>NC_069501.1:555831369-556172651 GCF_027579735.1 Bombina bombina | reverse complement strand
AGGCCTGAGCATAAATAAGTGTTACGGGTGTGTAATCAATGTTTTTTTCTAATTTCACGGTTGCAAATAATGATCTGTGGGTTTCTAAAATCAATACCTTTACTGTAATCTTTAATTCAAAAGGATGACATATCTCCTCTTTCATGCTGTTGTTTCGGTTGAGGCTCCGGGACCCTCGTATTAAAAAGGCCTGAGCATAAATAAGTGTTACGGGTGTGTAATCAATGTTTTTTTCTAATTTCACGGTTGCAAATAATGATCTGTGGGTTTCTAAAATCAATACCTTTACTGTAATCTTTAATTCAAAAGTATGACATATCTCCTCTTTCATGCTGTTGTTTCGGTTGAGGCTCCAGGACCATCGTATTAAAAAGGCCTGAGCATAAATAAGTGTCACGGGTGTGTAATCAATTTTTTTTTCTAATTTCACGGTTGCAAATAATGATCTGTGGGTTTCTAAAATCAATGCCTTTCCTGTAATCTTTTATTCAAAAGGATGACATATCTCCTCTTTCATGCTTTTGTTTCGGTTGAGGCTCCGGGACCCTCGTATTAAAAAGGCCTGAGCATAAATAAGTGTCACGGCTGTCTAATGAATGTTTTTTTCTAATTTCACGGTTGCAAATAATGATCTGTGGGTTTCTAAAATCAATGCCTTTCCTGTAATCTTTTATTAAAAATGATGACATATCTCCTCTTTCATGCTGTTGTTTCGGTTGAGGCTCCGGCACCCTCGTATTAAAAAGGCCTGAGCATAAATAAGTGTCACGGCTGTCTAATGAATGTTTTTTTCTAATTTCACGGTTGCAAATAATGATCTGTGGGTTTCTAAAATCAATGCCTTTCCTGTAATCTTTTATTCAAAAGGATGACATATCTCCTCTTTCATGCTGTTGTTTCGGTTGAGGCTCCGGGACCCTCGTATTAAAAAGGCATGAGCATAAATAATTGTCACGGTTGTGTAATCAATGTTTTTTTCTAATTTCACGGTTGCAAATAATGATCTGTGGGTTTCTAAAATCAATGCCTTTACTGTAATCTTTTATTCAAAAGGATGACATATCTCCTCTTTCATGCTGTTGTTTCGGTTGAGGCTCCGGGACCCTCGTATTAAAAAAGCCTGAGCATAAATAAGTGTCATGGGTGTGTAATCAATTTTTTTTTCTAAATTCACGGTTGCAAATAATGATCTGTGGGTTTCTAAAATCAATGCCTTTCCTGTAATCTTTTATTCAAAAGGATGACATATCTCCTCTTTCATGCTGTTGTTTCGGTTGAGGCTCCGGGACCCTCGTATTAAAAAGGCCTGAGCATAATATTCAAAAGGATGACAGTACTACCAAAATACAGCCAATGAAGGGCCTTAGGAAGACTGAGCCAAGGTTGGATTGTAGTATTTGGATAGGCTAATCATGATGGCCATGTAGACCACCACCACCGAGAGTCCTGGAAGTAACAGGGATGATGAGATGAAAGAGCTAAGAATAGTAGAACTTGAAACAACAGAGTTAGCCATGGGTTTTAGTGCAAAACCGCTTGGCTTTTTTTTGCCTTTGGGTGCGGCTATTCATGCAGGCCATATTGAGCTGAAAACATTCGGTGTCGTATCAGCTATTAAACTAATAAGAACAGTACTACCAAAATACAGCCAATGAAGGGCCTTAGGAAGACTGGGCCAAGGTTGGATTGTAGTATTTGGTTAGGCTAATCCTGATGGCCATGTAGACCACCACCACCGAGAGTCCTGGAAGTAACAGGGATGATGAGATGAAAGAGCTAAGAATATTAGAACTTGAAACAACAGAGTTAGCCATGGGTGTTAGTGCAAAACCGCTTGGCTTTTTTTTTTGGCTTTGGGTGCGGCTATTCATGCAGGCCATATAGAGCTGACAACATTCAGTGTCGTATCAGCTATCAAACTAATAAGAACAGTACTACCAAAATACAGCCAATGAAGGGCCTTAGGAAGACTGAGCCAAGGTTGGATTGTAGTATTTGGTTAGGCTAATCATGATGGCCATGTAGACCACCATGTAGTAATAAGAACAGTACTACCAAAATACAGCCAATGAAGGGCCTTAGGAAGACTGAGCCAAGGTTGGATTGTAGTATTTGGTTAGGCTAATCATGATGGCCATGTAGACCACCACCACCGAGAGTCCTGGAAGTAACAGGGATGATGAGATGAAAGTGCTAAGAATAGTACTACTTGAAACAACAGAGTTAGCCATGGGTGTTAATCCAAGACCGCTTGGATTTATTTTTGTATTGGGTGCAGCTAATCATGCAGGCCATATAGAGCTGACAACATTCAGTGTTGTATCAGCTATAAAAATAATAAGAACTGTACTATCAAAATACAGACAATGAAGGGCCTATGAAGACTGAGCAAAGGTTGGATTGTAGTATTTTGTTCGGCTAATCATGATGGCCATGTAGACCGCCCGTAACAGGGATGAAAGTGCTAAGAATAGTACTAATTGAAACAACAGAGTTAGCCATGGGTGTTAGTCTAAGACCACTCGGCTTTTTTTTGGGTTTGGGTGCAGCTAATCATGAAGGCCAGATAGACCTGCCACCACTTGGTGTTGTAACAGATATGAAAATGCAAAGAACAGTACTACTTAACACAACCTACTTACCATGGGTCCCAGAGCATATGTTTGGTTGTTATATTTTGTAAGGGTAATCATGCAGGCCATATAGACCTCCACCGATAGGGTGAGTATGAGTAACAGCTATTAAAATGCGAAGGACATTACTAATTAACACAACATAGTTACCATGGGTCGCAGACCAAGAGCAGATGTCTTATTATTATATTTTGTATGGGTAATCATCCAGGCCGTATAGACCTCACCAAATAGGGGGAGTTACAGAGATTAAAGTGCTAAGAATGGTAGTACTTAAAACACAACCTCGTTAAAATAGGTAGCAGACCACATGTCTTATTATTATAATTTTTCAGGGTAATCTGGCAGGCCATATAGAACTCCCCCGATAGGGGGGGGGGACAGGGATTAAAGTGCTAAGAAAAGTACTAATTGACACAAGCTAGTTGGGTCCAAGAACGCATGTTTGATTATTAGAATTTATTAGGGTAATTATATATCTAACAAATCTATCTATTCCTCTTCTATCGATTCTATCTAACTATCAATCTATGTATATCTATCTATCCTATCTATCACTATCAATCTGTCTTCTGTCCGGGATGTTTTGAGACAGCCACTTTGGGAATGTTAGTTGATTTAGACACATTATGGCTTAAAAGCAGACTCTGCATCAACTATGTAATTTTCCATGGGAGTTTTGCCAGGGATCCCCCTCTAGCATGCAACAGTCCAGGTGTTAGTACCCTTGAAACAACTTTTCCATCACTATTGTGGCCAGAAAGAGTCCTTGTAGGTTTTAAAGTTCGGCTGCCTATTGAATTCAATGGCGGTTCGCGCGTTCGCGAACAATACCAGAAGTTCGAGTCCGCGGTTCGCAAACCGAAAATTTTAGGTTCGCGACATCACTAGAGGTGGGTAAGGGAATGGGAGGTTTGTTTAATATTCCCCCAATATATATATATATAAATATATACAGTATATATATATATATATATATATATATATATATATATATATATATATATATATATATATATATATTTGATGTGTGCTCTTTTATAAATTCTGTAATTGCATGATTTTTTTTAATTAACAAAATTTTTTTTCTGGCTAAAATAAAACATAATGATGAGCAAGCTATCCCAGTATAAGAGTACGTGTTGTGTTACTGGAAAAAATAATAATATCCCCATAAAGTTTTTCATGTTTGAATTTTTGTAATATTGAAAGAAATGATAAAAAATTACAAGAGATTGTTTTATGTATGTGTGTATGTATTATTATTATTATTATTATTATTATTAATTATTATAATAATAATATTTGAGTACTGTCCACATCAGACCTCTGGAGCTGACTTAGGGCTAGATTACATGAAGTCAGCTACCTGTAACAAGAGCGTTTTACCAGTATTAGCTCAAGTAGCGAATCATCAGCTTTCACACTTCAGAGGTTGTGGCTGCCTATACTTTTAATGGGACTTTTGAATGTAGTTAACATTTCATATGACACCTGCTACAAATTTATAACGTGTTGCTACATCTCTTTTTGCTACGGGTGGATTTAAAACTTGGAAGTTTAAACTAGTGGAATGTTTGTGTTGGTAAACTATATAAGATTGCATTGTTGTTTTTTTTTTTTAAATAAACATAATAATTTACATTTATTAATTTTTTCTTTGGTAAACATGTCAAGACAGCATTAAATATTATCAAAAATAAATTTAATTTAATAAATATATACTATAATGTAGTTAGTAGTAATACCAGAGCTTTGGTAAAATATAGTTTTGCAATAATACAAAATATGAATATTAATATTTGCAGTGTACTTTGATTAATATATATTGGTGTGATATGTGCATAAATAATTTTCTTACGGATAGATTACGAGTCTTGCGTTAGGCTTAAAAAGCAGCATTGTCCGGTCCCAATGCTGCTTTTTAACACCCGCCGGTATTACGAGTCTTGAAATGACAGGCTCACCGCTCACTTTTTTGGCCAGACTCGGAAATACCACAAATCCACTTACGTCAATTGCGTATCCTATATTTTCAATGGGACTTGCATAGCACCGGTATTACGAGTCTGACAAAAAGTGAGCGGTAGATCCTCTCCTGTCAAGACTGGTACCTCATTTAAAAGTCAGTAGTTAAGAGTTTTACACTACAACGCCGTAGCATAAAACTCTTAACTAAAGTGCTAAAAAGTACACTAACACCCATAAACTACCTATTAACCCCTAAACGAAGGCCCCCCACATCGCAAACACTAAAATAAATATTTTAACGTCTAATCTGCCGAACCGGACATCACCACCACTATAATAAATATATGAACCCCTAAACCGCCGCACTCCCGCATCGCAAACACTATTTAAATATTATTAACCCCTAATCTGCCGGCCCTAACTTCGCCGCCACCTACCTACATTTATTAACCCCTAATCTGCCACCCCCAACGTCGCCGTAACTATAATAAAGTTATTAACCCCTAAACCTAAGTCTAACCCTAACCCCCCCTAACTTAAATATAATTGAAATAAATCTAAATAAAATTACTACAATTAACTAAATAATTCCTATTTAAAACTAAATACTTACCTATAAAATAAACCCTAAGCTAGCTACAATATAACTAATAGTTACATTGCAGCTATCTTAGGGTTTATTTTTATTTTACAGGCAACTTTGTATTTATTTTAACTAGGTAGAATAGTTATTAAATAGTTATTAACTATTATAGTGGTGGCGAGTCTGGCGACGTTGGGGCGGCAGATTAGGGGTTAATACATGTAGTTAGGTTGCGGCGACATTGGCTGTGGCAGATTAGGGGGGCAGCAGATTGAGGGTTCATAAGTATAATGTAGGTGGCAGCGGTGTCCGGAGCGGCAGATTAGGGGTTAATAATATAATGCAGGTGTCGGCAATGTCATCGGCGGCAGATTAGGGGTTAATAAGTGTAAGATTAGGGGTGTTTAGACTCAGGGTTCATGTTAGGGTCTTAGGTGTAGACATAACTTTTATTTCCTCATAGGAATCAATGGGGCTGCGTTAGGAGCTTTACGCTGCTTTATTGCAGGTGCTAGGTTTTTTTTCATTCGGCTCTCCCCCATTTATTCCTATGGGGAAATCGTGCACGAGCACGTTCAGCCAGCTCACCGCTAACGTAAGCAGCGCTGGTATTGAGGTGAGATGTGGAGCAAAATTTTGCTCTTCGCTCACTTTTTTGCGGCTAACGCCGGATTTCTAAAAACCTGTAATACCAGCGCTGTCTGTAAGTGAGCGGTGAGCATAAACTGTTCGTTAGCACCGCACCCCTGTTAACGCCAAACTCATAATCTAGCCGTTCATTTTTTAAAGATTTTTGAAATTAGGATTTTTTTCTATTTAATTATATAAAAAAATGTTATTGCAAGTGTAACTGTTCTTTTCTATAAATATAAACTGTTCTTTTCTATAAATATAAAAACATTTATTATTTCTTGTAGCTTAAAAAAATGGAATGGAAAATCAATCATGTTTAAAACTGCTACAGCTACTTTACTCCTGTTGCTATCTCACTCTGGCCTAGATTTGGAGTTTGGCGTTAGCCTTGAAAACCAGCGTTAGAGGCTCCTAACGCTGGTTTTAGGCTAACTCCGGTATTTGGAGTCACTCAAAAAAGGGTCTAACGCTCACTTTTCAGCCGCAACTTTTCCATACCGCAGATCCCCTTACGTCAATTGCGTATCCTATCTTTTCAATGGGATCTTTCTAACTCCGGTATTTAGAGTCGTGGCTGAAGTGAGCGTTAGAAATCTAACGACAAAACTCCAGCCGCAGAAAAAAGTTAGTAGTTAAGAGCTTTCTGGGCTAACGCCGGTTCATAAAGCTCTTAACTACTGTACTCTAAAGTACACTAACACCCATAAACTACCTATGTACCCCTAAACCGAGGTCCCCCCACATCGCCGCCACTCGATTAAATTTTTTTAACCCCTAATCTGCCGACCGCCACCTACGTTATACTTATGTACCCCTAATCTGCTGCCCCTAACACCGCCGACCCCTGTATTATATTTATTAACCCCTAATCTGTCCCCCACAATGTCGCCGCAAACTACTTACAATAATTAACCCCTAATCTGCCAACCGCAAAGCGCCGCTACTTAAGTTATCCTTATGTACCCCTAATCTGCTGCCCCTAACACCACCGACCCCTATATTATATTTATTAGCCCCTAATCTGCCCCCCTCAACGTCGCCTCCATCTGCCTACACTTATTAACCCCTAATCTGCCGAGCGGACCGCACCGCTACTATAATAAAGTTATTAACCCCTAATCCGCCTCACTAACCCTATAATAAATAGTATTAACTCCTAATCTGCCCTCCCTAACATCGCCGACACCTAACTTCAATTATTAACCCCTAATCTGCCGACCGGAGCTCACCGCTATTCTAATAAATGTATTAACCCCTAAAACTAAGTCTAACCCTAACACTAACACCCCCCTAAATTAAATATAATTTTAATCTAACAAAATTAATTAACTCTTATTAAATAAATTATTCCTATTTAAAGATAAATACTTACCTGTAAAATAAACCCTAATATAGCTACAATATAAATTATTATTACATTGTAGCTATTTTAGGATTAATATTTATTTTACAGGCAACTTTGTATTTATTTTAACCAGGTACAATAGCTATTAAATATTTAAGAACTATTTAATAGTTACCTAGTTAAAATAATTACAAAATTACCTGTAAAATAAATCCTAACCTAAGTTACAATTAAACCTAACACTAGACTATCATTAAATTAATTAAATAAAATATCTACAATTACCTACAATTAAACCTAACACTACACTATCAATACATTAATTAAATAAAATACCTACAAATAACTACAATGAAATAAACTAACTAAAGTACAAAAAATAAAAAAGAACTAAGTTACAAAAAATAAAAAAATATTTACAAACATAAGAAAAATCTTACAACAATTTTAAACTAATTACACCTACTCTAAGCCCCCTAATAAAATAACAAAGCCCCCCAAAATAAAAAAAATGCCCTACCCTATTCTAAATTACTAAAGTTCAAAGCTCTTTTACCTTACCAGCCCTGGACAGGGCCCTTTGCGGGGCATGCCCCAAGAAGTTCAGCTCTTTTGCTTGTAAAAAAAAACATACAATACCCCCCCCAACATTACAACCCACCACCCACATACCCCTAATCTAACCCAAACCCCCCTTAAATAAACCTAACACTAAGCCCCTGAAGATCTTCCTACCTTGTCTTCACCCTGCCAGGTTCACCGATCGGTCCAGAAGAGCTCCTCCGATGTCCTGATCCAAGCCCAAGCGGGGGGCTGAAGATGTCCATGATCCGGTCGAAGTCTTCATCCAAGCGGGGCAGAAGAGGTCTTCCATCCGATTGAAGTCTTCATCCAGGCGGCATCTTCTATCGTCATCCATCCGGAGCGAAGCGGCAGCATCCTGAAGACCTCCGACGCGGAACATCCATCCTGACCGACGACTGAACGACGAATGACGGTTCCTTTAAATGACGTCATCCAAGATGGCGTCCCTCGAATTCCGATTGGCTGATAGGATTCTATCAGCCAATCGGAATTAAGGTAGGAATATCCTGATTGGCTGATGGAATCAGCCAATCAGAATCAAGTTCAATCCGATTGGCTGATCCAATCAGCCAATCAGATTGAGCTCGCATTCTATTGGCTGTTCCGATCAGCCAATAGAATGCGAGGTCAATCTGATTGGCTGATTCAATCAGCCAATCAGATTTTTCCTACCTTAATTCCGATTGGCTGATAGAATCCTATCAGCCAATCAGAATTCGAGGGACGCCATCTTGGATGACGTCATTTAAAGGAACCGTCATTCGTCGTTCAGTCGTCGGGCAGGATGGATGTTCCGCGTCGGAGGTCTTCAGGATGCTGCCGCTTCGCTCCGGATGGATGACGATAGAAGATGCTGCCTGGATAAAGACTTCAATCGGATGGAAGACCTCTTCTGCCCCGCTTGGATGAAGACTTCGACCGGATCATGGACATCTTCAGCCCCCCGCTTGGGCTTGGATCAGGACATCGGAGGAGCTCTTCTGGACCGATCGGTGAACCTGGCAGGGTGAAGACAAGGTAGGAAGATCTTCAGGGGCTTAGTGTTAGGTGTATTTAAGGGGAGTTTGGGTTAGATTAGGGGTATGTGGGTGGTGGGTTGTAATGTTGGGGGGGGTATTGTATGTGTTTTTTTTACAGGCAAAAGAGCTGAACTTCTTGGGGCATGCCCAGCAAAGGGCCCTGTTCAGGGCTGGTAAGGTAAAAGAGCTTTGAACTTTAGTAATTTAGAATAGGGTAGGGCATTTTTTTATTTTGGGGGGCTTTGTTATTTTATTAGGGGGCTTAGAGTAGGTGTAATTAGTTTAAAATTGTTGTAAGATTTTTCTTATGTTTGTAAATATTTTTTTATTTTTTGTAACTTAGTTCTTTTTTATTTTTTGTACTTTAGTTAGTTTATTTCATTGTATTTATTTGTAGATATTGTATTTAATTAATTTATTGATGGTGTAGTGTTAGGTTTAATTGTAGGTAATTGTAGATATTTTATTTAATTAATTTAATGATAGTATAGTGTTAGGTTTAATTGTAACTTAGGTTAGGATTTATTTTACAGGTAATTTTGTAATTATTTTAACTAGGTAACTATTAAATAGTTACCTAGTTTTTGAAGCTGGCCGCGTCCGTAAGCAACTCTGGTATCGAGAGTTGAAGTTGCGTTAAAAATGCTCTACGCTCCTTTTTTGGAGCCTAACGCAGCCTTTATGTGGACTCAATACCAGAGTTATTTTTATGGTGCGGCCAGAAAAAAGCCGGCGTTAGCTACGCGGGTCCTTACCGACAAAACTCTAAATCTAGCCGTCTGACTCTAACACATGGACTTGTAGCAACTGAAGCTGTTACTATGGTTACGTAAGCAAAATATGTGACTGAAGTGCCATGAAACTACAAATCCCTAGAAATTTGTATTATGTAGCAAGGGGTCGCTACCTGTGACTGACTACATGTTCGTAGCAAGAGCAAGGAATTTTACCTACAAGTGTTGTGTAATAGGCAAGGGAAAATTGACCTGCTACTTAAATATCTCTCAGTAGAGTTATCTCAGAATGCATCTGTATAACATATCTTTCTCCATAGGAACCCTAAGTACATTACACTATGGGGCATATTTATCAAGCTCCGTATGGAGCTTGAGGCCCCTTTTTTTCCGGCGAGCCGTCAGACCACTGCTCCATAACTTGTTCGCCTGCTCTGAAGCGGTGGACAGAAATCAACCTGATCGAATACAATCGGGTTGATTGACACCCCTGCTAGCAGCTGATTGGCCGTGATACTGCAGGAGACGGCATTGCACCAGCTGTTCACAAGAACTGCTGGTGCAATGATAAATGCTGACAGCTTATTCTGTCAGCATTTATCGATGTGTAGCGATATGCAGCAGACATGATATGCTACTTCGTATCATGTCCGCTTGCACATTCATACATATGACCCTATATGTGAACATTTCTATAGGGTGAGGATAAGTTTATGGGGATTATTACTGACTGCAAAAGATCATTACTTGTTTAAAGTTTTCCCTGGGTGTGTGCTCCAATATGCTGTCTCAACACCATTTTTAGTAATTCCTGAGTGTGCCAACTTCAGTGTGCCTTCTGAGTACCAGTATATAGTAATCTCTGAGTGTGCCAGCTTCAGTGTGCCTTCTGAGTACCAGTATATAGTAATCTATGAGTGTGCCAGCTTCAGTGTGCCTTCTGAGTACCAGTATATAGTAATCTCTGAGTGTGCCAGCTTCAGTGTGCCTTCTGAGTACCAGTATATAGTAATCTATGAGTGTGCCAGCTTCAGTGTGCCTTTTGAGTACCAGTATATAGTAATCTCTGAGTGTGCCAGCTTCAGTGTGCCTTTTGAGTACCAGTATATAGTAATCTCTGAGTGTGCCAGCTTCAGTGTGCCTTTTGAGTACCAGTATATAGTAATCTCTGAGTGTGCCAGCTTCAGTGTGCCTTTTGAGTACCAGTATATAGTAATCTCTGAGTGTGCCAGCTTCAGTGTGCCTTTTGAGTACCAGTATATAGTAATCTCTGAGTGTGCCAGCTTCAGTGTGCCTTCTGAGTACCAGTATATAGTAATCTCTGAGTGTGCCAGCTTCAGTGTGCCTTCTGAGTACCAGTATATAGTAATCTATGAGTGTGCCAGCTTCAGTGTGCCTTTTGAGTACCAGTATATAGTAATCTCTGAGTGTGCCAGCTTCAGTGTGCCTTTTGAGTACCAGTATATAGTAATCTCTGAGTGTGCCAGCTTCAGTGTGCCTTCTGAGTACCAGTATATAGTAATCTCTGAGTGTGCCAGCTTCAGTGTGCCTTCTGAGTACCAGTATATAGTAATCTATGAGTGTGCCAGCTTCAGTGTGCCTTTTGAGTACCAGTATATAGTAATCTATGAGTGTGCCAGCTTCAGTGTGCCTTTTGAGTACCAGTATATAGTAATCTCTGAGTGTGCCAGCTTCAGTGTGCCTTTTGAGTACCAGTATATAGTAATCTCTGAGTGTGCCAGCTTCAGTGCAGTGGCGGATCCAGAGCCTGGTCTCGGGAGGGGCACTTCCAGATTTTTTTGTGGCGGCGGGCAGAAAATAATGAGTGCTGAGCAAGTATTTAAAATGCTGGTGCATGGAGCATACTTAAATACACTCTTGAAACAGCAATAACTTTTATTACAAGCATTTTTACTAATACATGTGTGTTGCAAAAATGATTTTATTCAAAAGTGGAATGTACCCATGTGCATTCCAGTTTTAAATGGAATGTCCCTTTAAATAAGAGATGCATGATCCTATAAGTATGCGTCTATACTAAATATAAGGATAAAGATAAAACTCTCTCAGATAACTGACACCAGGGCAGGTTTAGAGAAAGGGAGAGTAAAGTCTGGGGTGAAAAGTCAGTATTTGTATATTAATGTGATGCACTGGGTTCCATGTGTATGATTTTCCACAGCACTAAGCCTGTGTTTTGACGATTAAAGTACTAAAGGACCCAGATATCAAACACAGAAGAGAGCAGTGGAGAGAGAAGAAAATATACAGATACCTCTACATCACCACTACTGTCATTCAACTGCCAGAGAAAAAAATCTGTTCTGTCTAACAGTATTATAAACTTTCCTATTGAGATAGATATATATATATATATATATATATATATATATATATATATATATATATATATATATACACACACACACACACATACAGTACATAAGTGTACTTTTGTTGTGCTTTTATTTATTTTTTCAAACCAGCCAACATGGATTTTTTTTTTACACTTTATATCACAACTGTAAACATAAAACACCACCTATATTTTATTTGGGCATTGTTAAACTCCCCTTTCCCCCTGGAAAACCTTGGTTGGGGTCCATGTTTGTAAAGCATATCTCATATCTTAAAACAGGGAAATGGATAAGCAAATTTTAATTTATTTATATAACAGCTCATATAATTACCATATTTCTCTCTTTTTTTTATTGCACAGCCTATTCGTAAAGCTAGATCTGGCCAAACCCCCACCCCTAAAAGCCTAGAGTGCATACTTCAGCAGACATAAAAATAAACTGTCCCTGCAACACTTTACACAGTTCATGTATATATTTCTAATTGTCTACAACAGAAGAGCCAACACAAGCAATATAAGAGGCCATGTTGCAGACTGCAATACAATGCAAGTTTTACCAACATTACCTTTTCAAATTACTAAAAACAATACATTGCATTTGTATGCATATCTTTTGCAATTCTGTGTTTGTCTACATATATAATATGCACATAGTAAAAAGGAGTTTGAAGGACTTTAGGTTTTACATGCATGCATCCTTTGTCATTTAGAGAACAGTGCAAATTACCTGCTAACTATAATTCTCTAATTAGGTCATCTGTGAAATATATCACAAAATTACAAATAGAAACTCACTCCAATTAAGTGCTAGGCAGATGCTGGGGGCAATTGTTTTAAATTACATAAAAAATAAGGTAAAACTCTTAATAATTTAATCAAAGGCTGGGCTGGGCATCAGCAACTACACCGGCTGCAATGTACACTCTAAGGCCTAGATTTGGAGTTCGGCGGTAGCCGTCAAAACCAGCGTTAGAGGCTCCTAACGCTGGTTTTGGGCGCCCGCTGGTATTTGGAGTCAGTGATTAAAGGGTCTAACGCTCACTTTTCAGCCGCGACTTTTCCATACCGCAGATCCCCCTACGCCATTTGCGTAGCCTATCTTTTCAATGGGATCTTCCTAACGCCGGTATTTAGAGTCGTTTCTGCAGTGAGCGTTAGAGCTCTAACGACAAGATTCCAGCCGCCTGAAAATAGCAGGAGTTAAGAGCTTTCTGGCTAACGCCGGTTTATAAAGCTCTTAACTACTGTACCCTAAAGTACACTAACACCCATAAACTACCTATGTACCCCTAAACCGAGGTCCCCCCCCACATCGCCGCCACTCGATTAAAATTTTTAACCCCTAATCTGCCGACCGCCACCTACGTTATACTTATGTACCCCTAATCTGCTGCCCCTAACCCCGCCGACCCCTGTATTATATTTATTAACCCCTAACCTGCCCCCCACAACATCGCCGCCAGCTACTTAAAATAATTAACCCCTAATCTTCCGACCGCAAAGCGCCGCCACCTACGTTATCCCTATGTACCCCTAATCTGCTACCCCTAACACCGCCGACCCCTATATTATATTGATTAACCCCTAATCTGCCCCCCACAACGTCGCCGACACCTGCCTACACTTATTAACTCCTAATCTGCCGAGCGGACCTGAGCGCTACTATAATAAAGTTATTAACCCCTAATCCGCCTCACTAACCCTATCATAAATAGTATTAACCCCTAATCTGCCCTCCCTAACATCGCCGACACCTACCTTCAATTATTAACCCCTAATCTTCCGATCGGAGCTCACCGCTATTCTAATAAATGGATTAACCCCTAAAGCTAAGTCTAACCCTAACACTAACACCCCCCTAAGTTAAATATAATTTTTATCTAACGAAATAAATTAACTCTTATTAAATAAATGATTCCTATTTAAAGCTAAATACTTACCTGTAAAATAAACCCTAATATAGCTACAATATAAATTATAATTATATTATAGCTATTTTAGGATTAATATTTATTTTACAGGCAACTTTGTAATTATTTTAACCAGGTACAATAGCTATTAAATAGTTAAGAACTATTTAATAGTTACCTAGTTAAAATAATAACAAATTTACCTGTAAAATAAATCCTAACCTAAGATATAATTAAACCTAACACTACCCTATCAATAAATTAATTAAATAAACTACCTACAATTACCTACAATTAACCTAACACTATACTATCAATAAATTAATTAAACACAATTCCTACAAATAAATACAATTAAATAAACTAGCTAAAGTACAAAAAATAAAAAAGAACTAAGTTACAGAAAATAAAAAAATATTTACAAACATAAGAAAAATATTACAACAATTTTAAACTAATTACACCTACTCTAAGCCCCCTAATAAAATAACAAAGCCCCCCAAAATAAAAAATTCCCTACCCTATTCTAAATTAAAAAAGTTACAAGCTCTTTTACCTTACCAGCCCTGAACAGGGCCCTTTGCGGGGCATGCCCCAAGAAGTTCAGCTCTTTTGCCTGTAAAAAAAAACATACAATACCCCCCCCCAACATTACAACCCACCACCCACATACCCCTAATCTAACCCAAACCCCCCTTAAATAAACCTAACACTAATCCCCTGAAGATCTTCCTACCTTGTCTTCACCATCCAGGTATCACCGATCCGTCCTGGCTCCAAGATCTTCATCCAACCCAAGCGGGGGTTGGCGATCCATAATCCGGTGCTGAAGAGGTCCAGAAGAGGCTCCAAAGTCTTCCTCCTATCCGGCAAGAAGAGGACATCCGGACCGGCAAACATCTTCTCCAAGCGGCATCTTCGATCTTCTTCCATCCGGAGCGAAGCGGCAGGTTCCTGAAGACCTCCAGCGCGGAACATCCATCCGGACCGACGACTGAACGACGAATGACTGTTCCTTTAAGGGACGTCATCCAAGATGGCGTCCCTCGAATTCCGATTGGCTGATAGGATTCTATCAGCCAATCGGAATTAAGGTAGGAATTTTCTGATTGGCTGATGGAATCAGCCAATCAGAATCTAGTTCAATCCGATTGGCCGATCCAATCAGCCAATCAGATTGAGCTCGCATTCTATTGGCTGATCGGAACAGCCAATAGAATGCGAGCTCAATCTGATTGGCTGATTGGATCAGCCAATCGGATTGAACTTGATTCTGATTGGCTGATTCCATCAGCCAATCAGAAAATTCCTACCTTAATTCCGATTGGCTGATAGAATCCTATCAGCCAATCGGAATTCGAGGGACGCCATCTTGGATGACGTCCCTTAAAGGAACAGTCATTCGTCGTTCAGTCGTCGGTCCGGATGGATGTTCCGCGCTGGAGGTCTTCAGGAACCTGCCGCTTCGCTCCGGATGGAAGAAGATCGAAGATGCCGCTTGGAGAAGATGTTTGCCGGTCCGGATGTCCTCTTCTTGCCGGATAGGAGGAAGACTTTGGAGCCTCTTCTGGACCTCTTCAGCACCGGATTATGGATCGCCAACCCCCGCTTGGGTTGGATGAAGATCTTGGAGCCAGGACGGATCGGTGATACCTGGATGGTGAAGACAAGGTAGGAAGATCTTCAGGGGATTAGTGTTAGGTTTATTTAAGGGGGATTTGGGTTAGATTAGGGGTATGTGGGTGGTGGGTTGTAATGTTGGGGGGGGGGGTATTGTATGTTTTTTTTTACAGGCAAAAGAGCTGAACTTCTTGGGGCATGCCCCGCAAAGGGCCCTGTTCATGGCTGGTAAGGTAAAAGAGCTTGTAACTTTTTTAATTTAGAATAGGGTAGGGAATTTTTTATTTTGGGGGGCTTTGTTATTTTATTAGGGGGCTTAGAGTAGGTGTAATTAGTTTAAAATTGTTGTAATATTTTTCTTATGTTTGTAAATATTTTTTTATTTTCTGTAACTTAGTTCTTTTTTATTTTTTGTACTTTAGCTAGTTTATTTAATTGTATTTATTTGTAGGAATTGTGTTTAATTAATTTATTGATAGTGTAGTGTTAGGTTAATTGTAGGTAATTGTAGGTAGTTTATTTAATTAATTTATTGATAGGGTAGTGTTAGGTTTAATTATATCTTAGGTTAGGATTTATTTGACAGGTAATTTTGTAATTATTTTAACTAGGTAACTATTAAATAGTTCTTAACTATTTAATAGCTATTGTACCTGGTTAAAATAATTACAAAGTTGCCTGTAAAATAAATATTAATCCTAAAATAGCTATAATATAATTATAATTTATATTGTAGCTATATTAGGGTTTATTTTACAGGTAAGTATTTAGCTTTAAATAGGAATCATTTATTTAATAAGAGTTAATTTATTTCGTTAGATAAAAATTATATTTAACTTAGGGGGGTGTTAGTGTTAGGGTTAGATTTAGCTTTAGGGGTTAATCCATTTATTAGAATAGCGGTGAGCTCCGATCGGAAGATTAGGGGTTAATAATTGAAGTTAGGTGTCGGCGATGTTAGGGAGGGCAGATTAGGGGTTAATACTATTTATGATAGGGTTAGTGAGGCGGATTAGGGGTTAATAACTTTATTATAGTAGCGCTCAGGTCCGCTCGGCAGATTAGGGGTTAATAAGTGTAGGCAGGTGTCGGCGACGTTGAGGGGGGCAGATTAGGGGTTAATAAATATAATATAGGGGTCGGCGATGTTAGGGCAGCAGATTAGGGGTACATAGGGATAACGTAGGTTGCGGCGGTTTACGGAGCGGCAGATTAGGGGTTAAAAAAAATATGCAGGGGTCAGCGATAGCGGGGGCGGCAGATTAGGGGTTAATAAGTGTAAGGTTAGGGGTGTTTAGACTCGGGGTACATGTTAGAGTGTTAGGTGCAGACGTAGGAAGTGTTTCCCCATAGGAAACAATGGGGCTGCGTTAGGAGCTGAACGCTGCTTTTTTGCAGGTGTTAGGTTTTTTTCAGCTCAAACAGCCCCATTGTTTCCTATGGGAGAATCGTGCACGAGCACGTTTTTGAGGCCGGCCGCGTCCGTAAGCAACTCTGGTATCGAGAGTTGCATTTGCGGTAAAAATGCTCTACGCTCCTTTTTTGGAGCCTAACGCAGCATTTGATTAAACTCTCGATACCAGAGTTAAATTTATGGTGCGGCCAGAAAAAAGCCCGCGGAGCGTTAACAGCCCTTTTACCGCCGAACTCCAAATCTAGGCCTAAGTCTCTATGCTCAGTGAACTTAACCCTAAAAGCTCGGCATGTTGTCTTATGTGCAGTGCAGACCTTGTAGGATTAAGTTCACATAGCAGGGAGAATGTAATTTGCAGCTGTCAGGGTCTCTGCTGCACCCGATTTATTAGTTAGATAGCGGTGTTGGGCCCCTGCCATAAAAAGTTTAAACAACACAGAACAAGTTGAGGGGAATTTTTAAAAAAAACAACAACAACGGCACAGCAGTAAAATGTCCGTGCTGGTTTTTTCACTGACACTGATTACTTACTGTGTACAGCTGCAGCAAAGGCTCTAAAACAACCCAGGCTGGATTGCTAAAGTACAAGAGGTGGAGCACGTTATAAGTAACCTCTTCATCATGGCACACTCACTCTCTCTGTATGCGCGGATAGAGCACTCATGCCCCCAGTCCAGCCAGCCTCCACTGCACTTTTGATTTGAGCAGAGTCTCTCAGTATATTCTCGGGGGGGGGCAATTGCCCCGTTGCCCCCCCCCCCCTGGATCCGCCACTGCTTCAGTGTGCCTTCTGAGTACCAGTATATAGTAATCTCTGTGTGTGCCAGCTTCAGTGTGCCCTCTGAGTACCAGTATATAGTAATTTCTCAGTGTGCCAGCTTCAGTTTGCCTTCTGAGTACCAGTATATAGTAATCTCTGAGTGTGCCAGCTTCAGTGTGCCTTCTGAGTACCAGTATATAGTAATCCTTGAGTGTGCCAGCTTCAGTGTGCCTTCTTAGTACTAGTTTACAGTAGTCCCTGAGCATGCCAGCTTTAGTGTGGCCTCTTAGTTCTAGTTTACAGTAGTCCCTAAGTGTGTGAACAATTGACTTAAACGCTGTTTCATGGACAGGTTTGGGCTATCCCTTCATTATTTCATCATCAATTTTGCAGGTAAAAGTTCTGGAGTTGATTCCATGTGTGGCATTCACATATGGAAGCTGTTGCTGTGAACCCACAACATGCGTTTAGAGGAGCTCTTAATGCAAGTGAAACAGGTCTACATTAGGCTGCAAATAAAATAAATCCATTAGAGAGAAAGCAGGAACATTAGGAGTGGCCAAATCAACAGTTTGCTACCATTCTAATTAAAAAAAACGCACTGATGAGCTCTGCAACACAAAAAGACCTGGACATCCACATTAGACAACAGTGGTGGATGAGCGTAGGATTCTTTCCATAGTAAAGAAAAAACCCTTTACAACATCCAGTCAAGTGAAGAACACTCTCCAGGAGGTAGGCATATCATTATTCAAGTCTACCATAAAGAGAAGACTTCAGAAGAGCAAATACAGAGGGTTCACCACAAGGTGCAGACACTGAATCGGCCTGCATTGGCTGAAACACACAGACCGCTGGGGTTCTCCACTTTGCCCCAAACAAATTTAAAGTATCCAAACAAAGCAACATATATAGCAGTCTCTGTTTTCAATAAGCCAGGAGAGATTTTATAGATAAAACGTTCATTTTATTGACTACATGCGTTAAAAACAACAAGGGCACAGCAGACAGGTACTGCAGCTGACACGTTTCCTGGCTCAAGGGCACTTCATCAGAGCTGGGTAATACAAAAAATATCTAAAATAAAATCCAGCCCATTTCTGGAACAGCATTCTTTGGACAGATGAAACTAAGACACAATCTGTACCGGAATCATGGAAAGAAAAAAGTATGGAGAAGGCTTGAAATGGCTCATGATCCAAAGCATGCTGCATCATCTGTAAAACACAGTGGAGGCAGTGTGATGGCATTGGCGTGCATGGCTTTCAATGGCATTGGGTCACTAGTGTTTATTGCTGAAATGACAGAAGACAGAAGCAGCCAGATGAATTCTGAAGTGTATAGGGATATATTGTCTTCTCAGATTCAGCCAAATTCAGCAAAGTTGATTGGACGGTGCTTCCTTTTTCAGATGGACAATGACCCAAAACATAATGCAAAAGCAACCCAGGAGTTTTTTAAGGCAAAGAAGTGGAATATTCTGCAATGGCCTAATCAATCACCTGATCTCAACCCGAACAAGCATGCATTTCTCTTGCTGAAGACAAAACTTAAAGCAGAAAGACCCACAAACAAACAGCAACTAAAGACAGCTGCAGTAAAGGCCTGGCAAAGCATCACGTCCATGGGTTTCAGACTTCAAGCCATCATTGCCTGCAAAGGATTCTTGACAAAGTATTAAAAATTAATATTTACATTTGAGCCCCTGAAATAAGGGGACTGTGTATGAAAATGGTTGCAATTTCTAATTGTTTCATACAGTATTTTTTTTTTTTACCTCTTGAATTAAAGATGAAAGTCTGCAATTCAATTGCATCTCGGTTGTTTCATTTCAAATTCATTGTGGTGGCGTACAGAGCCTGAATTATGAAAATTGTGTCAGTGTCCAATTATTTATGAACCTAACTGTATAGTCCCAAGCTTTCAATTGGTGTTCTATTGCTCACAAAGGCAATTTGTATATCTCCAGAAGAGGAGTTCTTATTACTCTGACCTCTGTTTCTTAAGCCTAGCAGACAACAGGATAAAGGATATTGTCTCATTTAAGTGATGGTAAACTTAAAAAAAAATATTTTCATAATATAAATAAAATGATTAATTAATCTTGGTGACTAATTAGAAGGTTACCTTTTAAAACAAAGTATTTTGCATAAAATTTGTATTTGATATAGATAGAAAAGGTTGGACCTACCATTGCAGTAACAATTGTAATCAATAAAAAAGTTATATCACTGCCGGAAATACCTCTGGATCTTGCCCCTAATGTTCCCCATTACACTCCATGACCATGAACATAGCTGCTTCTCCAAATAGAGGGAAAAGGTTATTTCCTCCAAGTACATCAATAAACTTAGTACATAAAAAAAATGACAAAGAGGTACATAAAGTAAAAAGTCAAAACTTCAATTTTTTTATTTATACTGTATGTGTTAAAATCACAAAATCAAAGTTCTGGATAAAACCACATTAAATGCTGACACATTTCACTCATCATAATGCACTTTATAAAAAAAAATTCAGTAATCGAAAGGCTGGTAGTACAGCCAATAACAAGTACACCACCAGCCCTATGTATTTCTGTAGCATCTCTCCCACAAAGGTATTTAAAATGCTTCTTAGTGCATCTTGCAGTTGGCCTATCGTACCTTCAGCTTTAGAGCAGTTGACCTAACGTACCTTCAGCTTTAGAGCAGTTGGCCTAGCGTACCTTTAGCTTTAGAGCAGTTGGTCTAGTGTATCTTCATCTTTAGAGCAGTTAGCCTAGCATACCTTCAGCTTTAGAGCAGTTGGCCTAGTGTACCTTCAGCTTTAGAGCAGTAAGCCTAGCGTACCTTCATCTTTAGAGAAGTTGGCCTACCGTACCTTCATCTTTAGAGTAGTTGGCCTAGCATACCTTCAGCTTTAGAGCAGTTGGCCTAGCGTACCTTCAGCTTTAGAGCAGTTGGCCTACCGTATCTTCAGCTTTAGAGCAGTTGGCCTAGCGTACCTTCAGCTTTAGAGCAGTTGGCCCAGCGTACCATCAGCTTTAGAGCAGTTGGCCTAGCGTACCTTTATCTGTAGAGCAGTTGGCAAGGCGTACCTTCAGTTTTAGAGCAGTTGGCCTACCGTATCTTCAGCTTTAGAGCAGTTGGCCTAGCGTACCATCAGCTTTAGAGCAGTTGGCCTAGCGTACCTTCATCTTTAGAGCAGTTGGCCTAGCGTACCTTCAGCTTTAGAGCAGTTGGCTTAGCATATCTTCAGTTTTAGAGCAGTGTGCCTAGCGTACCTTCAGCTTTAGAGCAGTTGGCCTAGCATACCTTCAGCTTTAGAGCAGTTGGCCTAGCGTATCTTCAGTTTTAGAGCAGTGTGCTTAGCATACCTTCAGCTTTAGAGCAGTAAGCCTAGCGTACCTTCAGCTTTAGAGTAGTTGGCCTAGCATACCTTCAGCTTTAGAGCATTTGGCCTAGCGTAACTTCAGCTTTAGAGCAGTTGGCCTAGCATATCTTCAGTTTTAGAGCAGTGTGCTTAGCGTACCTTCAGCTTTAGAGCAGTTGGCCTAGCGTACCTTCAGCTTTAGAGCAGTTGGCCTAGCGTACCTTCAGCTTTAGAGCAGTTGGCCTAGCGTAACTTCAGCTTTAGAGCAGTTGGCCTAGCGTATCTTCAGTTTTAGAGCAGTGTGCTTAGCGTACCTTTAGCTTTAGAGCAGTTGTCCTAGCGTACCTTCAGCTTTAGAGCAGTTAGCCTAGCGTACCATCAGCTTTAGAGCAGTTGGCCTACTTGCGCCCTTTGTTTTTTGTGAGTTGTGAGCAGAAGCCAGAAGAGGCTTTTGTAGCACACCCCATAGAAGTCTATGGGGAAAGGGAGTTAGTGCAGCTTTGTTATCTGACCTCCAGACATTAGCATGACTGAGTCTTTTGCTCGAGCACAAACATTTTACTTTCAACTTGTAATATGAGCGCAAGAATAGGAGCATTATTGATTTAACTTCCACTGTGTTAGCACTTAATAGGGCTTATATTTTTTAGCTCCACTTGTAATCTAGGCCTATAACTTGAAAAAAATTCAGTAATCGAAAGGCTGGTAGTACAGCCAATAACAAGTACACCACCAGCCCTATGTATTTCTGTAGCATCTCTCCCACAAAGGTATTTAAAATGCTTCTTAGTGCATCTTGCAGTTGGCCTATCGTACCTTCAGCTTTAGAGCAGTTGGCCTAACGTACCTTCAACTTTAGAGCAGTTGGCCTAGCGTACCTTCAGCTTTAGAGCAGTTGGCCTAGCGTAACTTCAGCTTTAGAGCAGTTGGCCTAGCGTACCTTCATCTTTAGAGCAGTTGGTCTAGTGTATCTTCATCTTTAGAGCAGTTAGCCTAGCATACCTTCAGCTTTAGAGCAGTTGGCCTAGTGTACCTTCAGCTTTAGAGCAGTAAGCCTAGCGTACCTTAATCTTTAGAGAAGTTGACCTACCGTACCTTCATCTTTAGAGTAGTTGGCCTAGCATACCTTCAGCTTTAGAGCAGTTGGCCTAGCATACCTTCAGCTTTAGAGCAGTTGGCCTACCGTATCTTCAGCTTTAGAGCAGTTGGCCTAGCGTACCTTCAGCTTTAGAGCAGTTGGCCCAGCGTACCTTCAGCTTTAGAGCAGTTGGCCTAGCGTACCTTTATCTGTAGAGCAGTTGGCAAGGCGTACCTTCAGTTTTAGAGCAGTTGGCCTACCGTATCTTCAGCTTTAGAGCAGTTGGCCTATCATACCGTCAGCTTTAGAGCAGTTGGCCTAGCGTACCTTCAGCTTTAGAGCAGTTGGCCTAGAGTACATTCATCTTTAGAGCAGTTGGCCTAGCGTACCTTCAGCTTTAGAGCAGTTGGCTTAGCATATCTTCAGTTTTAGAGCAGTGTGCCTAGCGTACCTTCAGCTTTATAGCAGTTGGCCTAGCATACCTTCAGCTTTAGAGCAGTTAGAGTTGGCCTAGCGTACCTTTATCTGTAGAGCAGTTGGCAAGGCGTACCTTCAGTTTTAGAGCAGTTGGCCTACCGTATCTTCAGCTTTAGAGCAGTTGGCCTAGCATACCGTCAGCTTTAGAGCAGTTGGCCTAGCGTACCTTCAGCTTTAGAGCAGTTGGCCTAGAGTACCTTCATCTTTAGAGCAGTTGGCCTACCGTATCTTCAGCTTTAGAGCAGTTGGCCTAGCGTACCTTCAGCTTATCTGACCTCCAGACATTAGCATGACTGAGTCTTTTGCTCGAGCACAAACATTTTACTTTCAACTTGTAATATGAGCGCAAGAATAGGAGCATTATTGATTTAGTTGGCCTAGCGTAACTTCAGCTTTAGAGCAGTTGGCCTAGCGTATCTTCAGTTTTAGAGCATTGTGCTTAGCATACCTTCAGCTTTAGAGCAGTTGGCCTAGCGTACCTTCAGCTTTAGAGCAGTTGGCCTAGCATACCTTCAGCTTTAGAGAATTTGGCCTAGCGTACCTTCAGCTTTAGAGCAGTTGGCCTAGCGTAACTTCAGCTTTACAGCAGTTGGCCTAGCGTATCTTCAGTTTTAGAGCAGTGTGCTTAGTGTACCTTTAGCTTTAGAGCAGTTGGCCTAACGTACCTTCAGCTTTAGAGCAGTTGGCCTAGCGTACCTTCATCTTTAGAGCAGTTGGCCTAGCATACCTTCAGCTTTAGAGCAGTTGGCCTAGTGTACCTTCAGCTTTAGAGCAGTAAGCCTAGCGTACCTTCATCTTTAGAGAAGTTGGCCTACCGTACCTTCATCTTTAGAGTAGTTGGCCTAGCATACCTTCAGCTTTAGAGCAGTTGGCCTAGCGTACCTTCAGCTTTAGAGCAGTTGGCCTACCGTATCTTCAGCTTTAGAGCAGTTGGCCTAGCGTACCTTCAGCTTATCTGACCTCCAGACATTAGCATGACTGAGTCTTTTGCTCGAGCACAAACATTTTACTTTCAACTTGTAATATGAGCGCAAGAATAGGAGCATTATTGATTTAACTTCCACTGTGTTAGCACTTAATAGGGCTTATATTTTTTAGCTCCACTTGTAATCTAGGCCTATATCTTGAAAAACAGGAAGTTTTACAGAGGTATGAGTATAAACTAGGAGGGGGTCTGAGATCAAAGATCTAAAAGAGGCTGACGATAGCCAGTGTAAGATAACAGACACCCTGCAGTGAATGATAGCGTACTCTGCTCTATCAATAGTGCTCCACTTGTAAGCTAGAACATAATCTTTGAGTTTTCTTGACATATTTCACTGTTTCTTCTGCAGTAAAATATTCCTGTACTATTGCTGAACTATATTGTTTAGTTTTGTTTCCTTTTTCATTGATTACTAGTCACCTTCACATAGTATCTGCATGTTTATCATTTTATCTCTATTTAAAGTGATGGTAAATACACTTCCACAACTTCACATAGTATGAAAACTCTTTCAAACTAACATATCGATATGCTTATTTTGTTCCAATGTCAAATCTACTTTTAATACTGAGCGTTTTTGTCAGGCTCCATTACCTGATTTAATGCAGCCTCTCTGAATGATTTTCCCTTAGGCTTCTTTGACTGGCAGCTCTTTCAGCCAATCAGAGCCTCACCATGCGCCCCATGTAAGTTAATCACAGCACGCTCCCGTGCTTGGAACTCAGCCTGGAAGTTGAACTGCGCACACGCAACTGCTACGCTATTTGCGCAACATAAACAGTGAGGCTGCTGACTGTTAACAAGTAACCTCACTGTTTATGTTGGCTGAAAGAGCTGCCAGTCAAAGAAGCCTAAGGGAAAATCATTCAGAGAGGCTGCATTGAATCAGGTAATGGAGCCTGACAAAAACGCTCAGTATTAAATGTAGATTTGACATTGGAACAAAATAAGCCTATCGATATGCTAGTTAGGAGAAGAGTTTTCATACTAAGTGAAGTTATGGAAGTGAATTTTCCATCACTTTAATACAATAAAATAAGGCTTCTTATGCTAAAGGAAAACTTATTACCAAAACTGTTTTTTGTTGTTGATTAAAAATAGACAACAATGGTTTGTTATATATTATTAAAGTAAACCCTCTTCTATAACGCTAAAAATGGGAAAAGAAATATCACTAAATTTAGCAAGGGCTTCTTTGGCAATTTGTGAGTAATTTTTATTTGCTGATATTAGCTCTCTTGGAATAAAATTTTTGGGCCTACCTGATGTATCATATGGGGTTTCCTTAACCCCTTCATGCCGTTAGGACGTTCCATGCCGTCCTAACAGTGCTGGGCTTCAACACTTTTAGGACACCATGGAACGTCCTATCTTATAGAGCGTCCTGCAGCCTCTTCCTTTACCGGAATGAAAAATCAGACCTGAGGGTGTCCCGTGATCTGATCCCGGCATTGAAATTGTGTGATCCTATCGACGACAGTGTGATTTCCTTTTTCAAGCAAATGTTTACATCCGAAATTTGTCCCAATGTAAAAACATTTGCCACAATATAAAGGGGTTAATTCATAATGAACTAACACTCCACAAGTTGTCATTTTTTTATTTTATAAATACTCATTTTCATTTTAACGTAAATCAAGAGGCTGTAACAAATTATAAGAGAAACAATAATAGTGGTTTACAATAGCTAAGTAGGGTCTTAGCTGTGTAGTATTTCTAGGGATTGGTGCTTTTTTTGAGGCTGTCCCTTTGTTTTCAGAAATATGCAGTCCTTGACTTTCAGTCAAAATACTAAGTGATACTGCAAGAATTTACATTATTCTATTTATTAATAGACTGTGTTCCATAAGTTGCTGCAGTACTTTTTTTATCACTCTTTATGTTCAGCATGATTATTCCCAGTTATCCATATATCATCAACAAAACACTATAGGAATTGTATACCTGCTAATAGTTCATCTATAGTACATTATCATATTGCAGGGGCCAAGGATATTCCAAAAAAACATTCTGTTATACTGGAAAACTTCTTTATGAGTGTTTATAACTAAAAGAATTGGAGTTGAACATCAATTTGCAAATAAGTCCAAGAAAGATGTTTCCCTTCTGCCAGTGTTGCAATCATGTCTACCATTTGTGCCAGTGGGTCTTTGTCAACCTCCAGTTATGAATTCAGAAACATCCGGATCTCTCCACATAATCTAATTGTTCTATTTTGTTTGCAGATTGGAACAACTGTTGAAGCCTACTCACTGGTGAATTAGAGTAATAATAACTTGACCCATCAATGTTTGTAGTTCAGTTTCTACTGGCACTTTTTAAAGGCCATTATATTGAAAAATTCAATAGAGCATGTCATTTTAACACTAGTGACGCTGCATCTCTAAGTGTTTAACACTACCAGTTCCATACAGAAACTGACACTGATCCAACCAGCAGCGCAAGTTATACAGATGGGTCATGCAAATAGGGTGACCAGCAGTTTTCGCTCTGGACCTGCAGTGCTCTGTGGGTCCTGAGTTATACGTCTACTATGTGTTTAACCCCTTTGCTGGCAAAGTTCTTGCTTTTGTAACCATTTTATTTTTTACTTTCCCTAAAAAGTCTTCAAGCACTTCTCTTTTAAATATTTTTTCTATGCATTGGTTTCATTTGTCAAATAACATAGCTCTTTTACTGGTTTAGTCATTTTTGTGTATCCAACTGAAATCAAGTAAACCTTCCTTTTGTAGAATGTATAAAGTTCATTTTTGTGTTCTGTTTGTTACTTTTACTTTTATCCATCCTTGTCCTATTGGTGCAAGCAACTCCTTAAATTATTTGTAAGCATATTCCTGTTTATATCAGTGACAAATCCAAACTTTTTCAATCTTTTATTTTAACTAAAACTAATAACAAAACAAAAAGAACTTGTGTCAAAAATCCATCATTTCTCCAACATTGGTGTGTCCGGTCCACGGCGTCATCCTTACTTGTGGGATATTCTCTTCCCCAACAGGAAATGGCAAAGAGTCCCAGCAAAGCTGGTCACATGATCCCTCCTAGGCTCCGCCCACCCCTGTCATTCTCTTTGCCGTTGCACAGGCAACATCTCCACGGAGATGGTTAAGGTTTTTTTTGGTGTTTAAATGTAGTTTTTATTCTTCTATCAAGTGTTTGTTATTTTAAAATAGTGCTGGTATGTACTATTTACTCTGAAACAGAAAAAGGATGAAAATTTCTGTTTGTAAGAGGAAGATGATTTTAGCAGACAGTTACTAAAATCGATTGCTGTTTCCACACAGGACTGTTGAGATGAAGTAACTTCAGTTGGGGGAAACAGTTAGCAGACCTTTCTGCTTAAGGTATGACTAGACATATTTCTAACAAGACCATGTAATGCTGGAAGGCTGTCATTTCCCCTCATGGGGACCGGTAAGCCATTTTCTTAGTTAAACATAAAAGAATAAAGGGCTTCAAAAAGGGCTTCAAAAACTGGTAGACATTTTTCTGGGCTAAAACGATTGCTTTACTAGGCATATTATGCAGATTCTAACTAATAATGGTTATTATAATCTTGGGGATTGTTTAGAAAAACGGCAGGCACTGTGTTGGACACCTTTTTCAGATGGGGGCCTTTTCTAGTTATAGACAGAGCCTCATTTTCGCGCCACTAATGCGCAGTTGTTTTTGGAGAGCAAGGCATGCAGATGCATGTGTGAGGAGCTAAGAATCACTGAAAAAGCTTATAGAAGGCATCATTTGGTATCGTATTCCCCTCTGGGCTTGGTTGGGTCTCAGCAAAGCATATAGCTGGGACTGTATAGGGGTTAAATGTAAAAACGGCTCCGGTTCCGTTATTTTAAGGGTTAAAGCTCTGAAATTTGGTGTGCAATACTTTAATGCTTTAAGACACTGTGGTGAAATTTTGATGAATTTTGAACAATTCCTTCATACTTTTTCACATATTCAGTAATAAAGTGTTTTCAGTTTGAAATTTAAAGTGACAGTAACGGTTTTATTTTAAAACGTTTTTTGTGCTTTGTTGACAAGTTTAAGCCTGTTTAACATGTCTGTACCATCAAATAAGCTATGTTCTATATGTATGAAAGCCAATGTGTCTCCCCATTTAAATTTATGTGATAATTGTGCCATAGTGTCCAAACAAAGTAAGGACAGTAATGCCACAGATAATGATATTGCCCAAGATGATTCCTCAAATGAGGGGAGTAAACATGATACTACATCATCCCCTACTGTGTCTACACCAGTTATGCCCACACAGGAGGCCCCTAGTACATCTAGTGCGCCAATACTTATTACCATGCAACAATTAACGGCTGTAATGGATAACTCTATAGCAAATCTTTTATCCAAAATGCCTACTTATCAGAGAAAGCGCGATTGCTCTGTTTTAAACACTGAAGAGCAAGAGGACGCTGATGATAATTGTTCTGTCATACCCTCACACCAATCTGAAGGGGCCATGAGGGAGGTTTTGTCTGAGGGAGAAATTTCAGATTCAGGAAAGATTTCTCATCAAGCTGAACCTGATGTTGTGACATTTAAATTTAAATTAGAACATCTCCGCGCACTGCTTAAGGAGGTATTATCTACTCTGGATGATTGTGACAATTTGGTCATTCCAGAGAAGTTATGTAAGATGGACAAGTTCCTAGAGGTTCCGGTGCCCCCCCGACGCTTTTCCTATACCCAAGCGGGTGGCGGACATAGTAAATAAAGAGTGGGAAAGGCCCGGCATACCTTTTCCCCCCCCCCCCCCCTATATTTAAGAAATTATTTCCTATAGTCGACCCCAGAAAGGACTTATGGCAGACAGTCCCCAAGGTCGAGGGGGCGGTTTCTACTCTAAACAAACGCACTACTATTCCTATCGAAGATAGTTGTGCTTTCAAAGATCCTATGGATAAAAAATTAGAGGGTTTGCTTAAAAAGATTTTTGTTCAGCAAGGTTACCTTCTACAACCAATTTCATGCATTGTTCCTGTCACTACGGCAGCGTGTTTCTGGTTCGAGGAACTAGAAAATTTGCTCAATAAAGAATCTTCGTATGAGGAGGTTATGGACAGAGTTCAAGCACTTAAATTGGCTAACTCTTTTATTTTAGATGCCGCTTTGCAATTAGCTAGATTAGCGGCGAAAAATTCAGGGTTTGCTATCGTGGCGCGCAGAGCATTTTGGCTAAAGTCTTGGTCAGCGGATGTGTCTTCCAAGACAAAATTGCTTAACATTCCTTTCAAGGGTAAAACATTATTTGGACCTGATTTGAAAGAGATTATTTCAGACATCACTGGGGGAAAGGGCCACGCCCTCCCACAGGATAGGTCTTTTAAGGCTAAAAATAAGCCTAATTTTCGTCCCTTTCGCAGAAACGGACCAGCCTCTAATTCTACATCCTCTAAGCAAGAGGGTAATACTTCACAACCCAAACCAGCCTGGAAACCAATGCAAGGCTGGAACAAGGGTAAGCAGGCCAAGAAGCCTACCACTGCTACCAAAACAGCATGAAGGGATAGCCCCCGATCCGGGACCGGATCTGGTGGGGGGCAGACTTTCTCTCTTTGCTCAGGCTTGGGCAAGAGATGTTCAGGATCCTTGGGCGCTAGAAATAGTTTCTCAAGGTTATCTCCTGGAATTCAAGGAACTACCCCCAAGGGGAAGGTTCCACAGGTCTCAATTATCTTCAAACCAAATAAAAAGACAGGCATTCTTACATTGTGTAGAAGACCTGTTAAAGATGGGAGTGATTCATCCAGTTCCAATAAGAGAACAAGGGATGGGTTTTTATTCCAACCTGTTCATAGTTCCCAAAAAAGAGGGAACATTCAGACCAATTTTGGATCTCAAGATCCTAAACAAATTTCTCAGGGTACCATCGTTCAAAATGGAAACTATTCGAACGATCCTACCTACTATCCAGGAAAATCAATTTATGACTACCGTGGATTTAAAGGATGCATACCTACATATTCCTATCCACAAGGAACATCATCAGTTCCTAAGGTTCGCTTTTCTGGACAAGCATTACCAGTTTGTGGCACTTCCATTCGGATTAGCCACTGCTCCAAGGATTTTCACAAAGGTACTAGGGTCCCTTCTAGCGGTTCTAAGACCAAGGGGCATTGCAGTAGTACCTTACTTGGACGACATCCTGATTCAAGCGTCGTCTCTGTCAAAAGCAAAGGCTCATACGGACATCGTCCTAGCCTTTCTCAGATCTCACGGATGGAAGGTGAACAAAGAAAAAAGTTCTCTGTCCCCGTCAACAAGAGTTCCCTTCTTGGGAACAATAATAGATTCCTTAGAAATGAGGATTTTTCTGACAGAGGTCAGAAAATCAAAAATTCTAAGCTCTTGTCAAGTACTTCATTCTGTTCTTCGTCCTTCCATAGCGCAGTGCATGGAAGTAATAGGATTGATGGTTGCAACAATGGACATAGTTCCTTTTGCACGAATTCATCTAAGACCATTACAACTGTGCATGCTCAGACAGTGGAATGGGGATTATACAGACTTGTCTCCGACGATTCAAGTAGATCAAAAGACCAGAGATTCACTCCGTTGGTGGCTGACCCTGGACAATCTGTCACAGGGAATGAGCTTCCGCAGACCAGAGTGGGTCATTGTCACGACCGACGCCAGCCTGGTGGGCTGGGGCGCGGTCTGGGAACCCCTGAAAGCTCAGGGTCTATGGTCTCGGGAAGAATCTCTTCTCCTGATAAACATTCTGGAACTGAGAGCGATATTAAATGCTCTCAAAGCTTGGCCTCAACTAGCAAAGGCCAAATTCATAAGGTTTCAATCAGACAACATGACGACTGTTGCATATATCAATCATCAGGGGGGAACAAGGAGTTCCCTGGCGATGGAAGAAGTGACCAAAATAATTCAATGGGCGGAGGATCACTCCTGCCACTTGTGTGCGATCCACATCCCAGGAGTGGAAAATTGGGAAGCGGATTTTCTGAGTCGTCAGACATTCCATCCGGGGGAGTGGGAACTCCATCCGGAAATCTTTGCCCAAATAACTCAATTATGGGGCATTCCAGACATGGATCTGATGGCGTCTCATCAGAACTTCAAGGTTCCTTGCTACGGGTCCAGATCCAGGGATCCCAAGGCGACTCTAGTAGATGCACTAGTAGCACCTTGGACCTTCAACCTAGCTTATGTATTCCCACCGTTTCCTCTCATTCCCAGGCTGGTAGCCAGGATCAATCAGGAGAGGGCTTCGGTGATCTTGATAGCTCCTGCGTGGCCACGCAGGACTTGGTATGCAGACCTGGTGAATATGTCATCGGCTCCACCATGGAAGCTACCTTTGAGACAGGACCTTCTTGTTCAAGGTCCATTCGAACATCCGAATCTGGTTTCCCTCCAGCTGACGGCTTGGAGATTGAACGCTTGATTTTATCAAAGCGTGGGTTTTCAGATTCTGTAATAGATACTCTGATTCAGGCTAGAAAGCCTATAACTAGAAAAATTTACCATAAAATATGGAAAAAATATATCTGTTGGTGTGAATCCAAAGGATTGCCATGGAACAAGATAAAGATTCCTAAGATTCTATCCTTTCTACAAGAAGGTTTGGAGAAAGGATTATCTGCAAGTTCTCTAAAGGGACAGATTTCTGCTTTATCTGTCTTACTACACAAACGACTGGCAGCTATGCCAGATGTTCAAGCATTTGTTCAGGCTCTGGTTAGGATCAAGCCTGTTTACAGACCTTTGACTCCTCCCTGGAGTTTAAATCTAGTTCTTTCAGTTCTTCAAGGGGTTCCGTTTGAACCCTTACATTCCGTAGATATTAAGTTACTATCTTGGAAAGTTTTGTTTTTGGTTGCAATCTCTTCTGCTAGAAGAGTTTCAGAGTTATCTGCTCTGCAGTGTTCTCCTCCTTATCTGGTGTTCCATGCAGATAAGGTGGTTTTGCGTACTAAACCTGGTTTTCTTCCTAAAGTTGTTTCTAACAAAAATATTAACCAGGAGATAGTTGTACCTTCTTTGTGTCCGAATCCAGTTTCAAAGAAGGAGCGTTTGTTACACAATTTGGACGTTGTCCGTGCTCTAAAATTCTATTTAGAGGCTACTAAAGATTTCAGACAAACATCATCCTTGTTTGTTGTTTATTCTGGTAAAAGGAGAGGTCAAAAAGCGACTTCTACCTCTCTTTCCTTTTGGCTTAAAAACATTATCCGTTTGGCTTATGAGACTGCCGGACGGCAGCCTCCTGAACGAATCACAGCTCACTCCACTAGGGCTGTGGCTTCCACATGGGCCTTCAAGAACGAGGCTTCTGTTGACCAGATATGTAAGGCAGCGACTTGGTCTTCACTGCACACTTTTGCCAAATTTTACAAATTTGATACTTTTGCTTCTTCGGAGGCTATGTTTGGGAGAAAGGTTTTGCAAGCTGTGGTGCCTTCCGTTTAGGTGACCTGATTTGCTCCCTCCCTTCATCCGTGTCCTAAAGCTTTGGTATTGGTTCCCACAAGTAAGGATGACGCTGTGGACCGGACACACCAATGTTGGAGAAAACAGAATTTATGCTTACCTGATAAATTACTTTCTCCAACGGTGTGTCCGGTCCACGGCCCGCCCTGGTTTTTTTAATCAGGTCTGATGAATTATTTTCTCTAACTACAGTCACCACGGTATCATATGATTTCTCCTATATATATTTCCTCCTGTCAGTCGGTCGAATAACTGGGGTGGGCGGAGCCTAGGAGGGATCATGTGACCAGCTTTGCTGGGACTCTTTGCCATTTCCTGTTGGGGAAGAGAATATCCCACAAGTAAGGATGACGCCGTGGACCGGACACACCGTTGGAGAAAGTAATTTATCAGGTAAGCATAAATTCTGTTTTTCTTTATCCTTCTATCTGTGCTTGAACTTTTATTGCACCTTTGCTGTCTATCAATGTAATAATTTTAATGTTCTATATTTCATCTTACTAGGTAAGCCTTTTTGTATGTTTTTTCTTACTAGTAGTAAAAATATTTGTCTTTTTTTTCAGCAACATATTTCTAACAATACATTTTATCTCTCTCTATTTTTTTTTATTTGTGATGTATTCTCTTTAAGCCCAATCTTCCATTTTTCACTTAACTTCAACCTAGTCCACAACCGCTATTACTTTTAGTCACAACTAGTGATGTCGCGAATTGTTCGCCGGCGAATAGTTCCCGACGAACATAGCTTGTTCGCGTTCGCAATGGCGGGCGAACATATGCGATGTTCGATCTGCCCCCTATTCGTCATCATTGAGTAAACTTTGACCCTGTATCTCACAGTCTGCAGACACATTCCAGCCAATCAGCAGCAGACCCTCCCTCCCAGACCCTTACAGCTCCTGGACAGCAGCCATTTTAGATTCATTCGGAAGCTGCATTCTTAGTGAAAGGAGGGACAGTGTAGCTGCTGTTGATTTAATAGGGAAATTGATAGCTAGGCTAGTGTATTCAGTGTCCACTACAGTCCTGAAGGACTCATCTGATCTCTGCTGTAAGGACAGCAGCCCAAAAAGCCCTTTTTAGGGCTAAAACATCAGTCTGTTTTTTTTTTTCCCTGTGTAATCTAATTGCAGTTGCCTGCCTGCCAAGCCACTTGCCCAGTGCCACAACTTATATCTGGTGTAACAGTAGTGTAAATTAAAAAAAAAAAAAAAAATTTTGATTGTGAAACATCAGTCTGCTAGTGTAATCTAATTGCAGTTGCCTGCCTGCCAGCGTGTGTGCCAGTGCCACCACTAATATCTGGTGTAACAGTAGTGTAAATTTTAAAAAAAAACTTTTTTGACTGTGAAACATCAGTCTGATTGTGTAATCTAATTGCAGTTGCCTGCCTGCCAGCGTGCGTGCCAGGCCCAGTTGCCCAGTGCCACCACTCATATCTGTTGTAACAGTAGTGTAAATTTAAAAAATAATAATTTTTGACTGTGAAACAGTCTTATAGTGTAATCTAATTGCAGTTGCCTGCCTGCCAGCGTGTGTGCCAGGCTCACAGCGTATACTGTGCCCACTTGCCCAGTGCCACCACTCATATCTGGTGTAACAGTAGTGTAAATTTAAAAAAAACTTGTTTGACTGTGAAACATCAGTCTGCTTGTGTAATCTAATTGCAGTTGCCTGCAAGCGTGTGTGCCAGGCCCACTTGCCCAGTGCCACCACTCATATCTGTTGTAACAGTAGTGTAAATTTAAAAAAAACTTTTTTGACTGTGAAACATCAGTCTGCTAGTGTAATCTAATTGCAGTTGCCTGCCTGCCAGCGTGTGTGCCAGGCTCACAGCGTTTACTGTGTCCACTTGCCAAGTGCCACCACTCATATCTGTGTGACAGTAGAGTAAATTTTTTAAAAAAACTTTTTTGACTGTGAAACATCAGTCTGCTTGTGTAATCTAATTGCAGTTGCCTGCCTGCCAGCGTGTGTGCCAGGCCCACTTGCCCAGTGCCACCACTCATATCTGTTGTAACAGTAGTGTAAATTAAAAAAAAAAATGTTTTTGACTGTGAAACATCAGTCTGCTAGTGTAATCTAATTGCAGTTGCCTGCCTGCCAGCGTGTGTGCCAGGCTCACAGCGTATACTGTGCCCACTTGCCCAGTGCCACCACTCATATCTGGTGTAACAGTAGTGTAAATTTAAAAAAAAAACTTTTTTGACTGTGAAACATCAGTCTGCTTGTGTAATCTAATTGCAGTTGCCTGCCTGCCAGCGTGTGTGCCAGGCCCACTTGCCCAGTGCCACCACTCATATCTGTTGTAACAGTAGTGTAAATTTAAATATTAAAACTTTTTTGACTGTGAAACATCAGTCTGCTAGTGTAATCTAATTGCAGTTGCCTGCCTGCCAGCGTGTGTGCCAGGCTCACAGCGTATACTGTGCCCACTTACCCAGTGCCACCACTCATATCTGGAGTAACAGTAGTGTAAATTGAAAAAAAAAAACATTTTTGACTGTGAAAAATCAGTCTGCTTGTGTAATCTAATTACAGTTGCCTGCCTGCCAGCATGTGTGCCAGGCCCACTTGCCCAGTGCCACCACTCATATCTGTTGTAACAGTAGTGTAAATTTAAAAAATAATAATTTTTGACTGTGAAACAGTCTTATAGTGTAATCTAATTGCAGTTGCCTGCCTACCAGCGTGTGTGCCAGGCTCACAGCGTATACTGTGCCCACTTGCCCAATGCCACCACTCATATCTGCTGTAACAGTAGTGTAAATTTAAAAAAAAAACTTTTTTGACTGTGAAACATCAGTCTGCTTGTGTAATCTAATTGCAGTTGCCTGCCTGCCAGCATGTGTGCCAGGCCCACTTGCCCAGTGCCACCACTCATATCTGGTGTAACAGTAGTGTAAATTTAAAAAATAAAACTTTTTTGACTGTGAAACATCAGTCTGCTAGTGTAATCTAATTGCAGTTGCCTGCCTGCCAGCATGTGTGCCAGGCCCACTTGCCCAGTGCCACCACTCACATCTGGTGTAACAGTAGTGTAAATTTAAAAAAAAAAAAACTTTTTTGACTGTGAAACATCAGTCTGCTAGTGTAATCTAATTGCAGTTGCCTGCCTGCCAGCGTGTGTGCCAGGCCCACTTGCCCAGTGCCACCACTCCTATTTGGTGTAACAGTAGTGTAAATTTAAAAAAAAAACTTTTTTGACTTTGAAACATCAGTCTGCTTGTGTAATCTAATTGCAGTTGCCTGCCTGCCAGAGTGTGTGCCAGGCCCACTTGCTCAGAGCCACCACTCATATCTGTTGTAACAGTAGTGTAAATTTTAAAAAAAAACTTTTTTGACTGTGAAACATCAGTCTGCTAGTGTAATCTAATTGCAGTTGCCTGCCTGCCAGCGTGTGTGCCAGGCTCACAGCGTATACTGTGCCCACTTGCCCAGTGCCACCACTCATATCTGGTGTAACAGTAGTGTAAATTTAAAAAAAAAAACTTTTTTGACTGTGAAAAATCGGTCTGCTTGTGTAATCTAATTACAGTTGCCTGCCTGCCAGCATGTGTGCCAGGCCCACTTGCCCAGTGCCACCAGTCATATCTGTTGTAACAGTAGTGTAAATTTAAAAAAAAAAACTTTTTTGACTGTGAAACATCAGTCTGCTAGTGTAATCTAATTGCAGTTGCCTGCCTGCCAGCATGTGTGCCAGGCCCACTTGCCCAGTGCCACCACTCACATCTGGTGTAACAGTAGTGTAAATTTAAAAAAAAAAAACTTTTTTGACTGTGAAACATCAGTCTGCTAGTGTAATCTAATTGCAGTTGCCTGCCTGCCAGCGTGTGTGCCAGGCCCACTTGCCCAGTGCCACCACTCCTATTTGGTGTAACAGTAGTGTAAATTAAAAAAAAAAACTTTTTTGACTTTGAAACATCAGTCTGCTTGTGTAATCTAATTGCAGTTGCCTGCCTGCCAGCGTGTGTGCCAGGCTCACAGCGTATACTGTGCCCACTTGCCCAGTGCCACCACTCATATCTGGTGTAACAGTAGTGTAAATTTAAAAAAAAAACATTTTTGACTGTGAAAAATCAGTCTGCTTGTGTAATCTAATTACAGTTGCCTGCCTGCCAGCATGTGTGCCAGTCCCACTTGCCCAGTGCCACCACTCATATCTGTTGTAACAGTAGTGTAAATTTAAAAAATAATAATTTTTGACTGTGAAACAGTCTTATAGTGTAATCTAATTGCAGTTGCCTGCCTACCAGCGTGTGTGCCAGGCTCACAGCGTATACTGTGCCCACTTGCCCAATGCCACCACTCATATCTGCTGTAACAGTAGTGTAAATTTAAAAAAAAATACTTTTTTGACTGTGAAACATCAGTCTGCTTGTGTAATCTAATTGCAGTTGCCTTCCTGCCAGCGTGTGTGCCAGGCCCACTTGCCCAGTGCCACCACTCATATCTGGTGTAACAGTAGTGTAAATTTAAAAAAAAAAACTTTTTTGACTGTGAAACATCAGTCTACTAGTGTAATCTAATTGCAGTTGCCTGCCTGCCAGCATGTGTGCCAGGCCCACTTGCCCAGTGCCACCACTCACATCTGGTGTAACAGTAGTGTAAATTTAAAAAAAAAAAACTTTTTTGACTGTGAAACATCAGTCTGCTAGTGTAATCTAATTGCAGTTGCCTGCCTGCCAGCGTGTGTGCCAGGCCCACTTGCCCAGTGCCACCACTCCTATTTGGTGTAACAGTAGTGTAAATTTAAAAAAAAAAACTTTTTTGACTTTGAAACATCAGTCTGCTTGTGTAATCTAATTGCAGTTTCCTGCCTGCCAGAGTGTGTGCCAGGCCCACTTGCCCAGAGCCACCACTCATATCTGTTGTAACAGTAGTGTAAATTTAAAAAAAAAACTTTTTTGACTGTGAAACATCAGTCTGCTAGTGTAATCTAATTGCAGTTGCCTGCCTGCCAGCGTGTGTGCCAGGCTCACAGTTTTTACTGTGCCCACTTGCCCAGTGCCACCACTCATATATGGTGTAACAGTAGTGTAAATTTAAAAAAAAAACTTTTTTGACTTTGAAACATCAGTCTGCTTGTGTAATCTAATTGCAGTTGCCTTCCTGCCAGAGTGTGTGCCAGGCCCACTTGCCCAGAGCCACCACTCATATCTGTTGTAACAGTAGTGTAAATTTAAAAAAAAAACTTTTTTGACTGTGAAACATCAGTCTGCTAGTGTAATCTAATTGCAGTTGCCTGCCTGCCAGCGTGTGTGCCAGGCTCACAGCGTATGCTGTGCCCACTTGCCCAGTGCCACCACTCATATCTGGTGTAACAGTAGTGTAAATTTAAAAAAAAAAACTTTTTTGACTGTGAAACATCAGTCTGCTAGTGTAATCTAATTGCAGTTGCCTGCCTGCCAGCATGTGTGCCAGGCCCACTTGCCCAGTGCCACCACTCACATCTGGTGTAACAGTAGTGTAAATTTAAAAAAAAAAACTTTTTTGACTGTGAAACATCAGTCTGCTAGTGTAATCTAATTGCAGTTGCCTGCCTGCCAGCGTGTGTGCCAGGCCCACTTGCCCAGTGCCACCACTCCTATTTGGTGTAACAGTAGTGTAAATTTAAAAAAAAAACTTTTTTGACTTTGAAACATCAGTCTGCTTGTGTAATCTAATTGCAGTTGCCTGCCTGCCAGAGTGTGTGCCAGGCCCACTTGCCCAGAGCCACCACTCATATCTGTTGTAACAGTAGTGTAAATTTAAAAAAAAAAACTTTTTTGACTGTGAAACATCAGTCTGCTAGTGTAATCTAATTGCAGTTGCCTGCCTGCCAGCGTGTGTGCCAGGCTCACAGTGTTTACTGTGCCAACTTGCCCAGTGCCACCACTCATATATGGTGTAACAGTAGTGTAAATTTAAAAAAAAAAACTTTTTTGACTTTGAAACATCAGTCTGCTTGTGTAATCTAATTGCAGTTGCCTGCCTGCCAGAGTGTGTGCCAGGCCCACTTGCCCAGAGCCACCACTCATATCTGTTGTAACAGTAGTGTAAATTTAAAAAAAAAACTTTTTTGACTGTGAAACATCAGTCTGCTAGTGTAATCTAATTGCAGTTGCCTGCCTGCCAGCGTGTGTGCCAGGCTCACAGCGTATACTGTGCCCACTTGCCCAGTGCCACCACTCATATCTGGTGTAACAGTAGTGTAAATTTAAAAAAAAAACTTTTTTGACTGTGAAACATCAGTCTGCTAGTGTAATCTAATTGCAGTTGCCTGCCTGCCAGCATGTGTGCCAGGCCCACTTGCCCAGTGCCACCACTCACATCTGGTGTAACAGTAGTGTAAATTTAAAAAAAAAAAACTTTTTTGACTGTGAAACATCAGTCTGCTAGTGTAATCTAATTGCAGTTGCCTGCCTGCCAGCGTGTGTGCTAGGCCCACTTGCCCAGTGCCACCACTCCTATTTGGTGTAACAGTAGTGTAAATTTAAAAAAAAAACTTTTTTGACTTTGAAACATCAGTCTGCTTGTGTAATCTAATTGCAGTTGCCTGCCTGCCAGCGTGTGTGCCAGGCTCACAGCGTATACTGTGCCCACTTGCCCAGTGCCACCACTCATATCTGGTGTAACAGTAGTGTAAATTTAAAAAAAAAACATTTTTGACTGTGAAAAATCAGTCTGCTTGTGTAATCTAATTACAGTTGCCTGCCTGCCAGCATGTGTGCCAGGCCCACTTGCCCAGTGCCACCACTCATATCTGTTGTAACAGTAGTGTAAATTTAAAAAATAATAATTTTTGACTGTGAAACAGTCTTATAGTGTAATCTAATTGCAGTTGCCTGCCTACCAGCGTGTGTGCCAGGCTCACAGCGTATACTGTGCCCACTTGCCCAATGCCACCACTCATATCTGCTGTAACAGTAGTGTAAATTTAAAAAAAAAACTTTTTTGACTGTGAAACATCAGTCTGCTTGTGTAATCTAATTGCAGTTGCCTGCCTGCCAGCGTGTGTGCCAGGCCCACTGGCCCAGTGCCACCACTCATATCTGGTGTAACAGTAGTGTAAATTTAAAAAAAAAAACTTTTTTGACTGTGAAACATCAGTCTGCTAGTGTAATCTAATTGCAGTTGCCTGCCTGCCAGCGTGTGTGCCAGGCCCACTTGCCCAGTGCCACCACTCCTATTTGGTGTAACAGTAGTGTAAATTTAAAAAAAAAACTTTTTTGACTTTGAAACATCAGTCTGCTTGTGTAATCTAATTGCAGTTGCCTGCCTGCCAGAGTGTGTGCCAGGCCCACTTGCCCAGAGCCACCACTCATATCTGTTGTAACAGTAGTGTAAATTTAAAAAAAAAACTTTTTTGACTGTGAAACATCAGTCTGCTAGTGTAATCTAATTGCAGTTGCCTGCCTGCCAGCGTGTGTGCCAGGCTCACAGCGTATACTGTGCCCACTTGCCCAGTGCCACCACTCATATCTGGTGTAACAGTAGTGTAAATTTAAAAAAAAAAACTTTTTTGACTGTGAAAAATCGGTCTGCTTGTGTAATCTAATTACAGTTGCCTGCCTGCCAGCATGTGTGCCAGGCCCACTTGCCCAGTGCCACCACTCATATCTGTTGTAACAGTAGTGTAAATTTAAAAAAAAAACTTTTTTGACTGTGAAACATCAGTCTGCTAGTGTAATCTAATTGCAGTTGCCTGCCTGCCAGCATGTGTGCCAGGCCCACTTGCCCAGTGCCACCACTCACATCTGGTGTAACAGTAGTGTAAATTTAAAAAAAAAAAACTTTTTTGACTGTGAAACATCAGTCTGCTAGTGTAATCTAATTGCAGTTGCCTGCCTGCCAGCGTGTGTGCCAGGCCCACTTGCCCAGTGCCACCACTCCTATTTGGTGTAACAGTAGTGTAAATTTAAAAAAAAAACTTTTTTGACTTTGAAACATCAGTCTGCTTGTGTAATCTAATTGCAGTTGCCTGCCTGCCAGCGTGTGTGCCAGGCTCACAGCGTATACTGTGCCCACTTGCCCAGTGCCACCACTCATATCTGATGTAACAGTAGTGTAAATTTAAAAAAAAAACATTTTTGACTGTGAAAAATCAGTCTGCTTGTGTAATCTAATTACAGTTGCCTGCCTGCCAGCATGTGTGCCAGTCCCACTTGCCCAGTGCCACCACTCATATCTGTTGTAACAGTAGTGTAAATTTAAAAAATAATAATTTTTGACTGTGAAACAGTCTTATAGTGTAATCTAATTGCAGTTGCCTGCCTACCAGCGTGTGTGCCAGGCTCACAGCGTATACTGTGCCCACTTGCCCAATGCCACCACTCATATCTGCTGTAACAGTAGTGTAAATTTAAAAAAAAAAACTTTTTTGACTGTGAAACATCAGTCTGCTTGTGTAATCTAATTGCAGTTGCCTGCCTGCCAGCGTGTGTGCCAGGCCCACTTGCCCAGTGCCACCACTCATATCTGGTGTAACAGTAGTGTAAATTTAAAAAAAAAAACTTTTTTGACTGTGAAACATCAGTCTGCTAGTGTAATCTAATTGCAGTTGCCTGCCTGCCAGCATGTGTGCCAGGCCCACTTGCCCAGTGCCACCACTCACATCTGGTGTAACAGTAGTGTAAATTTAAAAAAAAAAAACTTTTTTGACTGTGAAACATCAGTCTGCTAGTGTAATCTAATTGCAGTTGCCTGCCTGCCAGCGTGTGTGCCAGGCCCACTTGCCCAGTGCCACCACTCCTATTTGGTGTAACAGTAGTGTAAATTTAAAAAAAAAAACTTTTTTGACTTTGAAACATCAGTCTGCTTGTGTAATCTAATTGCAGTTGCCTGCCTGCCAGAGTGTGTGCCAGGCCCACTTGCCCAGAGCCACCACTCATATCTGTTGTAACAGTAGTGTAAATTTAAAAAAAAAACTTTTTTGACTGTGAAACATCAGTCTGCTAGTGTAATCTAATTGCAGTTGCCTGCCTGCCAGCGTGTGTGCCAGGCTCACAGTTTTTACTGTGCCCACTTGCCCAGTGCCACCACTCATATATGGTGTAACAGTAGTGTAAATTTAAAAAAAAAACTTTTTTGACTTTGAAACATCAGTCTGCTTGTGTAATCTAATTGCAGTTGCCTTCCTGCCAGAGTGTGTGCCAGGCCCACTTGCCCAGAGCCACCACTCATATCTGTTGTAACAGTAGTGTAAATTTAAAAAAAAAACTTTTTTGACTGTGAAACATCAGTCTGCTAGTGTAATCTAATTGCAGTTGCCTGCCTGCCAGCGTGTGTGCCAGGCTCACAGCGTATACTGTGCCCACTTGCCCAGTGCCACCACTCATATCTGGTGTAACAGTAGTGTAAATTTAAAAAAAAAACTTTTTTGACTGTGAAAAATCGGTCTGCTTGTGTAATCTAATGACAGTTGCCTGCCTGCCAGCGTGTGTGCCAGGCCCACTTGCCCAGTGCCACCACTCATATCTGGTGTAACAGTAGTGTAAATTTAAAAAAAAAAACTTTTTTGACTGTGAAACATCAGTCTGCTAGTGTAATCTAATTGCAGTTGCCTGCCTGCCAGCATGTGTGCCAGGCCCACTTGCCCAGTGCCACCACTCACATCTGGTGTAACAGTAGTGTAAATTTAAAAAAAAAAAACTTTTTTGACTGTGAAACATCAGTCTGCTAGTGTAATCTAATTGCAGTTGCCTGCCTGCCAGCGTGTGTGCCAGGCCCACTTGCCCAGTGCCACCACTCCTATTTGGTGTAACAGTAGTGTAAATTTAAAAAAAAAACTTTTTTGACTTTGAAACATCAGTCTGCTTGTGTAATCTAATTGCAGTTGCCTGCCTGCCAGAGTGTGTACCAGGCCCACTTGCCCAGAGCCACCACTCATATCTGTTGTAACAGTAGTGTAAATTTAAAAAAAAAACTTTTTTGACTGTGAAACATCAGTCTGCTAGTGTAATCTAATTGCAGTTGCCTGCCTGCCAGCGTGTGTGCCAGGCTCACAGCGTATACTGTGCCCACTTGCCCAGTGCCACCACTCATATCTGGTGTAACAGTAGTGTAAATTTAAAAAAAAAACTTTTTTGACTGTGAAAAATCGGTCTGCTGGTGTAATCTAATTACAGTTGCCTGCCTGCCAGAGTGTGTGCCAGGCCCACTTGCCCAGAGCCACCACTCATATCTGTTGTAACAGTAGTGTAAATTTAAAAAAAAAACTTTTTTGACTGTGAAACATCAGTCTGCTAGTGTAATCTAATTGCAGTTGCCTGCCTGCCAGCGTGTGTGCCAGGCTCACAGTGTTTACTGTGCCAACTTGCCCAGTGCCACCACTCATATATGGTGTAACAGTAGTGTAAATTTAAAAAAAAAAACTTTTTTGACTTTGAAACATCAGTCTGCTTGTGTAATCTAATTGCAGTTGCCTGCCTGCCAGAGTGTGTGCCAGGCCCACTTGCCCAGAGCCACCACTCATATCTGTTGTAACAGTAGTGTAAATTTAAAAAAAAAACTTTTTTGACTGTGAAACATCAGTCTGCTAGTGTAATCTAATTGCAGTTGCCTGCCTGCCAGCGTGTGTGCCAGGCTCACAGCGTATACTGTGCCCACTTGCCCAGTGCCACCACTCATATCTGGTGTAACAGTAGTGTAAATTTAAAAAAAAAACTTTTTTGACTGTGAAAAATCGGTCTGCTGGTGTAATCTAATTACAGTTGCCTGCCTGCCAGAGTGTGTGCCAGGCCCACTTGCCCAGAGCCACCACTCATATCTGTTGTAACAGTAGTGTAAATTTAAAAAAAAAACTTTTTTGACTGTGAAACATCAGTCTGCTAGTGTAATCTAATTGCAGTTGCCTGCCTGCCAGCGTGTGTGCCAGGCTCACAGTTTTTACTGTGCCCACTTGCCCAGTGCCACCACTCATATATGGTGTAACAGTAGTGTAAATTTAAAAAAAAAACTTTTTTGACTTTGAAACATCAGTCTGCTTGTGTAATCTAATTGCAGTTGCCTTCCTGCCAGCGTGTGTGCCAGGCTCACAGCGTATACTGTGCCCACTTGCCCAGTGCCACCACTCATATCTGGTGTAACAGTAGTGTAAATTTAAAAAAAAAACTTTTTTGACTGTGAAAAATCGGTCTGCTTGTGTAATCTAATGACAGTTGCCTGCCTGCCAGCGTGTGTGCCAGGCCCACTTGCCCAGTGCCACCACTCATATCTGGTGTAACAGTAGTGTAAATTTAAAAAAAAAACTTTTTTGACTTTGAAACATCAGTCTGCTAGTGTAATCTAATTGCAGTTGCCTGCCTGCCAGCATGTGTGCCAGGCCCACTTGCCCAGTGCCACCACTCACATCTGGTGTAACAGTAGTGTAAATTTAAAAAAAAAAAACTTTTTTGACTGTGAAACATCAGTCTGCTAGTGTAATCTAATTGCAGTTGCCTGCCTGCCAGCGTGTGTGCCAGGCCCACTTGCCCAGTGCCACCACTCCTATTTGGTGTAACAGTAGTGTAAATTTAAAAAAAAAACTTTTTTGACTTTGAAACATCAGTCTGCTTGTGTAATCTAATTGCAGTTGCCTGCCTGCCTGCCAGAGTGTGTGCCAGGCCCACTTGCCCAGAGCCACCACTCATATCTGTTGTAACAGTAGTGTAAATTTAAAAAAAAAAACTTTTTTGACTGTGAAACATCAGTCTGCTAGTGTAATCTAATTGCAGTTGCCTGCCTGCCAGCGTGTGTGCCAGGCTCACAGTGTTTACTGTGCCAACTTGCCCAGTGCCACCACTCATATATGGTGTAACAGTAGTGTAAATTTAAAAAAAAAACTTTTTTGATTTTGAAACATCAGTCTGCTTGTGTAATCTAATTGCAGTTGCCTGCCTGCCAGAGTGTGTGCCAGGCCCACTTGCCCAGAGCCACCACTCATATCTGTTGTAACAGTAGTGTAAATTTAAAAAAAAAACTTTTTTGACTGTGAAACATCAGTCTGCTAGTGTAATCTAATTGCAGTTGCCTGCCTGCCAGCGTGTGTGCCAGGCTCACAGCGTATACTGTGCCCACTTGCCCAGTGCCACCACTCATATCTGGTGTAACAGTAGTGTAAATTTAAAAAAAAATCTTTTTTGACTGTGAAAAATCGGTCTGCTTGTGTAATCTAATTACAGTTGCCTGCCTGCCAGAGTGTGTGCCAGGCCCACTTGCCCAGAGCCACCACTCATATCTGTTGTAACAGTAGTGTAAATTTAAAAAAAAAACTTTTTTGACTGTGAAACATCAGTCTGCTAGTGTAATCTAATTGCAGTTGCCTGCCTGCCAGCGTGTGTGCCAGGCTCACAGTTTTTACTGTGCCCACTTGCCCAGTGCCACCACTCATATATGGTGTAACAGTAGTGTAAATTTAAAAAAAAAACTTTTTTGACTGTGAAACATCAGTCTGCTAGTGTAATCTAATTGCAGTTGCCTGCCTGCCAGTGTGTGTGCCAGGCTCACAGCGTATACTGTGCCCACTTGCCCAGTGCCACCACTCATATCTGGTGTAACAGTAGTGTAAATTTAAAAAAAAAACTTTTTTGACTGTGAAAAATCGGTCTGCTTGTGTAATCTAATGACAGTTGCCTGCCTGCCAGCGTGTGTGCCAGGCCCACTTGCCCAGTGCCACCACTCATATCTGGTGTAACAGTAGTGTAAATTTAAAAAAAAAAACTTTTTTGACTGTGAAACATCAGTCTGCTAGTGTAATCTAATTGCAGTTGCCTGCCTGCCAGCATGTGTGCCAGGCCCACTTGCCCAGTGCCACCACTCATATCTGGTGTAACAGTAGTGTAAATTTAAAAAAAAAAAACTTTTTTGACTGTGAAACATCAGTCTGCTAGTGTAATCTAATTGCAGTTGCCTGCCTGCCAGCGTGTGTGCCAGGCCCACTTGCCCAGTGCCACCACTCCTATTTGGTGTAACAGTAGTGTAAATTTAAAAAAAAAACTTTTTTGACTTTGAAACATCAGTCTGCTTGTGTAATCTAATTGCAGTTGCCTGCCTGCCAGAGTGTGTGCCAGGCCCACTTGCCCAGAGCCACCACTCATATCTGTTGTAACAGTAGTGTAAATTTAAAAAAAAAACTTTTTTGACTGTGAAACATCAGTCTGCTAGTGTAATCTAATTGCAGTTGCCTGCCTGCCAGCGTGTGTGCCAGGCTCACAGCGTATACTGTGCCCACTTGCCCAGTGCCACCACTCATATCTGGTGTAACAGTAGTGTAAATTTTAAAAAAAAACTTTTTTGACTGTGAAAAATCGGTCTGCTGGTGTAATCTAATTACAGTTGCCTGCCTGCCAGAGTGTGTGCCAGGCCCACTTGCCCAGAGCCACCACTCATATCTGTTGTAACAGTAGTGTAAATTTTAAAAAAAAACTTTTTTGACTGTGAAACATCAGTCTGCTAGTGTAATCTAATTGCAGTTGCCTGCCTGCCAGCGTGTGTGCCAGGCTCACAGTTTTTACTGTGCCCACTTGCCCAGTGCCACCACTCATATATGGTGTAACAGTAGTGTAAATTTAAAAAAAAAACTTTTTTGACTTTGAAACATCAGTCTGCTTGTGTAATCTAATTGCAGTTGCCTTCCTGCCAGCGTGTGTGCCAGGCTCACAGCGTATACTGTGCCCACTTGCCCAGTGCCACCACTCATATCTGGTGTAACAGTAGTGTAAATTTAAAAAAAAAACTTTTTGACTGTGAAAAATCGGTCTGCTTGTGTAATCTAATGACAGTTGCCTGCCTGCCAGCGTGTGTGCCAGGCCCACTTGCCCAGTGCCACCACTCATATCTGGTGTAACAGTAGTGTAAATTTAAAAAAAAAAACTTTTTTGACTTTGAAACATCAGTCTGCTAGTGTAATCTAATTGCAGTTGCCTGCCTGCCAGCGTGTGTGCCAGGCCCACTTGCCCAGTGCCACCACTCCTATTTGGTGTAACAGTAGTGTAAATTTTAAAAAAAAACTTTTTTGACTTTGAAACATCAGTCTGCTTGTGTAATCTAATTGCAGTTGCCTGCCTGCCAGAGTGTGTGCCAGGCCCACTTGCCCAGAGCCACCACTCATATCTGTTGTAACAGTAGTGTAAATTTAAAAAAAAAAACTTTTTTGACTGTGAAACATCAGTCTGCTAGTGTAATCTAATTGCAGTTGCCTGCCTGCCAGCGTGTGTGCCAGGCTCACAGTGTTTACTGTGCCAACTTGCCCAGTGCCACCACTCATATATGGTGTAACAGTAGTGTAAATTTAAAAAAAAAACTTTTTTGACTTTGAAACATCAGTCTGCTTGTGTAATCTAATTGCAGTTGCCTGCCTGCCAGAGTGTGTGCCAGGCCCACTTGCCCAGAGCCACCACTCATATCTGTTGTAACAGTAGTGTAAATTTAAAAAAAAAACTTTTTTGACTGTGAAACATCAGTCTGCTAGTGTAATCTAATTGCAGTTGCCTGCCTGCCAGCGTGTGTGCCAGGCTCACAGCGTATACTGTGCCCACTTGCCCAGTGCCACCACTCATATCTGGTGTAACAGTAGTGTAAATTTAAAAAAAAAACTTTTTTGACTGTGAAAAATCCGTCTGCTTGTGTAATCTAATTACAGTTGCCTGCCTGCCAGAGTGTGTGCCAGGCCCACTTGCCCAGAGCCACCACTCATATCTGTTGTAACAGTAGTGTAAATTTAAAAAAAAAACTTTTTTGACTGTGAAACATCAGTCTGCTAGTGTAATCTAATTGCAGTTGCCTGCCTGCCAGCGTGTGTGCCAGGCTCACAGTTTTTACTGTGCCCACTTGCCCAGTGCCACCACTCATATATGGTGTAACAGTAGTGTAAATTTAAAAAAAAAACTTTTTTGACTGTGAAACATCAGTCTGCTAGTGTAATCTAATTGCAGTTGCCTGCCTGCCAGCGTGTGTGCCAGGCTCACAGCGTATACTGTGCCCACTTGCCCAGTGCCACCACTCATATCTGGTGTAACAGTAGTGTAAATTTAAAAAAAAAACTTTTTTGACTGTGAAAAATCGGTCTGCTTGTGTAATCTAATGACAGTTGCCTGCCTGCCAGCGTGTGTGCCAGGCCCACTTGCCCAGTGCCACCACTCATATCTGGTGTAACAGTAGTGTAAATTTAAAAAAAAAAACTTTTTTGACTGTGAAACATCAGTCTGCTAGTGTAATCTAATTGCAGTTGCCTGCCTGCCAGCATGTGTGCCAGGCCCACTTGCCCAGTGCCACCACTCATATCTGGTGTAACAGTAGTGTAAATTTAAAAAAAAAAAACTTTTTTGACTGTGAAACATCAGTCTGCTAGTGTAATCTAATTGCAGTTGCCTGCCTGCCAGCGTGTGTGCCAGGCCCACTTGCCCAGTGCCACCACTCCTATTTGGTGTAACAGTAGTGTAAATTTAAAAAAAAAACTTTTTTGACTTTGAAACATCAGTCTGCTTGTGTAATCTAATTGCAGTTGCCTGCCTGCCAGAGTGTGTGCCAGGCCCACTTGCCCAGAGCCACCACTCATATCTGTTGTAACAGTAGTGTAAATTTAAAAAAAAAAACTTTTTTGACTGTGAAACATCAGTCTGCTAGTGTAATCTAATTGCAGTTGCCTGCCTGCCAGCGTGTGTGCCAGGCTCACAGTGTTTACTGTGCCAACTTGCCCAGTGCCACCACTCATATATGGTGTAACAGTAGTGTAAATTTAAAAAAAAAACTTTTTTGACTTTGAAACATCAGTCTGCTTGTGTAATCTAATTGCAGTTGCCTGCCTGCCAGAGTGTGTGCCAGGCCCACTTGCCCAGAGCCACCACTCATATCTGTTGTAACAGTAGTGTAAATTAAAAAAAAAAACTTTTTTGACTGTGAAACATCAGTCTGCTAGTGTAATCTAATTGCAGTTGCCTGCCTGCCAGCATGTGTGCCAGGCTCACAGCGTATACTGTGCCCACTTGCCCAGTGCCACCACTCATATCTGGTGTAACAGTAGTGTAAATTTAAAAAAAAAACTTTTTTGACTGTGAAAAATCGGTCTGCTTGTGTAATCTAATTACAGTTGCCTGCCTGGCAGCATGTGTGCCAGGCCCACTTGCCCAGTGCCACCACTCATATCTGTTGTAACAGTAGTGTAAATTTAAAAAAAAAAAACTTTTTTGACTGTGAAACATCAGTCTGCTAGTGTAATCTAATTGCAGTTGCCTGCCTGCCAGCATGTGTGCCAGGCCCACTTGCCCAGTGCCACCACTCACATCTGGTGTAACAGTAGTGTAAATTTTAAAAAAACAAACTTTTTTGACTGTGAAACATCAGTCTGCTAGTGTAATCTAATTGCAGTTGCCTGCCTGCCAGCGTGTGTGCAAGGCCCACTTGCCCAGTGCCACCACTCCTATTTGGTGTAACAGTAGTGTAAATTTAAAAAAAAAACTTTTTTGACTTTGAAACATCAGTCTGCTTGTGTAATCTAATTGCAGTTGCCTGCCTGCCAGCGTGTGTGCCAGGCTCACAGCGTATACTGTGCCCACTTGCCCAGTGCCACCACTCATATCTGGTGTAACAGTAGTGTAAATTTAAAAAAAAAACATTTTTGACTGTGAAAAATCAGTCTGCTTGTGTAATCTAATTACAGTTGCCTGCCTGCCAGCATGTGTGCCAGGCCCACTTGCCCAGTGCCACCACTCATATCTGTTGTAACAGTAGTGTAAATTTAAAAAATAATAATTTTTGACTGTGAAACAGTCTTATAGTGTAATCTAATTGCAGTTGCCTGCCTACCAGCGTGTGTGCCAGGCTCACAGCGTATACTGTGCCCACTTGCCCAATGCCACCACTCATATCTGCTGTAACAGTAGTGTAAATTTAAAAAAAAAAACTTTTTTGACTGTGAAACATCAGTCTGCTTGTGTAATCTAATTGCAGTTGCCTGCCTGCCAGCGTGTGTGCCAGGCCCACTGGCCCAGTGCCACCACTCATATCTGGTGTAACAGTAGTGTAAATTTAAAAAAAAAAACTTTTTTGACTGTGAAACATCAGTCTGCTAGTGTAATCTAATTGCAGTTGCCTGCCTGCCAGCATGTGTGCCAGATCCACTTGCCCAGTGCCACCACTCACATCTGGTGTAACAGTAGTGTAAATTTAAAAAAAAAAAACTTTTTTGACTGTGAAACATCAGTCTGCTAGTGTAATCTAATTGCAGTTGCCTGCCTGCCAGCGTGTGTGCCAGGCCCACTTGCCCAGTGCCACCACTCCTATTTGGTGTAACAGTAGTGTAAAATTAAAAAAAAAACTTTTTTGACTTTGAAACATCAGTCTGCTTGTGTAATCTAATTGCAGTTGCCTGCCTGCCAGAGTGTGTGCCAGGCCCACTTGCCCAGAGCCACCACTCATATCTGTTGTAACAGTAGTGTAAATTTAAAAAAAAACCTTTTTTGACTGTGAAACATCAGTCTGCTAGTGTAATCTAATTGCAGTTGCCTGCCTGCCAGCGTGTGTGCCAGGCTCACAGTTTTTACTATGCCCACTTGCCCAGTGCCACCACTCATATATGGTGTAACAGTAGTGTAAATTTAAAAAAAAAACTTTTTTGACTTTGAAACATCAGTCTGCTTGTGTAATCTAATTGCAGTTGCCTGCCTGCCAGAGTGTGTGCCAGGCCCACTTGCCCAGAGCCACCACTCATATCTGTTGTAACAGTAGTGTAAATTTAAAAAAAAAACTTTTTTGACTGTGAAACATCAGTCTGCTAGTGTAATCTAATTGCAGTTGCCTGCCTGCCAGCGTGTGTGCCAGGCTCACAGCGTATACTGTGCCCACTTGCCCAGTGCCACCACTCATATCTGGTGTAACAGTAGTGTAAATTTAAAAAAAAAACTTTTTTGACTGTGAAAAATCGGTCTGCTTGTGTAATCTAATGACAGTTGCCTGCCTGCCAGCATGTGTGCCAGGCCCACTTGCCCAGTGCCACCACTCATATCTGTTGTAACAGTAGTGTAAATTTAAAAAAAAAACTTTTTTGACTGTGAAACATCAGTCTGCTAGTGTAATCTAATTGCAGTTGCCTGCCTGCCAGCGTGTGTGCCAGGCTCACAGCGTATACTGTGCCCACTTGCCCAGTACCACCACTCATATCTGGTGTAACAGTAGTGTAAATTAAATAACAAACTTTTTTGACTGTGAAACATCATTCTGCTTGTGTAATCTAATTGCAGTTGCCTGCCTGCCAGCGTGTGTGCCAGGCCCACTTGCCCAGTGCCACCACTCATATCTGTTGTAACAGTAGTGTAAATTTAAAAAAAAAAACTTTTTTGACTGTGAAACATCAGTCTGCTAGTGTAATCTAATTGCAGTTGCCTGCCTGCCAGCGTGTGTGCCAGGCTCACAGCGTATACTGTGCCCACTTGCCCAGTGCCACCACTCATATCTGGTGTAACAGTAGTGTAAATTTAAAAAAAAAACTTTTTTGACTGTGAAACATCAGTCTGCTTGTGTAATCTAATTGCAGTTGCCTGCCTGCCTGCCAGCATGTGTGCCAGGCCCACTTGCCCAGTGCCACCACTCATATCTGTTGTAACAGTAGTGTAAATTTAAAAAAAAAAAATTTTGACTGTGAAACATCAGTCTGCTAGTGTAATCTAATGCAGTTGCCTGCCTACCAGCATGTGTGCCAGGCTCACAGCGTATACTGTGCCCACTTGCCCAATGCCACCACTCATATCTGGTGTAACAGTAGTGTAAATTTAAAAAAAAAAAACTTTTTTGACTGTGAAACATCAGTCTACTTGTGTAATCTAATTGCAGTTGCCTGCCTGCCAGCGTGTGTGCCAGGCCCACTTGCCCAGTGCCACCACTCATATCTGGTGTAACAGTAGTGTAAATTTAAAAAAAAAAACTTTTTTGACTGTGAAACATCAGTCTGCTAGTGTAATCTAATTGCAGTTGCCTGCCTGCCTGCCTGCCAGCGTGTGTGCCAGGCCCACTTGCCCAGTGCCACCACTCATATTTGGTGTAACAGTAGTGTAAATTTAAAAAAAAAAACTTTTTTGAGTGTGAAACATCAGTCTGCTAGTGTAATCTAATTGCAGTTGCCTGCCTGCCAGCGTGTGTGCCAGGCCCACTTGCCCAGTGCCACCACTCATATCTGGTGTAACAGTAGTGTAAATTAAAAAAAAAAACTTTTTTGACTGTGAAACATCAGTCTGCTTGTGTAATCTAATTGCAGTTGCTTGCCTGCCAGCGTGTGTGCCAGGCCCACTTGCCCAGTGCCACCACTCATATCTGGTGTAACAGTAGTGTAAATTAAAAAAAAAAAAAACTTTTTTGACTGTGAAACATCAGTCTGCTAGTGTAATCTAATTGCAGTTGCCTGCCTGCCAGCGTGTGTGCCAGGCTCACAGCGTATACTGTGCCCACTTGCCCAGTACCACCACTCATATCTGGTGTACCAGTAGTGTAAATTAAATAACAAACTTTTTTGACTGTGAAACATCAGTCTGCTTGTGTAATCTAATTGCAGTTGCCTGCCTGCCAGCGTGTGTGCCAGGCCCACTTGCCCAGTGCCACCACTCATATCTGTTGTAACAGTAGTGTAAATTTAAAAAAAAAACTTTTTTGACTGTGAAACATCAGTCTGCTAGTGTAATCTAATTGCAGTTGCCTGCCTGCCAGCGTGTGTGCCAGGCTCACAGCGTATACTGTGCCCACTTGCCCAGTGCCACCACTCATATCTGGTGTAACAGTAGTGTAAATTTAAAAAAAAACTTTTTTGACTGTGAAACATCAGTCTGCTTGTGTAATCTAATTGCAGTTGCCTGCCTGCCAGCATGTGTGCCAGGCCCACTTGCCCAGTGCCACCACTCATATCTGTTGTAACAGTAGTGTAAATTAAAAAAAAAAAAATTGACTGTGAAACATCAGTCTGCTAGTGTAATCTAATGCAGTTGCCTGCCTACCAGCGTGTGTGCTAGGCTCACAGCGTATACTGTGCCCACTTGCCCAATGCCACCACTCATATCTGGTGTAACAGTAGTGTAAATTTAAAAAAAAAAAACTTTTTTGACTGTGAAACATCAGTCTCCTTGTGTAATCTAATTGCTGTTGCCTGCCTGCCAGCATGTGTGCCAGGCCCACTTGCCCAGTGCCACCACTCATATCTGGTGTAACAGTAGTGTAAATTTAAAAAAAAAAACTTTTTGGACTGTGAAACATCAGTCTGCTAGTGTAATCTAATTGCAGTTGCCTGCCTGCCAGCGTGTGTGCCAGGCCCACTTGCCCAGTGCCACCACTCACATCCGGTGTAACAGTAGTGTAAATTTAAAAAAAAAAATCTTTTTTGACTGTTAAACATCAGTCTGCTAGTGTAATCTAATTGCAGTTGCCTGCCTGCCAGCGTGTGTGCCAGGCCCACTTGCCCAGTGCCACCACTCATATCTGGTGTAACAGTAGTGTAAATTTAAAAAAAAAAAACTTTTTTGAGTGTGAAACATCAGTCTGCTAGTGTAATCTAATTGCAGTTGCCTGCCTGCCAGCGTGTGTGCCAGGCCCACTTGCCCAGTGCCACAACTCATATCTGGTGTAACAGTAGTGTAAATTAAAAAAACAAAAACTTTTTTGACTGTGAAACATCAGTCTGCTTGTGTAATCTAATTGCAGTTGCCTGCCTGCCAGCGTGTGTGCCAGGCTCACAGCGTATATTGTGCCCACTTGCCCAGTGCCACCACTCATATCTTGTTTAATAGTAGTGTAAGTGTAAAACAAAAAAAACTTTTTGGACTGTGAAACATCAGTCTGCTTTTTTTGTGTCAGGCTCACAGCGTATACTGTGCCCACTTGTCCAGTGCCACCACTCATATCTTGTTTAATAGTAGTGTAAGTGTACATTTAAAACAAAAAAAACTTTTTGGACTGTGAAACATCAGTCTGCTTTTTTGTGTCAGGCTCACAGCGTATACTTTGCCCACTTGCCCAATGCCACCACTCATATCTGGTGTAACAGTAGTGTAAATTTAAAAAAAAAAACTTTTTTGACTGTGAAACATCAGTCTCCTTGTGTAATCTAATTGCAGTTGCCTGCCTGCCAGCGTGTGTGCCAGGCCCACTTGCCCAGTGCCACCACTCATATCTGGTGTAACAGTAGTGTAAATTTAAAAAAAAAAACTTTTTGGACTGTGAAACATCAGTCTGCTAGTGTAATCTAATTGCAGTTGCCTGCCTGCCAGCGTGTGTGCCAGGCCCACTTGCCCAGTGCCACCACTCACATCCGGTGTAACAGTAGTGTAAATTTAAAAAAAACAATCTTTTTTGACTGTTAAACATCAGTCTGCTAGTGTAATCTAATTGCAGTTGCCTGCCTGCCAGTGTGTGTGCCAGGCCCACTTGCCCAGTGCCACCACTCCTATCTGGTGTAACAGTAGTGTAAATTTAAAAAAAAAAAAACTTTTTTGAGTGTGAAACATCAGTCTGCTAGTGTAATCTAATTGCAGTTGCCTGCCTGCCAGCGTGTGTGCCAGGCCCACTTGCCCAGTGCCACCACTCATATCTGGTGTAACAGTAGTGTAAATTTAAAAAAAAAAACTTTTTTGAGTGTGAAACATCAGTCTGCTAGTGTAATCTAATTGCAGTTGCCTGCCTGCCAGCGTGTGTGCCAGGCTCACAGCGTATACTGTGCCCACTTGCCCAGTGCCACCACTCATATCTTGTTTAATAGTAGTGTAAGTGTAAAACAAAACTTTTTGGACTGTGAAACATCAGTCTGCTTTTTTTGTGTCAGGCTCACAGCGTATACTGTGCCCACTTGTCCAGTGCCACCACTCATATCTTGTTTAATAGTAGTGTAAGTGTACATTTAAAACAAAAAAAACTTTTTGGACTGTGAAACATCAGTCTGCTTTTTTGTGTCAGGCTCACAGCGTATACTGTGCCCACTTACCCAGTGCCACCACTCATATCTTGTTTAATAGTAGTGTAAGTGTACATTTAAAACAAAAAAAACTTTTTGAACTGTGAAACATCAGTCTGCTTTTTTGTGTCAGGCTCACAGCGTATACTGTGCCCACTTGCCCAGTGCCACCACTCATATCTTGTTTAATAGTAGTGTAAGTGTACATTTAAAACAAAAAAAAAATTTTGGACTGTGAAACATCAGTCTGCTTTTTTGTGTCAGGCTCACAGCGTATACTGTGCCCACTTGCCCAGTGCCACCACTCATATCTTGTTTAATAGTAGTGTAAGTGTACATTTAAAAAAAATTACAGGCAGAGGCAGGCCACCCCGCAGGTGCCGTCGTGGTCGTGGTGCTGTGATTCCCTTTGGCCCTAGAATAATACCCAGTGTTCAGAGGCCACGTACCATGAACTCGAAAAGTTCTGAGGACATAGTTGACTTTTTAACACAGGACACCAAATCTTCTATAGCTTCCACTCCAAACCTTGACGCACCATCCTCCTCCAGCTTGTCCGCTTGCCGCCACAACCAACACTAGCACCACAGCCGCTTCACTTGATCTGTCAGAGGAGTTATTTACACATCAGTTGGAAGAAATGAGTGATGCACAACCATCATTGACAGAGGATGTAGATAACAGTGATATGTCTCAGTCAGGCAGAATTACAGACATTGACGTACGGTGTGATGATGATGATGTTGTACCCGCTGCTGCTTCCTTTGTTGATTTGTCAGATACAAGTGAAGCGGTTAATGATGACGATGCGTCCGTGGATGTCACGTGGGTGCCCACTAGAAGAGAAGAAGAACAGGGGGAAAGTTCAGATGGGGAGACAGAGGGGAGGAGGAGGAGACGAGTTGGAAGCAGGGGGAGGTGGTTGCAAGGAGCTAGTGGCACAGTCAGACAGCATGCATTGGCACCCGGGGTCAGCCAGACAGCACGCCAATCAACGCATGCTGTTGCCACCACCAGAATGCCGTCATCGCAGAGCTCAGCAGTGTGGCATTTTTTTTGTGTGTCTGCATCTGACAACAGCGATGCCATTTGCAACCTGTGCCAAAAGAGTCGTGGGAAGTCCAACACCCACCTAGGTACAACTGCTTTGCGAAGGCACATGATCGCACATCACAAACGCCTATGGGATCAACACATGAGTACAAGCAGCACACAAACTCAAAGCCGCCATCCTCCTCCTGGTCCAGCATCTTCAGCTACGTCAACCACTGCTATCCTCCTTGCCCCCTCTCAACCATCTGCCACTCCGTCTCTCTTACGGAGCATTTCCTGCTCATCTGCCCACAGTCAGGTGTCTGTCAAGGACATGTTTGAGCGTAAGAAGCCAATGTCACAAAGTCACCCCCTTGCCCAGCGTCTGACAGCTGGCTTGTCTGAACTCTTAGCCCGCCAGCTTTTACCATACAAGCTGGTGGAGTCTGAGGCGTTCAAAAAATTTGTAGCTATTGGGACACCACAGTGGAAGGTACCCGGACGAAATTTCTTTGCACAAAAGGCAATCCCCAACCTGTACTCGATTGTGCAAAAGGAAGTAATGGCATGTCTGGCACACAGTGTTGTGGCAAGGGTCCATCTGACCACTGATAGCTGGTCTACAAAGCATGGTCAGGGCATGTATATCACCTACACTGCGCATTGGGTAAACCTGCTGACGGCTGCCAAGCATGGAATGCGTGGCTTTGCAGAGGAGTTGGTGACACCGCCACGACTTGCAGGCAGGCCTGCTGCCACCTCCTCTACTCCTCCTACTCCATCCTCTTCCATAACCTCCTTGGCTGAGTCCTCTTCTGCTGCTCCATCTTGCTCCACATCAACGGCACCCCCCCCCCCCCAGCTCCCCAGGTACTATTCCACATCCCGGATACGGCAGTGTCACGCCGTCTTGGGGTTGACTTGCCTGAAAGCAGAGAGTCACACCGGACCAGCACTCCTGTCCGCCCTGAACGCACAGGTGGATCAGTGGCTGACTCCGCACCAACTGGAGATCGGCAAAGTGGTTTCTGACAACGGAAGTAATTTGGTGGCGGCATTGAAATTGGGCAAGTTGACACAGTGCCGTGCATGGCACATGTGTGTAATCTGATCGTACAACGCTTTGTGCATAGGTACCCAGTCTTACAGGACGTCCTGAAGCAGGCCAGGAAGGTGTGTGGCCATTTCAGGCGTTCCTACACGGCCATGGCGCACTTTTCAGATATCCAGTGGCGAAACAACATGCCAGTGAGGCGCCTGATTTGCGACAGCCCGACACGTTGGAATTCAACACTCCTAATGGGGTCTTTCATGCTGTCGTGCCTGTTGAGGGACCCTTGTATAAAAAAGCTGAAGGAGAATGACCTGTACTGGGTGTCCACGCTACTAGACACTACTTCGCCTTAACTGCAGATCTCGACACTCTGAGGAGCGATGAACCCCTTGACTACTGGGTGAGCAGGTTTGACCTCTAGCCTGAGCTATCCCAATTTGCAATAGAACTTCTGGCCTGCCCCGCTTCAAGTGTCCTGTCAGAAAGAACCTTCAGTGCAGCAGGAGGTATTGTCACTGAGAAGAGAAGTCGCCTAGGTCAAAAAAGTCTAGATTACCTCACCTTTATTAAGATGAATGAGGGATGGATCCCGAAGGGACTGACATTGGGCGATACATTCGAGTTAAAAAGGCCTGATGAGATGAGCTGCCTTGGGCTAAAAATGGTCCAAACGCTGCTGTATTTTATCTTCGAATGCCGGATGACTTGCGTGACTTATCCGCCACCAACTAGGGTTCAAGCCGCAATGTTTTAGGGCACTTTCTGCCTGGGAAACAAACATAAATTTTTCTGGCCGCTGCTACAGCAGCGGCTGCAACAATACCTAATTTTTCAGGCATGTGTACATGCCAAATTTTTCTGGCCTCTGGTGCTGCACTGTAGCTTCAAAAACCAAACCAAAAAAAAGGAATGTAACAGGGATTAAACTGATAGGAATAGTACTACTTAACACACCACTCCTATCTGGTGGCACATTAGATTGCACGCGCAGTGCCCCAAATTTGAAGTAGGAGGACCGACCAAGCATCTTTTTCCATCTCCCGGTTCCTAAAATCCATGCCATATACACGTCCCCTGATAGGGGACGTAACAGGGATTAAACTGATCAGAATAGTACTACTTAACACACCACTCATATCTGGTGGCACAGTAGATTGCAAAAACAGTGCCCCAAATTTGAAGTAGGAGGACCGACCAAGCATCTTTTTCCATCTCCCGGTTCCTAAAATCCATGCCATATACACGTCCCCTGATAGGGGACGTAACAGGGATTAAACTGATCAGAATAGTACTACTTAACACACCACTCATATCTGGTGGCACAGTAGATTGCACGCGGTGCTCAGACAAAATGCAGAAGGACATTTGGCAGACGGACATTTGGCAGACGGACATTTGGCAGATGGACATTTGGCCGACAGACAGAAAGCTAAAGAATGTTCAGATTTCGGCCGAGGGCAGATACGTTCCAGAGTGCTCTGTTCTAATCAGAGCCTCGGGCGCCGCAACTGCCTCTGGGAACCTTACCATGGGTCTCAGACCGCACGTCTTGTAATTCTCTGTCTTGGAAATTATCTATCTATAAAATCTATCTATTTATCTATCAAATCTATCTATCGTATCTATCAAATGTATCTGTTGCATCTATTGATCTATCTATCTAATCTATGTATCTATTTATCTATCAAATCTATCTATCTCGTGGCCGGACTGTTATCTGACAGCCACTTATGTTTCGGCCATGCCATATACATATCCATGCCATATACACGTCCCCTGATAGGGGACGTAACAGGGATTAAACTGATCAGAATAGTACTACTTAACACACCACTCATATCTGGTGGCACAGTAGATTGCACGCGCAGTGCCCCAAATTTGAAGTAGGAGGACCGACCAAGCATCTTTTTCCATCTCCCGGTTCCTAAAATCCATGCCATATACACGTCCCCTTATAGGGGATGTAACAGGGATTAAACTGATCAGAATAGTACTACTTAACACACCACTCATATCTGGTGGCACAGTAGATTGCACGCGGTGCTCAGACAAAATGCAGAAGGACATTTGGCAGACGGACATTTGGCCAACAGAAAAAAAGCTAAAGAATGTTCAGATTTCGGCCGAGGGCAGATACGTTCCAGAGTGCTCTGTTCTAATCAGAGCCTCGGGCGCCGCAACTGCATCTGGGAACCTTACCATGGGTCCCAGACCGCACGTCTTGTAATTCTCTGTCTTGGAAATTATCTATCTATCAAATCTATCTATCTATCTATCGTATCTATCAAATGTATCTATTGCATCTATTGATCTATCTATCTAATCTATGTATCTATCTATCAAATCTATCTATCTCGTGGCCGGACTGTTATCTGACAGCCACTTGTGTTTCGGCCATGCCATATACATATCCATGCCATATACACGTCCCCTGATAGGGGACGTAACAGGGATTAAACTGATCAGAATAGTATTACTTAACACACCACTCATATCTGGTGGCACATTAGATTGCACGCGCAGTGCCCCAAAATTTGAAGTAGGAGGACCGACCAAGCATCTTTTTCCATCTCCCGGTTCCTAAAATCCATGCCATATACACGTCCCCTGATAGGGGACGTAACAGGGATTAAACTGATCAGAATAGTATTACTTAACACACCACTCATATCTGGTGGCACAGTAGATTGCACGCAGTGCTCTGACAAAATGCAGAAGGACATTTGGCAGACGGACATTTGGCAGACGGACATTTGGCAGATGGACATTTGGCCGACAGACAGAAAGCTAAAGAATGTTCCGATTTTGACCGAGGGCAGATACATTCCAGAGTGCTCTGTTCTAATCAGAGTCTCGGGCGCCACAACTGCCTCTGGGAACCTTACCATGGGTCTCAGACCGCACGTCTTGTAATTCTCTGTCTTGGAAATTATCTATCTATCTATCAAATCTATCTATTTATCTATCAAATCTATCTATCGTATCTATCAAATGTATCTATTGCATCTATTGATCTATCTATCTAATCTATGTATCTATCTATCTATCAAATCTATCTCGTGGCCGGACTGTTATCTGACAGCCACTTGTGTTTCGTCCATGCCATATACATATCCATGCCATATACACGTCCCCTGATAGGGGACGTAACAGGGATTAAACTGATCAGAATAGTACTACTTAACACACCACTCATATCTGGTGGCACATTAGATTGCATGCGCAGTGCCCCAAAATTTGAAGTAGGAGGACCGACCAAGCATCTTTTTCCATCTCCCGGTTCCTAAAATCCATGCCATATACACGTCCCCTGATAGGGGACGTAACAGGGATTAAACTGATCAGAATAGTACTACTTAACACACCACTCATATCTGGTGGCACAGTAGATTGCACGCGGTGCTCTGACAAAATGCAGGAGGACATTTGGCAGACGGACATTTGGCAGATGGACATTTGGCCGACAGACAGAAAAATAAAGAATGTTCCGATTTCGGCCGAGGGCAGATACATTCCAGAGTGCTCTGTTCTAATCAGAGCCTCGGGCGCCACAACTGCCTCTGGGAACCTTACCATGGGTCCCAGACCGCACGTCTTGTAATTCTCTGTCTGGGAAATTATCTATCTATCAAATCTATCTATTTATCTATCAAATCTATCTATCTGTCTATCTATTGTATCTATCAAATGTATCTATTGCATCTATTGATCTATCTATCTAATCTATGTATCTATCTATCAAATCTATCTCGTGGCCGGACTGTTATCTGACAGCCACTTGTGTTTCGGCCATGCCATATACATATCCATGCCATATACACGTCCCCTGATAGGGAACGTAACAGGGATTAAACTGATCAGAATAGTACTACTTAACACACCACTCATATCTGGTAGCACAGTAGATTGCATGCGCAGTGCCCCAAATTTGAAGTAGGAGGACCGACTGTTACAAACTGCTATTTCTAACTGTCCCTTTAAATGGAAAATTGCCCTGCTTCTCTGGATTGTGGAGAAGCCTATTTGCCAGCCTCCTTCCTCATGAATATGGCCCCTGGAAGATTGTGCCCCTGAAAACATATTAACTTTTATTGGGTGTGTATGGCCCTTTAAGAACCGTCTGGGGACATATTGTGACTTTGGTGGACAATGCCCCTTTAAGACTATGTCCCCAGACCTGTAAAATAACTTGTCCCTGGCTTCTCCCACTTGGTTCAGTAAATAGGGCTTACTGAACCAAGTACCACACAGGCAGAGTGTTCCACAGAAAGGGAGCACTGTTACAAAAGCATTCGTTTTCATTGTGTGCCATTAAGTGCTATGTGACAGACCCTTCGATCAGAACTAAAGAGTTAACTTTGTTCAGCTTCAAGAAGCTACTTTCTAAATGCCAGTTTGCTGGCATCAGCTCTAATTAAGTTTAGTGATAAACATTCCCATTGTCTAATCAACTCCAGAGTCAGACTGATAGTGATAAGATGGACTGCATTGTTTTCTTGTGTGTAACTTGTTATCTGCTGAAGTAATGTAATTCTACTATGGCCTGTCAAAGGGCGTTGTCTCTCTATCTAAATGTGTGATTGGGGATTTTATGCCTCCCCCTGAGAGTGTCCTTTTTTGCATGTAACCTCAATAAAAAGCAGGCTGTTTGTTCCAGCACATCAGACCTTTTCTGACCCTCTAACTTGCAGCCTTGACTCATGTTTATAGGGGACAGCTATAATCACTACAGGGATTGCTATGCTCTTCATACTCCCTTAGCTACTGAGCTCTTGTAAGAGCTCTTGTTCCTGATCCTGTTTCACGCTACAGAAGGAAGAGGTTCACCTACTGGAGCCTGGTCGTAGGTCCAGGGCGCAGAGCAGACGGCGAGATACCAGCAAAGCAGCGGTGGTTCGTAGAGTCTGCATTACTTATGGTGGCTACGCAGTAGTCTATGGTGTCTACGGTGCTGATGATCCTTTGGTGAGCGCTAGGAGCATCCTTTTCTATGGTCCAACTTCCAGCCAGCCTGGAGGCAACCGTAACACCGACCAAGCATCTTTTTCCATCTCCCGGTTCCTAAAATCCATGCCATATACACGTCCCCTGATAGGGGACGTAACAGGGATTACACTGATAGGAATAGTACTACTTAACACACCTTATAATAATGCAGAGAGAGGTAACGCAGAGAGAGGAGTCTGAAGAAGAGGAGTCAGAGGAGGAAGGTGGCTTTGAGGAGGTGGAAGACCAAACACAGCAGGCGTCCCAGGGGGCTTGTTGTCACCTTTCGGGGACCCTTGGTGTTGTACGTGGCTGGGTGGAGGAAGAGACCTTCAATGACATCAGTGAGGACAAGGAACGGGACATGGCTAGCTTGGTATCCAACCTTGTGCAAATGGGGAGTTTGCGGTTGTTTGCGGTGTGTTAAAGGGAAATCTAGGCCAAAATAAACTTTCATGATTCAGATAGAGCATGTAATTTTAAACAATTTTCCTATTTACTTTTATCACCAATTTTGCTTTGTTCTCTTGGTATTCTTAGTTGAAAGCTTAACCTAGGAGGTTCATATGCTAATTTCTTAGACCTTGAAGCCCACCTCTTTCAGATTGCATTTTAACAGTTTTTCACCACTAGAGGGTGTTAGTTCACGTATTTCATATAGATAACGCTGTGCTCGTGCACGAGAAGTTATCTGGGAGCAGGCACTGATTGGCTAGACTGCAAGTCTGTCAAAAGAACTGAAAAAAGGGGCAGTTTGAAGAGGCTTAGATACAAGATAATCACAGAGGTTAAAAGTATATTATTATAAATGTGTTAGTTATGCAAAACTGGGAAATGGGTAATAAAGGGATTATCTATCTTTTAAAACAATAAAAATTCTGGTGTAGACTGTCCCTTTAAATGGGGAGTTTGGTCTGTCACTGTGAAGCGGGCGTAACCCTTACACTACCTGAACGATACAACATCATACCTGATGTTTTAAAGCACGTTATTCCAAACAATTTAGGAATGTTAGGGGATTTATACCCTTTATGGATTAAAACCAGACTCTGCATCAACTATGTAATTTTCCATGGGAGTTTTGCCATGGATCCCCCTCCGGCATGCCACAGTCCAGTTGTTAGTCCCCTTGAAACAACTTTTCCGTCACTATTGTGGCCAGAAAGAGTCCCTGTGGGTTTTAAAATTCGCCTGCCTATTGAAGTCTATGGTGGTTCGCCCAGTTCGCCCGTTCGCAAACAGTTGTGGAAGTTCGAGTCCGCCGTTCGCGAAAGCAAAATTTTAGGTTCGCGACATCACTAGTCACAACCCCCAATTCTCATTTTAACCTTAAAGGGACACTGAACCCAAATTTTTTCATTCAGATAGAACATGAAATTTTAAGCAACTTTCTAATTGACTCCTATTATCACATTTTCTTCATTCTCTTGGTATCTTTATTTGAAATGCAAAAATGTAAGTTTAGATGCCGGCCCATTTTTTGTGATCAACCTCAGTTGTTCTTGCTGATTGCTGGATAAATTCATCCACCAATAAAAAAAGTGCTGTCCATAGTTCTGAACAAAAAAAAAAGCTTAGATGCCTTCTTTTTCAAATAAAGATAACAAGAGAATGAATAGGAGTAAATTAGAAAGTGGCTAAAAATTGCATGCTCTATCTGAATCACGAAAGAAAAAATTTCGGTTCAGTGTCCCTTTAAAGGAACATGAAACCCAAAAATTGTATTTTGTGATTCAGACAAAGGGCTCCATTTATCAAATATAGGGAAGCGATGTCCACCCGAAAAGCATGCGCTTTCCACAGTTATCACTGCACAAATATCTTGCTAGAAATGCTTGTACAATGCCGCCCCCTGCTCACTGGCGGCTAAACTGCAGCTAGCAGGGGCTGTCAATCATCCTGATACTATTGGTTCGGGATTATTTCAATCCGCCACCCACCGACTGCTACTTCTTAACCTGAAACAATGAGCCTCCGAAGCAGCATCGGCTGCTTGATAAATGAAGCCAAAAAGGTACAATTTTTAAAAAATTTCCAATTTACTTCTATTATCAAATTTACTTTGTTCCCATGAAATTCTGAGTTGAAGAGATACCTAGGTAGGCATTTGGAGCACTGCATGACAGGAAATAGTGCTGCCATCTAGCGCTCTTGCAAATGGATAATATTCTTGCACAATTGCTGCCATATAGTGCTCCAGAAATGAGCCAGCTCCGAAGCATAAATCACGGCTTTTCAAAAAAAGATGCCAAGAGAAAGAAGAAAAATTGATAATATAATTAAATTAGACAGTCTCATGCTCTATCTGAATCATAGATTTTTTGGGGGTTTCATATCCCTTTAAATGCCCCAAACACATTTATCCTAAGCATATCTCAGCCCCCACCACAACGAATGCTACCTGACCTGCCCCTAAACCCTTTCTGACCAGGTACCACTAGCCTGACTACCCTGCAGCTCATTATGAAGCCTAACTCCACAGCAATAACACCAAACACACTGTGTTTAATTGTTGCTTAGTTACCCTTCTCCTCAACCCAATAGGAGTGCAAAATAGATGGTGTTTTGCACCCCTTGCTCGCACTCTAGAAGCACCTGGCACTGATACACAGTAGTACATATAATATAACCAAATCTAAGTCAGCTGGGTGGATCATTTATTTTTGTTCTCTCCATGCAAAGAAAACTGCCTTGTTGTTATAGAAAGGATTTTACACCAGGTCTAGGCTGCTAATAAAAAGGGGGATTCATTAGCAGCTAAAGGCAAAGAATACTGCTGCTATTACTGAATAGGAGCTTTTACGGAATGTAGTAACTATTACCATTACTTAGGGGCTGCTGCAATGTGCTGTGACTGTCAGCTAATTAATTGACAATGGGAGTCTGATTAGGCAAAACTAACAGTGGCATTGACATGAGGCAACATAGGTTCTAGCTTTATATTTTTAAAGCAAAATAAAGATAGAGTCCAGCACTAAATCTAGGAAGGAGATCCACAGAGAGTAACTACCACACTCTCAATATATAGTAGAAAAGACAAGTGAAGATCTCCAATAATGCAAAAAAAACTTGTTTTTATTTAGATATCCAGGACTGGATCAAAAACACCACAACGTTTCGGGGTCAAAACCCCTTAATCATGTGATACATATAACATATAGGTGTGCACATGGGATTAACCCTACACATATCTCATCTAATGAAATTCATACACAATTGCGCCACCTAGGGGATAAAAAGGTGAAAATACTAAACATCAGCTGTGAAGCAACTAGGATATTAAAAACAAATGTATACATTATTACAATATTTACAGAGAGCTTACAATGTATCAGAAGCAAACTTTTTTAGGCTCAGTATATTACCTTAAGCAATATTAATATTATATCACAAACCATCAAGCAAATAGGTAAATGAATCCAATACAGTGATTAATACAAAACATGAAAATCAATACAATCCATTTCTGAAATAAAATAATATAATTCATGGTTGGCAATTAGAGAACATTGTACCAAGGAGAAACAACAGATACCAAAAATTTGTAGTCGCATTGGAGATATGATTAATAAAAGGCAGCCCAATTAATCTCCCTGTTCATACCCCTAGGCTCCAGAGTATCCAATTGGAAAATTGGAAAAGGCTTGCGCAGAAACAGCTGCAAGCAGACGATAGTTAAAGGGACATGAAACACAATTTTTTTTCTTTCATGATATAGAAAGAGCATACCATTTTAAACAACTTTCCAATTTATTTCTATTAACTAATTTGCTTTATTCTCTTGATATACTTATTTGGAAAGCATATCTAAATAGCCTAAGTAGCTGCTGATTAGTGGCTGCACATACATGCCTCTTGTGATTGTCTCACACATGTGCATTGCTATTTCTTCAACAAAGGATATCTAAAGAATGAAGCAAATTAAATAATAGGAGTAAATGGGAATGTTGTTTAAAATTGTATTCTCAATCTGAATGATTAAAGAAGACTTTTGGGATTCACGTCCCTTTAAGACCACTACTTCAGAACCTTTAAACCAGCTCTTAGCTGGCGAATTAAAATCCCCCTGGACACGTTCGCCTGGGGAGATTAACAGCCCTTGCTTGCGCGCCATTGGGCTAGCGTGAGCAAGAGCCAACATTGCACAAGCAGATGCTTTCTGAGACAAGTTTGCGGAAGTGAACCCTGTCGGTTCAGGCTTTGTTAAATCGGCTCCATGATATGTGGTTGCAAGAAATCTTCTCATGTCTGTCTACCATATGCAGCAATTTTTTATTATTCTTTCCCGTAATACAAAAAACATTAGTGGTTTTACTATGTTGTCTGCTTATTTCCATAAACAGCTTTGATTGGTCTAACTAGGTGAAACCTTACAATTTATAGTATAGTAATATTTTACGTTTAGTTCTCTTATTTCATTATAGTTCAAATATATTTTAGTTTATTAATCTTAGACCGCACAATGTTTTGAGGTTTAGAAACAGTTACTTTCTATTTTTAATCAAACATAACACTACCTTCCTTTCTATTCTTGGATGCCGTAAAATGTATTTGCATTTGTATGCAATATTTATAGTTCAGTGGTTAAACTGCCGTTACAAATGGAAACTTGCTAAGTGCACAGTTCACAGTAATAAACAAGACTGTTTTCTCTCATTCATAACAACTGATTTTAACACATTTTCCATGGAGGTAATATTAAACTGATACCACTTACCAAGGATTGCTGAGTTTTCTTTTCTCTGATAAGATTTTGAAGCTCTGAAATGGACAGGAGTGATGTCAGATAATAATCAGATTCATTCCACATTTATTGGTAATGACATTTAATCTACTAGGATATGCAGTATTCTCAACTAATAACACCATTCTGTATAACCATAAATCAGGCTAATATATACAGACACATTTCTAGAAGGGTTTCCCTACATGTTTTTCATTGAGAGCTGGGGTTCAGATTTTTGTGATATCCTTGTTTGAACAAAAGTTAAATTTCGAAATCACGTAATGGTCTAGATTCAATTAATAAAAACAAAAAAACATTTTGTAAGACTTTTGGTATAAATTGTTAATTCACTCAATCAATATTTATGAACCGTTTGTTGATATGTCTATTATAGGATATGAGAAAATAGTTTTTGGCCACAGAAGAAAAACTGTACAAATAACTTGCTAACCCTACTTAAGAATAGTATACCTGAAATTTACATATAAAAACACAACACTGGGGGGCGGAGCTGGGCCGCGGCTACGATGGCTGCTTAAGCCCAGAGCTCCACAACAGGGACCGTTAAAACATAAAAATGAGGTTTACAAAACTACAAATCAACTACCCTGCTCAATTGATATGTGCTGCTGACACCCTCAGGCATCTACCAAAACCGTTTTGAAGAACCCGGAATATGTAAACGCCATTGTTAGGAGCTTGGAAGTAGAAGCAGTGTCCATGCTGCTAAAAGTGTGACGCAGCATGCAATATTCATAGAAACGGAACACTCCACAATAAAGCAACCAACAGCTTTTACTACAGCTTAGGTAAGCTTTGTAATTGTCTCTCACTAACCAACAGACTAGCTTTAGCTAAGACCTAACATTAATAGAATGTGAGATAGATGCCTCAGCATAACCCCCTTGCAGCAGTTTCTACACGCTAAGCTGTAGATGGATCATCAGGTGGTTACACATAAAATTCTATAACCATATGCTGGACAGAATTAGACACATGGAGGAAAGCCCTATTTACAGTGGTAAAGTAAATGCGGATTCCAATCACTAACAGTGCAGGCAATTTGAATATTTCTATCACCAATGGTGGTCCAGGATTTTACAGCTATAACAACAGTATATTCACTTTTCTTACTCAAAGGCACTTATAAAACCTGGCCCTCTGAAACGAACTGCCTTAACCCCTTAATGACCACAGCACTTTTCCATTTTCTGTCCGTTTGGGACCAGGGCTATTTTTGCATTTCTGTGGTGTTTGCGTTTAGCTGTAATTTTCCTCTTACTCATTTACTGTACCCACACATATTATATACCGTTTTTCTCGCCATTAAATGGACTTTCTAAAGATACCATTATTTTCATCATATCTTATAATTTACTATAAAAAAATTATAAAATATGAGGAAAAATGGAAAAAAAAAAACTTTTTCTAACTTTGACCCCCAAAATCTGTTACATATCTACAACCACCAAAAAACACCCATGCTAAATAGTTTTTAAATTTTGTCCTGAGTTTAGAAATACCCAATGTTAACATGTTCTTTGCTTTTTTTGCAAGTTATAGGGCCATAAATACAAATAGCACTTTGCTATTTCCAAACCACTTTTTTCCAAAATTAGCGCTAGTTACATTGGGACACTGATATCTTTCAGGAATCCCTGAATATCCATTGACATGTATATATATATTTTTTTTAGTAGACATCCCAAAGTATTGATCTAGGCCAATTTTGGTATATTTCATACCACCATTTCACCGCCAAATGCGATCAAATACAAAAAATCGTTCACTTTTTCACAAATTTTTTCACAAACTTTCGGTTTCTCACTGAAATTATTTACAAACAACTTGTGCAATTATGGCATAAATGGTTGTAAATTCTTCTCTGGGATCCCCTTTGTTCAGAAATAGCAGACATATATGGCTTTGGCGTTGCTTTTTGGTAATTAGAAGGCCGCTAAATGCCACTGCGCACCACAAGTGTATTATGCCCAGCAGTGAAGGGGTTAATTAGGGAGCTTTTAGGGAGCTTGTAGGGTTAATTTTAGCTTTAGTGTAGTGTAGTAAACAACCCCAAGTATTGATCTAGGCACATTTTGGTATATTTCATGCCACCATTTCACCGCCAAATGCGATCAAATTGAAAAAAAAGTAAAATTTTTCACAATTTTAGGTTTCTCACTGAAATAATTTACAAACAGCTTGTGCAATTATGGCACAAATGGTTGTAAATACTTGTCTGGGATCCCCTTTGTTCAGAAATAGCAGACATATATGACTTTGGCGTTGCTTTCTGGTAATTAGAAGGCCGCTAAATCCTGCTGCGCCTCACACGTGTATTATGGCTAGCAGTGAAGGGGTTAATTAGGGAGTTTGTAGGGAGCTTGCAGGGTTAATTTTAGCTTTAGTGTAGAGATCAGCCTCCCACCTGACACATCCAACCCCCTGATCCCTCCCAAACAGCTCCCTTCCCTCCCCCACCCCACAATTGTCCCCGCCATCTTAAGTACTGGCAGAAAGTCTGCCAGTACTAAAATAAAAGGGTTTTTAAAAAAAAATAAAAAAAAAAATTAAGCATATTTACATATGCTACTGTGTAGGATCCCCCCCTAGCCCCCAACCTCCCTGATCCCCCCCAAAACCGCTCTCTAACCCTCCCCTCTGCCTCATTGGGGGCCATCTTGGGTACTGGCAGCTGTCTGCCAGTACCCAGTTTGCAAAAAAAAGTGCTTTTTTTTGTTTGTATGGGTTTTTTCTGTAGTGTAGCTTCCCCCCCACACAGAGAAACCCCCACCACCTTGCTGATCATTTTTGTTTTACCCATTTTTTAACATTTTTTAACATTTTTTACTATTTGATTTTCTGTAGCGTAGCGGTTCCCACCCGCTCCCTCCCCGTGCACGCGCCCGCCCCCACCCTCCCGTGCACGCGCGCGCGTCCGTGCGCGCCCCCCGGCCATCCCCGCCCACGATCCCGCCCCCCCCCTCCACATCACCAGGGCCATCGATGGCCGCCACCCGCCTCCCGGTCCGGCTCCCACCCACCAACGCTTTGAGCCACTGATCTCCGGTGCAGAGAGGGCCACAGAGTGGCTCTCTCTGCACCGGATGGCTTTAAAAGGTTATTGCAGGATGCCTCCATATCGAGGCATCACTGCAATAACCGGAAAGCAGCTGGAAGCGAGCGGGATCACTTCCAGCTGCTTTCCACACCGAGGACGTGCAGGGTACGTCCTCAGGCGTTAACTGCCTTTTTTTGAGGACGTACCCTGCACGTCCTCGGTCGTTAAGGGGTTAAAGGGCCCATTTCTATACCTAACTTTGGCCTATAATACCACTATATTAAGCCACAGCTCCATAATGGCTACTAAAAAGAATATTAAATCAGTTAAAGGACCCCGCACCATGTCAGCTAAGGGTCAGATGGTCACATCTTACTTTAGTCCTTCAGAGCAGAAACACTGGAACACACCAGTCCTGCCAGTAAGACTTCAAAACCACTTAGTGCCTCACAAGATTCCCACACTACTACCAAAGAAGATCAAACTCAGATCCCCACGTATATTCTATCCTCTCTTGCCTCCACACAAGAAATTGCTAATATTGTGAGATCATGCATAAGAGAGGAGCTTATGGATCTCAAACAGGATATACACACCATGGGATTTAGAATAGAAGCTCTAGAGGACAACAGAGATATTGTCAGAGAAGAACTTACATCGATACAGGAAACCATGGACCAACAGACCGAATTAATAATTTCTTTACAAGACAAGTTAGAGGACTTAGAGAACAGGGGACGAAGGAAGAATGTTAGGATAAGAGAATTGCCGGAATCTGTCTTGCCTAAAGATTTCCCTACCTATCTCCCCTTGCTCTTCACACACTTGTTGGACAGTCCTAATGCTACAAATATCCAATGGGTCAGAGCCCACAAGGCCTTGAGGCCAAAACCGCCCGACATGGCTCCCCCACAGGATATCATTATCAAATTCAAGAATTTCCTAGAAAAAGAAAGCCTCATGGCAGCATCTCGAAAGAAACAACCTGTAAAATTCAGGGGGGTAGTACTGCAATTCTACGCCGACTTGGCGATAAGGACTCTGCAAAGAAGGAAAGAACTTTCTCCCCTAACAATGCTATTGTGAAATAAGAAAATACCATATAGGTGGGGATTTCCTTTCCACCTACTGGTTATCAAGGACAATAGAAGAGTGATATGCAACAGCCCTACGGGAATAAACCAATTTTGCAAACTACCTAATATAATGTTTGCCAGCTTAAGTGACCTATTCTGAATATTTAATTTCATAGACCACGTATATTAGGTCCCGCTATGTTTCCCCTCCCTATGTTGATGATTGTAAAATTTTATTCTTGTTTATGTACTCAAATTTTTTTCAATGTTTATACTGCAGATGTTTACAGTATACTTGTTTATTTCATTTGTTTTGTTTTTTCATAGCAGAATTCCAGATTGAGTAGAAAGGCACACTGCAACCACAGTTAATAGACAGATGATTAAACTATGTATAAACCTTTGCACGCTTTTCCTTAAGCCACACTATGACACATAACTTACAAATTATTTCGCAAAATGTCAAGGGATTTAATTCACCTCAGAAGCGTTTACTAGCTATGTTGGATATGCATAAATGCCATGTCGACATCCTACTTTTGCAAGAAACACATTTCCGTAAGAATAGAGAGCCCAGATATTTTGGGCCCCAATTCATACATTACTTTCACAGCTCCTACACATCCAAAAAAAGAGGTGTTAGCATATTAGTCAATAAAAATACCGCATTTCAACACATTCAAACCACTAAAGATCAAGAAGGCAGGTTTCTGGGCATTTTTGGTCTATTGTATAGTAACTTTTTTCAATATATATGCCCCAAATATTAAACATGTGCCCTTTTTTTGCAAGATATTTCAGAAATTGTTAGATTTTGCCAAAGGTATAATTATATTGGGAGGGGACTTTAACTTCCCGGTACAACCCCTAAAAGACTGTTCAAACCCTAACTCTAGAGCTTCCAAGAAAACAGCCCACTTCTTATGGAAACAACTAAGAGACCATAATTTATATGATACATGGCGATACTTCCATGGGGATTAAAGGGACTACACTTTCTTCTCCCCACCCACTAAATCATATAGCCTATTAGATTATTTTTTCACAAACCAGGCAGGTCTTACGTACATAACTGATTCTTCCATCAAACCTACAATATGGTCAGATCATTCAGCCATGTTGCTGAGACTAAATTGGCCCAACACTAGAACTAACACCTGTATATGGAAGTTGGATGACTCCCTTCGGAACACTCATGAACTAAAAGAAACACTTACCAAATCACTCAAATAGTTTTTTGACATAAACTCTACCCCAGAAGTTAATGACTTTATTATATGGGAGGCACATAAGTGTTATATGAGAGGAGAATTTATAAAACACAAAGCACAAATAAAAAAAATTGCGCAACAGCAATATATAGACTTAACCAAAAGCATATCCAGTCTTGATTTTCCATCAGACCCGGCAATATTTAAAGAGCTACAAGACCATAGATTTAAATTAAAAGAAATGTTAGCATAAGAGCAACAGACAATATTCCACAAATTTAAACAAAAGCTATTTTACAAAGGAAATAAACCGGGTAAATTATTAGCTAGAACCTTGCAGAAAAGAAAACTTAAATCCTATGTGCATAAACTCCTCACCCCCACAAAACAAAAAATACTCACCACCCCTGGCATCTTGGAACAATTCCAAAACTATTACTCACATCTTTATAATTTAAACACAATAACTGATCAATCAGAAACAGAATCCAACATTTACTCTTACCTACAAACCTCTACTCTGCCAACTTTGAGTACAGAACAATAAAAGGATCTAGACTCCCCCATCACGCCCACTGAACTAAACCAAGTGATAAAATAATTAAATGTGGGCAAGAGCCCAGGCCCAAATGACTTTACCGTTAGGTATTATCAAACCTTTAAAGATATCCTTATACCGCACCTACTAACTTTATTTCATAAAGTGGGAGACAAGGACCCTTTTCCTGAAAGCATGGTAGAGATCTATATCATGGTCATCCCTAAGCCAGGGAAACCCCCAAACACACCATCCAATTTTAGTCCCATTTCACTATATAATGTGGACATAAAATTATACGCGAAGATATTAGTGACCCGTATTAATAAAATTCTGACTTCCTTAATCCACACCAACCAAACCGGCTTCACCCCACGTCGTGAAGCCAGAGATAACACCATAAAAATAATCAACCTCCTAGATTATGTTAACCAGCAAAACCTCCCCACAATTTTTCTATCAATTGAAGCAGAGAAGGCCTTTGATAGGCTTAACTGGCAATTCTTAAGAACTACCCTATATAAATTTGGGTTCGGGAAATCATTGATTGAAAAAATAATTGCATTATATCAATCCCCCATGGCTAGAATACATATAAATAACTCCCTCTCTGCCCCCATAAGGATCAACAATGGAACAAGACAGGGATGTCCACTTTCCCCACTGTTATTTGTCCTGGCCATGGAAACACTAGCTACAAACATAAGAAACAACCTAAATATAAAAGGAATCATGATAGAACAGACCCAATACAAAATGGCATTATATGCCGACGATATAATGCTCACTCTTACTTCCCCTAAAACATCGTTTGCCACCCTATCATTGGAATTTTCTAAATACAGTGCAGTATCGAACTTTAAAATGAATACCACAAAATCTGAATTCCTTAGTCTACATAACTCTGACATGGTCAGGCAAAACATACAACAGCAATTCAGATATCAACACCAACCCAAATCAATCAAATATCTAGGCATCCAGCTCTCTGAAAACAAAGGCATGTTATATTCACTAAATTACACCCCACTATTACAGAATATCAGACAAGATTTAAAGAGTTGGGAAAAAAAACATTATCATGGCTGGGGCGCATCAACTCAGTCAAAATGACAATATTTCCAAAGATATTATATATCCTCCAAGCATTACCTATTCCAGTACCCGACAGCTATTTACAGTCCTTACAGAAAACAGTCAACACTTACATATGGGACAAACATATGGCTAGAATCTCAATGAAAACTATGTATATGCCAAAAGATAGGGGAGGCCTGGGAGTACCTAATCTGGAGTATTACAGATATGCAACCCACCTAGTTAGGATCATTAACTGGTGTAAGCATGAGGAGGATAAGGAATGGGTTGGGCTAGAACGCCATTTGTCTAAATCCTACAACCTTGGAAGTTTGTGTTGGTCTACTATTAAACCACAGAAGCAAATAGAAAACGCACCTAGCACAACCACCGAAACTCTTAGAATCTGGGAAAAATTGGTAAAGAAAATGCCAACTATATCTATGACCCCACCCCCATTAACCCCAATCTTAACCAGCACAACATTTAACCCCCGACAAACTTTCAATCAGGATCAATGTAGTACCATACACCTGTTACTCCCTTATTACAATGTTCTATCTGAAGGTAAGCTACGCTCTAAAACTGAATTGCAAGAAATGAGTATATCCCACTTTGATTCTTGGTATAAGTACAGGGAGTGCAGAATTATTAGGCAAGTTGTATTTTTGAGGATTAATTTTATTATTGAACAACAACCATGTTCTCAATGAACCCAAAAAACTCATTAATATCAAAGCTGAATAGTTTTGGAAGTAGTTTTTAGTTTGTTTTTAGTTATAGCTATTTTAGGGGGATATCTGTGTGTGCAGGTGACTATTACTGTGCATAATTATTAGGCAACTTAACAAAAAACAAATATATACCCATTTCAATTATTTATTTTTACCAGTGAAACCAATATAACATCTCAACATTCACAAATATACATTTCTGACATTCAAAAACAAAACAAAAACAAATCAGTGACCAATATAGCCACCTTTCTTTGCAAGGACACTCAAAAGCCTGCCATCCATGGATTCTGTCAGTGTTTTGATCTGTTCACCATCAACATTGCGTGCAGCAGCAACCACAGCCTCCCAGACACTGTTCAGAGAGGTGTACTGTTTTCCCTCCTTGTAAATCTCACATTTGATGATGGACCACAGGTTCTCAATGGGGTTCAGATCAGGTGAACAAGGAGGCCATGTCATTAGATTTTCTTCTTTTATACCCTTTCTTGCCAGCCACGCTGTGGAGTACTTGGAAGCGTTTGATGGAGCATTGTCCTGCATGAAAATCATGTTTTTCTTGAAGGATGCAGACTTCTTCCTGTACCACTGCTTGAAGAAGGTGTCTTCCAGAAACTGGCAGTAGGACTGGGAGTTGAGCTTGACTCCATCCTCAACCCGAAAAGGCCCCACAAGCTCATCTTTGATGATACCAGCCCAAACCAGTACTCCACCTCCACCTTGCTGGTGTCTGAGTTGGACTGGAGCTCTCTGCCCTTTACCAATCCAGCCACGGGCCCATCCATCTGGCCCATCAAGACTCACTCTCATTTCATCAGTCCACAAAACCTTAGAAAAATCAGTCTTGAGATATTTCTTGGCCCAGTCTTGACTTTTCAGCTTGTGTGTCTTGTTCAGTGGTGGTCGTCTTTCAGCCTTTCTTACCTTGGCCATGTCTCTGAGTATTGCACACCTTGTGCTTTTGGGCACTCCAGTGATGTTGCAGCTCTGAAATATGGCCAAACTGGTGGCAAGTGGCATCTTGGCAGCTGCACGCTTGACTTTTCTCAGTTCATGGGCAGTTATTTTGCGCCTTTGTTTTTCCACACGCTTCTTGCGACCCTGTTGACTATTTTGAATGAAACGCTTGATTGTTCGATGATCACGCTTCAGAAGCTTTGCAATTTTAAGAGTGCTGCATCCCTCTGCAAGATATCTCACTATTTTTGACTTTTCTGAGCCTGTCAAGTCCTTCTTTTGACCCATTTTGCCAAAGGAAAGGAAGTTGCCTAATAATTATGCACACCTGATATAGGGTGTTGATGTCATTAGACCACACCCCTTCTCATTACAGAGATGCACATCACCTAATATGCTTAATTGGTAGTAGACTTTCGAGCCTATACAGCTTGGAGTAAGACAACATGCATAAAGAGGATGATGTGGTCAAAATACTCATTTGCCTAATAATTCTGCACTACCTGTACCTCCAATTAAGCCACATCATCACATCACACCCTGAGAAGGGTAAGATAAATAGAAACTTAACACCCTTAGAACATTTATGCTACCAAAAAGATAATATTAGAGGTACAACACTGTATTTCTGTTACTCATAAATTAAATGTACCTTCCTCACTTACTAGCCATCTAACTGGGAGGGGGCTTTTGGGGAACTATAATCTTGTGCCAAGGACTTACTTTAATTTTCAGGGATCATTCTTCCACAGCCATTAATAGTGGCACAGATAAGTCTTTGGATGCTAAAATAAGTGAGTCTTTCCGCAGATCCATATGTGATTCATATATGACTGTTTACGAGTGAAACCCTATGTCTGCCCCACAAATCATTATGCTATCCTACAATATATATTAACAAGGTTCACACTAGCAATGGCAGAAGACCTAGCAGCTGTTTGCTCATGTTGGCAAGAGAATCTAGCAGAGTATTGCCATACTATCTGTAGCAGCCTTGGAACAGTTAATCCCAATGGGAATATTGCATCTCCAATGTCAAAATATACAAGAGGAAACTCCCAGAATATTAGAATATTTATCAAGGGCAGCAAATTTTTATGAATAGCTGAAAAAAACACCAATTGTAAAGAAGGGGTTGACCACTGTGCCGTTTAGTGCCTATCGGCTACAATACGAGTTGTGCGTTAGGCTGAAAAAGCAGCATTAACAGGTCCTAACGCTGCTTTTTCACTACCGCTGCTATTATGAGTCTTGCAGGTTTAGGGGCACCGCACACTTTTTTGGCCTTACCGCAAAACGAATTACGTAAACTTCGTAAACCCTTTTTTCTATGAGACTTCCATAGCGCCGGTATTACGAGTCTGTCCTGGGAGGCCAAAAAAATAGCGGTACACTCTCTACCTCCAAGATCCCTAACGCATTTTAAAGTCAGTAGTCAAAGGGACATGAAAGCCAATTTTTTTCTTTCGTGATTTAGAAAGAGCATGTCATTTTGAACAACTTTCTAATTAACTGCTATCATCTAATTTGCTTCATTCTCTTGATATCACTTGCTGAAAAGCATATGTAGATATGCTCAGTAGCTGCTGATTGGTTGCTGCACCTAGAGGCCTTGTGTGATTGGCTCACACATGTGCATTGCTATTTCTTCAACAAAGGATATCTAAAGAATTGAGCAAATTAGATAATTGAAGTAAATTTGGAAATTGTTTAAAGCTACATGCTCTATCTGAATCACAAAAGAAAAAATTTGGGTTCAGTGTCCCTTTAAGAGTTTTACACTACAACGCTGTAACATAAAACTCATAACTAAAGTGCTTAAAAATAAACTAACACCCATAAACTACCTGTTAACCCCTAAACCGAGCCCCCCCCCCCCCCCGCATCGCAAACACTATAATACATTTTTAACCCCTAATCTGCCGCTCCGGACATCGCCGCCACTATAATAAACATATTAACCCCTAAACCGCCGCACTCCCGCCTCGCAAACACTAGTTAAATATTATTAACCCCTAATCTGCCATCCCTAACATCGCCGCCACCTACATTATTCTTATTAACCCTTAATCTGCCGCTCCGGACACCGCCGCCACCTACATTATACTTATTAAACCCTAATCTGCTGCCCCCAACATCGCCGACACCTACATTATATTTATTAACCCCTAATCTGCCACCCCCAATGTCGCCGCAACCTACCTACACTTATTTACCCCTAATCTGCTGCCCCCAACGTCGCCGCCACTATAATAAACATATTAACCCCTAAACTGCCGCACTCCCGCCTCGCAAACACTATTTAAATATTATTAACCCCTAATCTGCCGTCCCTAACATCGCCACCACCTACCTACATTTATTAACCCCTAATCTGCCGCCCCCAATGTCGCCGCCACTATACTAAATGTATTAACCCCTAAAGTCTAACCCTAACACCCCCTAACTTAAATATAATTACAATAAATCTAAATAAATATTAATATTATTACCTAAATAATTCCTATTTAAAATTAAATACCTGTAAAATAAACCCTAAGCTAGCTACAATATAACTAATAGTTACATTGTAGCTATCTTAGGGTTTATTTTTATTTTACAGGCAAGTTTGTATTTATTTTAACTAGGTAGAATAGTTACTAAATAGTTATTAACTATTTAATAACTACCTAGCTAAAATAAATACAAAAGTACCTGTTAAATAAAACCTAACCTAAGTTACAATAACACCTAACACTACACAACAATTAAATAAATTAACTAAATTAAAAACAATTAAATAAATTAAATTAGCTAAATTACAAAAAATAAAAAACAAATTACAGATCTTTAAACTAATTACACCTAATCTAATAGCCCTATCAAAATAAAAAAAGCCCCTCCAAAATAAAAAAAACCCTAGCCTAAACTAGTCTTGCAGGTTTAGGGGCACCGCACACTTTTTTGGCCTTACCGCAAAACGAATTGCGTAAACTTTGTAAACCCTTTTTTCTATGAGACTTCCATAGCGCCGGTATTACGAGTCTGTCCTGGGAGGCCAAAAAAAGAGCGGTACACCCTCTACCTCCAAGATCCCTAACGCATTTTAAAGTCAGTAGTTAAGAGTTTTACACTACAACGCTGTAACATAAAACTCATAACTAAAGTGCTTAAAAATAAACTAACACCCATAAACTACCTGTTAACCCCTAAACTGAGCCCCCCCCCCCCGCATCGCAAACACTATAATACATTTTTAACCCCTAATCTGCCGCTCCGGACATCGCCGCCACTATAATAAACATATTAACCCCTAAACCGCCGCACTCCCGCCTCACAAACACTACTTAAATATTATTAACCCCTAATCTGCCATCCCTAACATCGCCGCCACCTACATTATTCTTATTAACCCCTAATCTGCCGCTCCGGACACTGCCGCCACCTACATTATACTTATTAAACCCTAATCTGCTGCCCCCAACATCGCCGACACCTACATTATATTTATTAACCCCTAATCTGCCACCCCCAATGTCGCCGCAACCTACCTACACTTATTTACCCCTAATCTGCTGCCCCCAACGTAGCCGCCACTATAATAAACATATTAACCCCTAAACTGCCGCACTCCCGCCTCGCAAACACTATTTAAATATTATTAACCCCTAATCTGCCGTCCCTAACATCGCCACCACCTACCTACATTTATTAACCCCTAATCTGCCGCCCCCAATGTCGCCGCCACTATACTAAATGTATTAACCCCTAAAGTCTAACCCTAACACCCCCTAACTTAAATATAATTACAATAAATCTAAATAAATATTAATATTATTACCTAAATAATTCCTATTTAAAACTAAATACCTGTAAAATAAACCCTAAGCTAGCTACAATATAACTAATAGTTACATTGTAGCTATCTTAGGGTTTATTTTTATTTTACAGACAAGTTTTTATTTATTTTAACTAGGTAGAATAGTTACTAAATAGTTATTAACTATTTAATAACTACCTAGCTAAAATAAATACAAAAGTACCTGTTAAATAAAACCTAACCTAAGTTACAATAACACCTAACACTACACAACAATTAAATAAATTAACTAAATTAAAAACAATTAAATAAATTAAATTAGCTAAATTACAAAAAATAAAAAACAAATTACAGATCTTTAAACTAATTACACCTAATCTAATAGCCCTATCAAAATAAAAAAAAGCCCCTCCAAAATAAAAAAACCCTAGCCTAAACTAAACTATCAATAGCCCTTAAAAGGGCCTTTTGCAAGGCATTGCCCCAAAATAATCAGCTCTTTTACCTGTAAAAAAAGAATACAAACAACCCCCAACAGTAAAACCCACCACCCACACAACCAAACCCCCAAATAAAATACTAACTAAAAAAAACTAAGCTCCCCATTGCCCTGAAAAGGGCATTTTGATGGGCATTGCCCTTAAAAGGGCATTTAGCTCTATTGCAGCCCAAATCCCTAACCTAAAAAATAAACCCACCCAATACTGCCTTAAAGAAATCTAACACTAACCCCCTGAAGATCGACTTTTCTGAAGACCAGACATCCATCCTCAAGGAAGCGGCAGAAGTCTTCATCCAACCCGGGCCAAAGTCCTCAACAAAGCCGGGAGAATTCTTCATCCAAGCCGGGCGAAATGGTCCTCCAGATGGGCAGAAGTCTTCATCCAGATGGCATCTTCTATCTTCATCCATCCGACGCGGAGCGGGTCAGACTTCAAGATATCCAACGCGGAGCATCCTCTTCATCCGGAGTCTTCTTACTGAATGACGGTTCGTTTAAATGACGTCATCCAAGATGGTGTCCCTTAGATTCTGATTGGCTGATAGAATTCTATCAGCCAATCGGAATTAAGGTAGAAAAAATCCTATTGGCTGATGCAATCAGCCAATAGTCTTGAAGTTCAATCCTATTGGCTGATCCAATCAGCCAATAGGATTGAGCTTGCATTCTATTGGCTGATTAGAATTCTATCAGCCAATCGGAATCTAAGGGACGCCATCTTGGATGACATCACTTAAAGGTACCTTCATTCAGTAAGAAGACTGAATGCTCCATGTCGGATGTCTCGAAGATGGACCCGCTCCGCATTGGATGGATGAAGATAGAAGATGCCATCTGGATGAAGACTTCTGCCCGTCTGGAGGACCACTTCACCCGGCTTGGATGAAGACTTCTCCTGGCTTCGTTGAGGACTTTGTCCCGGTTGGATGAAGACTTCTGCCGCTTCCTTGAGGATGGATGTCCGGTCTTCAGAACTGTAAGTCGATCTTCAGGGGGTTAGTGTTAGGTTTTTTTAATGGTGTATTGGGTGGGTTTTATTTTTAGGTTAGGGTTTGGGCCTGCAATAGAGCTAACTGGCTTGTTAAGGGCAATGCCCATCCAAATGCCCTTTTCAGGGCAATGGGGAGCTTAGGTTTTTTTAGTTAGTATTTTATTTGGGGGGTTGGTTGTGTGGGTGGTGGATTTTACTGTTGGTGGAGTTGTTTGTATTTTTTTTACAGGTAAAAGAGCTGATTACTTTGGGGCAATGCCCCGCAAAAGGCCCTTTTAAGGGCTATTGATAGTTTAGTTTAGGCTAGGGTTTTTTTTATTTTTATTTTTTATTTTGATAGGGCTATTAGATTAGGTGTAATTAGTTTAAATATCTTGTAATTTTTTTTGTACTTTAGCTAATTGTATGTAATTTATTTAATTGTTTTTAATTTAGGTAAGTTATTTAATTGTAGTGTAGTATTAGGTGTTCGTGTAACTTAGGTTAAGTTTTATTTTACAGGTACTTTTGTCTTTATTTTTGCTAGGTAGTTATTAAATAGTTAATAACTATTTAGTAACTATTCTACCTTGTTAAAATAAATACAAACTTGCCTGTAAAATAAAAATAAATCCTAAAATAGCTACAATGTAACTATTAGTTATATTGTAGCTAGCTTAGGGTTTATTTTACAGGTAAGTATTTAGTTTTAAATAGGAATTATTTAGGTAATAATATTAATTTTTATTTAGATTTATTTTAATTATATTTAAGTTAGGGGTGTTAGGGTTAGTGTTAGACTTAAGTTTAGGGGTTAATACATTTAGTATAGTGGCAGGGACGTTTGGGGCGGCAGATTAGGGGTTAATAAATGTAGGTAGGTGGCGGCGATGTTAGGGACGGCAGATTAGGGGTCAATAATATTTAACTAATGTTTGTGAGGCGGGAGTGCGGCGGATTAGGGGTTAATATGTTTATTATAGTGGTGGTGACGTTGGGGGCAGCAGATTAGAGGTTAATAAGTATAGGTAGGTGGCAGCAACATTGGGGGGAGGGAGATTAGGGGTTAATAAATATAATGTAGGTGTTGACAATGTTGGGGCAGCAGATTAGGGGTTAATAAGTATAATGTAGGTGGCGGCGATGTCCGGAGCGGTAGATTAGGGGTTAATAAATATAATGTAGGTGTCGATGATGCCAGGGGCGGCAGATTAGGGGTTAATAAGTGTAAGATTAGGGGTGTTTAGACTCGTGGTTCATGTTATGGTGTTAGGTGTAAACATAACTTTTATTTCCCCATAGGAATCAATGGGACTGCGTTACTAAGTTTTACGCTGCTTTTTTGCAGGTGTTAGTCTTTTTCTCAGCCGGCTCTCCCCGTTGATTCCTATGGGGAAATCGTGCACGAGCACGTACGACCAGCTCACCGCTGACTTAAGCAGCACTGGTATTGAAGTGCGGTAAGGAGCTCAATTTTGCTCTTCACTCACTTCTTGCCTTTTAACGCCGGGTTTGTAAAAACTCGTAATACCAGCGCTGCAGGTAAGTGAGCGGTGAGAAAAAACTGCTCGTTAGCACCGCATAGCTTCTAACGCAAAACTCGTAATCTGGCCGTATGTTTGGTATGACGATAGCTCTGGCCTTGGTTCCCTGTCGGAGATGTCTGACAGAGGTTCTAGCTAAATATAGTGGCCCCATTCAGAATTTGTCTCCTGAGTGCTTAACCAGGGATAAAGCTGTACTTCGGGGACTGCTGGCTCTGAAGTCCTGTGGGAAATGACTTAGCTACACTTGCTCAGAGCAGTTCTGGATCCTTTTTCTGGAGATTCAGGATGTAAGTGCTCCTTATTTTTCATATCTGCAGAGGGTTAAATATTGTCCAGAGATTCATACATCGTGCTGGCCCCTTTCTTGCCAAGCCAAGTGTCTAGCAATTTATTTAGGATTTGAATGCATAAAAACATTAAGGGCTAGACTGCAAGTGGTGAGTGAGTTAACATTAGTGTGCACGATTGAACAATATATATTTCAAAATAAGAAGAGCATTTTTTTCTATGTGAAGAACATTGGAACGTAAAATATGCATAACACAATTTGGGTTTCAAGCTGAGGTGTACCGCGGTGTCTGGTCAGAGCACATGAAGGTGCCTATTTATCAAAGCGTCAACCGAAAATACGCTTGAATTCTGCATCGTAATTGTTGCGAGATTGATCCGACCTAGTTATCAAAGCAACAAGATCGGCAAATGTTGAAATTTGTGACGTAACATATGATCCCACAATCTCAATCCGACGCAGATCAATGCTTACGTCACTACAGATGTTCCGAATACACATTCACCTCTATTTGACACTTTTTCCAATTTATCAAACTTCTAACAGGTACGCTTGCGGCTATTCCGACGCATTGTACCTGGTTTTCAAACCACCACCATTGAGGCCGCAGATGCTATAGAAATCAATGGGAGTATGAAAGCAACACAAGCTTATGTTCAATGCTGCAATTGATTTCTATGTTTGAAAAAAAGTTACATTTACACCTAACACCCCTAATCTGCCGCCCCCAACACAAATAAAATATATTAACCCCTATCCCGCCGCTCCCCGACACCGCCGCCACTAAATAAATGTATTAACTCCTAAACCTCTGGCCTCCCACATCACCACCACTAACTAAACCTATTAACCCCTAAACCGTCAGCCCCCACATTGCCAAAAATGAAATTAAGCTACTAACCCCTAAACCTAAAAACCCCTTTACTTTAAATTAAAATTACAAGATCCCTATCTTATTATAAATTAAAACTTACCTGTAGATTTAAAATAAACTAATTTTAAACCATAAATTAACCTACCCTAACTATTATACTAAAATTAAATTAAACTACCAATTAAATAAACTAAATTACATATTAAAAAACCTAACACTACTAAAATTATTTAAATATTCAATTAAATATTATTGCAAAGTCTTATATTACAAAATAAAACCCCACTAAGTTACAAAAAATAACAAACACTAAATTACGAAAAATAACAAACAAAATTATCCAAAATAATTTTTTTACACCTTATCTAATAGCCCTATCAAAATAAAAAAGCCCCCCAAAATAAAAACCGCTAGCCTACAATAAACTACCAATGGCCCTTAAAAGGGCCTTTTGTGGGGCATTGCCCCAAAGATATTAGCTCTTTTACCTCTAAAAAATAATACAAACACCCCCCCCCCCCAACAGTAAAACTGACCACCCAACCAACCCCCCCAAATAAAAACCTTAACTCTAAAAAGAACTAAGCTACCCATTGCCCTGAAAAGGGCATTTGGATGGACATTGCCCTTAAAAGTGCATTTAGCTCTTTACAAGCCCAAACACTAATCTAAAATAAAACCCACCCTTAACAATCTAACACTAACCCCCGAAGATCCACATTTCTGAAGTCCTGACATCCGGGCGGAAAAGTCTTTATCCAGGTGGCTATGTCTTCATCCATATAGGCGGAGAAGTCTTCATCCAGGCAGCGATGTCTTTATCCATCCAGGCGGAAGAAGTCTTCATCCAAGTGGCATCTTCTATCTTTATTCCTGCGGTGCGGAGCCGGTCTATCCTGGAGCCATCCGACGCAGAGCTCCTCTTCTTATGGTTGCCGCTGTAAACTGAAGCTTCAGTGCAAGGGACACGATTCAAGATGGCGTCCCTTGCATTCCTATCGGCAACCGTAAGAAGAGGAGCTCCGTGTCGGATGGCTTCAGGATGGACCCACTCCACGCCGCAGGGATGAAGATAGAAGATGCCGCTTGGATGAAGACTTCTTCCGTCTGGATGAATGAAGACGTTGCCGCCTGGATGATGACTTCTCCGCCTGGATGTCGGGACATCAGAACTGTAAGTGGATCTTCGGGGGTTAGTGTTAGAATTTTTTAAAAATTTTTGTGTGGGTTTTTATTTTAGATTAGGGTTTGGGCTTGTAAAAGAGCTAGGGTTTTTATTTGGGCGGGTTTGGTTGGGTGGTGGGTTTTACTGTTGGGGGGGGTGTTTGTATTTTTTTGTTTACAGGGCCATTGGTAGTTTATTGTAGGCTAGGGGTTTTTTTTAAATAATTTTAGTAGTGTTAGGTTTTTTTAATATGTAATTTAGTTTATTTAATTGGTAGTTTAATTTAATTTTAGTATAATAGTTAGGTTAGGTTAATTTATAGTTTAAAATTAGTTTATTTTAATTCTACAGGTAAGTTTTAATTTATATTAAGATACTGATCTTGTAATTTTAATTTAAAGTTAAGGGGTTCTTAGGTTCAGGGGTTAATAGATTAATTTAGTTTTTGGCAATGTGGGGGGCTGACGGTTTAGGGGTTAATAGGTTTAGTTAGTGATGGTGGTGTCGGGAAGCAGTGGAATAGGGGTTAATATTTATATTAGTGGTGGCGATGTCAGAAGCGGCAGATTAGGGGTTAATAGGTTTATTATAGTGCCGGCGATGCAGGAGGGCAGTGGCTTAAGGGTTAATAGGTAGTTTATGGGTGTTAGTGTACTTTGCAGCAGTTTAGTTGGTATAAATAAAGTTGGGAAAAACACTAATAACAGCATCATCAATGACTGTTAGTTAACAACAGTCAGATGCTCATCGCTCCGTACTTGTTGCGCGTGCTTTTCACTGCTTTTTTTTATAAATACGGAGATCGTATTCAGGTCCGCGGCCGCAATGTTTGGCGATGTTAGGCGAGTGTATTGACGGCCCGCGAATACAACATAGTTGACACTTTAATATCCCCCGAAGAATTAGTTATCTTAAGACGCGTTATGTACATATTAAATATAACATATTGAAAAAAATATTATAATAATTATATAATTATATAATAATTATAGTTACTGAAACATATACATTATACAAATTATTTTTAAGGAACATTAATATTAATAATTTAATTAATTATATTAATGTAAATATATATATCTATACCAATCTATGTATAAGGGTTAGTTTAGTTATTAAAGGAATAACATAAAAGAGGAGTCATAGAGGCCCATCCCCCCCCCCTTCCGGTCACTACTTCTTATTTAACCATACACACACACACCACACAAACACTACAAACACACACCACACACACACATACACCACACACACATACCACACACACACCACACAGACATAAACCACACAAACACCACACCACATACACACACACACACATACATCACACACACACATACACCACACCACACACACACACATACACCACAAACACACCACACAGACACCACACACCACCACACACACACATACATCACACACACACATACACCGCACCACACACACACACACACACACACATACACCACACACACACATACATCACACCACACACACACACACACATACACCACACACACACATACACCACACACACACATACAGCACACACACACGCACACACACACACACACACACAGACCTCACACACACACCTCACATACAGTGGGGAAAAAAAGTATTTAGTCAGCCACCAATTGTGCAAGTTCTCCCACTTAAGAAGATGAGAGAGGCCTGTAATTTTCGTCATAGGTATACCTCAACTATGAGAGACAAAATGTGGAAACAAATCCAGACAATCACATTGTCTGATTTGGAAAGAATTTATTTGCAAATTATGGTGGAAAATAAGTATTTGGTCAACTACAAACAAGCAAGATTTCTGGCTTTCACATACCTGTATCTTCTTCTTTAAGAGGCTCCTCTGTCCTTCACTCATTACCTGTATTAATGGCACCTGTTTGAAGTTGTTATCAGTATAAAAGACACCTGTCCACAACCTCAAACAGTCACACTCCAAACTCCACTATGGTGAAGACCAAAGAGCTGTCGAAGGACACCAGAAACAAAATTGTAGACCTGCACCAGGCTGGGAAGACTGAATCTGCAGTAGGCAAGCAGCTTGGTGTGAAGAAATCAACTGTGGGAGCAATAATTAGAAAATGGAAGACATACAAGACCACTGATAATCTCCCTCGATCTGGGGCTCCACGCAAGATCTCACCCTGTGGGGTCAAAATGATCACAAGAACGGTGAGCAAACATCCCAGAACCACACGGGGGGACCTAGTGAATGACCTGCAGAGAGCTGGGCCAACGTAACAGAGGCTACCATCAGTAACGCACTACGCTGCCAGGGACTCAGATACTGCAATGCCAGACGTGTCCCCCTGTTTAAGCCAGTACATGTCCGGCCCAGTCTGAAGTATGCTAGAGAGCATTTGGATGATCCAGAAGCGGATTGGGAGAATGTCATAGGGTCAGATGAAAGCAAAGTAGAACTGTTTGGTAGAAACACAACTTGTCGTGTTTGGAGGAGAGAGAACACCATACCTACTGTGAAGCATGGGAGTTTCAACATCATGCTTTGGGGCTGTTTCTCTGCAAGGGGAACAGGACGACTGATCCGTGTACATGAAAGAATGAATAGGGCCATGTATCGTGAGATGTTGAGTGCAAACCTCCTTCCATCAGCAAGGGCATTGAAGATGAAATGTGGCTGGGTCTTTTAGCATGACAATGATCCCTAACACAACGCCCGGGCAATGAAGGAGTGGCTTCGTAAGAAGCATTTCAAGGTCCTGGAGTGGCCTAGCCAGTCTCCAGATCTCAACCCCATAGAAAACCTTTGGAAGGAGTTGAAAGTCTGTGTTGCCCAGCGACAGCCCCAAAACATCACTGCTCTAGAGGAGATCTGCAAGCAGGAATGGGCCAACATACCAGCAACAGTGTGTGACAACCTTGTGAAGACTTACAGAAAACGTTTAACCTCTGTCATTGCCAACAAAGGATATATAACAAAGTATTGAGATGAACTTTTGATATTGACCAAATACTTATTTTCCACCATAATTTGCAAATAAATTCTTTCCAAATCAGACAATGTGATTGTCTGGATTTGTTTCCACATTTTGTCTCTCATAGTTGAGGTATACCTATGATGAAAATTACAGGCCTCTCTCATCTTCTTAAGTGGGAGAACTTGCACAATTGGTGGCTGACTAAATACTTTTTTCCCCCACTGTATAATAAAATATGGAATTTATAGTGCAGTATAACTGGCTCTTATTATTACAGAATAGGCTGTGGATTGTATTGGCATTTGGATGTTACGACTAAATGCATTTTATATTTTACATATTATATACTTATATGACATATATAGCAGATTCCTAACATTGCCTTTGGAAAAGAGAAATCAATAAAACTGTTAAACGGACAGTCAGCTCCAGAATTTTTATTGTTTAAAAAGATAGATAATTCCTTTATTACCCATTCTCCAGTTTTGCATAACCAACACTGTTATATTAATACACTTTTTACCTCTGTGATTACCTGGTTTCTAAGCCTCTGCAGTCTGCCCCCATATCTCAGTTCTTTTGACAGACATGCATTTTGGCCAATTAGTGTTGACTCTTAAATAACTCCACGGAGTGAGCACAATGCTATCTAAATGACACACATGAACTAGCAGTATCTAACTGACAAAAACTGTCAAAATGCACTGAGATAAGAGGCAGTTCAACCACTTAGAAATTAGCATTTGAGCCTACCTAGGTTAAGCTTTCCAAAAATAATACCAAGAGAGCAAAGTAAGTTTGATTATACAAGCAAATTGGAAAGATGCTTAAAATGGCATGCCCTATCTGAATCATGAAAGCTGAATTTTGACTAGACTATCCCTTTAACCAGTGCCTCTTCACTAGGGACATTGGCATAGGCATCTTGGCATAGTGCAGTAGTGACCTGGTGTTATTAACTATGAACTGTAGAAGCTTAGGGCAGTGGGGAGATGAGCCAATGATATATACTGGGCATCAACCAATTGTAGGTTACAGAAGTTGATCATCACATGTAAAGATTATCAAATCAATCTCTGCAACTGTTTTAACTGCATGGCAACATTAATCTATAACACTCTATTTAAATGTTTAAATACATTTGAATACAAGTATAAAGCTCTCCATATCATGTGTTCTCTAGTATCTCCTCAGCATCCATAATTTAGCCTAAGACAAAGGATCCACCAAGCAAATTGAGTTCGAGAAGGGCTTCCCCAGGGAGGGCCCTAGAGCATATAAGGTGAGGCGTGGGAGAAGTGGCACTTATCACTATCCTATGGAACTCACGAGCAACAAGTGACATAGAATGGTTTTTAAGAGCTGACAATGACACTTGCAGTGTTGTGGTGGAATAAGGCAAAAGGCAGAATGTAGGTAGGAGAAAGGCACTGAGGTCAAATTCAATCAGAGACTGCATTGCACAGGAATAACAAAGCGCAAATTGAAATTTGAGTGAAGCTCTCTTGGTTGAGCTGAATCAGCCCTTGAGAACTATGTGTGAACCCTATATCAGATATAAATTCCCAAAATTAAAAATAAAAATAAATATTACAATTTCCTGGAGAAAAAAAATAAAGTAACATTTATTATGGGGGTGCTGTTTTGTAAATTTCATTAGAGGGGAGGACACAGCCTAAGACTTTGAAAACCCCTGCGCTACAGGGAGCAGCTTTAGGAGCAGGAACTGGCCTTTGATTTGAGGCATGAGGCATAAATGTCTCAATTCACCATAATAAATTGGCAGATGCAAGTACTGGTGATCGCTAGGAAGACACATCAGCCAAGGTAAGAGGCAAGTTGCCGACATATAATTTACTCACCCAGCGGATGTCCCAGAAAAAAATAGCTGATATAGTTTTACTTGCTAGCTATTTACCACCTAACCAATAGTGCAGCGTTTGTTCTCTTGGTATTCTTTGTTGAAAGCTAAACCTAGGTAGGCTCAAACTGATTTCTAAGCTGTTGAAGGCTGGCTCTTATCTTAGTTCACTTTGACAGTTTTTCACAGTTAGACAGCGCTAGTTCATGTTTGTCATATATATATATAAACATTGTGCACACTCTAGTGGAGTTATTTATGGGTCAGCACTGATTGGCTAAAATGCAAGTCTGTCAAAAGAACTGAAATAAGGGGAAAGTCTGCAGAGGCTTAGATACAAGGTAATCACAGAGGTAAAACATGGATTAGTGTTCAGCACAACAATACAACTTTTCGAGTAGACTGTCCCTTTAAGGCAAATACACTACAATTTTATTTACCTTTATCAGGTTAGCAAAATAACTAACCTAAGCAAAAATCTAATCTACAAAACTCATGGCAAACAATGAGAAATCAGACAGTTTTACTATCATTACATAGAAATATAGAATTTGACTGTAGATAAGAACCAAAAGGCCCATAAAGTCTACCCATATTACCCTGTTTTCTTAGAATATTTACCATCCTTTCTGTAAAAACTGCTTCCTCACATTTTTCCAGAATCTGCTATCCTCTATCTTAAGGGGATACTAAACCCAAATTTGTTCTTTCATGATTCAGATAGAGCATGCAAATGTAAGAAACTTTCTAATTTACTCCTATTATCAATTTTCTTTGTTCTCTTACGATCTTTATTTGAAAAAGAAGGCATCTAAGCAAAGGAGCCAGACATTTTTTGGTTTAGAACCGTGGACAGTACTTGTTTATCGGGGCTGTCCAATCAGCAAGGACAAACCAGGTTGTGAACCAAAAATGGTCCGGCTTCTAAAGTTACATTCTTCTTTTTCAAATAAAGATAGCAAGAGAATGAAGAAAAATTGATAATTGGAGTAAATTAGAAAGTTGCTTAAAATTGCATGCTCTATCTGAATCATGAAAGAAAAATGTTGGGTCCAGTGTCCCTTTAAAGGGCCATGATACCCAAATGTTTAAACACTTGAAAGTGCTACAGCATAGCTGTAAAAAGCTGACTAGAAAATATCACCTGAACATCTCTATGTAAAAAAGAAAGATATTTTACCTAAAAATGTCCTAAGTATTGACATCCCATTGTAAATGACTTTAAGCAGCAAAACAGTATGCTTGTCCCAGGACAGGCAAGGGAGCGTGCTTCATGCACACTCATCTTATTTCCCTATTCAGTTCAAGGAAGTTTACTATCAAATCTCATGAGAGTTAAGCTAAATCTCATAAGATCACAGTAAAAGAGTTAATGACCTCAGCACTGCTGATGCCTATTGGCTGCTGTTCATTTCTTCTTCTTTTTTTTTTTTTAAACCTGCAGCTGGGCAGTAACTGAAAGATAAATCTTTATACAGCACTTACTCTGGTGAGCTGAGGAAATTGTGAGGTATAATATATTCCTTTTTTACATAGAGATGTTCAGGTGATATTTTCTTGTCAACTTTTTACAGTTATGCTGCATCCGTTTCAAGTGATTTAGCATATAAGTATTATGTCCCTTTAAGATGGGATGCTGATTGAACTAGTGTTATTGTCGACAGATAAGACTAGGTAAATTTGTTAAAAGAAATTAGTGACAAGCTGGAGCCTAAGGGATTAAAGGGACATGAAACCCAAAATGTTTCTTTTGTGATTCAGGTAGAGCATACAATTTTAAAAAACATTTTTGGGTTTCATGTCCCTTTAAATAAAGCAAAAACATATTTGCCTAGTACAAAATGTACTGGTAAATCTATCTTAGTCAGTAAAAGTGAAAAAAACAAAAACAAATTTCAAGGTCATATAATCTAGGCTTTAAAGGAACATAAACCCCAACATTTTTCTCTCATAATTAAGGTAGAGCATACAATTTTAAGCAACTTTCTAGTTTACTTCTATTATCAAATTTGCTTCATTTAATTGGTATCATTTTTTGATGGAGCAGCAAGGCACTACTGGTTTCTAACTGAACACATGGGTGAGCCAATGACTATATATATATCAAAAAATATATATATATATATATATATATATATGCAGCCACCAATCAGCAGCTAGAACCTAGGTTCTTTGCTGCTCCTGAGCTTGCCTAGATAAACCTTTCAGCAAAGGATAACAAGAGAAGGAAGCAAATTAAATAATAGAAGTACATTGGAAAATTGTTTAGAATTGTATGCTCTGTCTGAATCTTGAATGTCTAATTGAGACTTTACTGTCTCTTTAAGTAGGCCTAACAAGGGAACAACACTGAGTCTGTTTTATTACAGAAAATTCATGACAAAATAAAGTGACTGGAGAACACCCATAGCTGTGAGTTTTCCAGTGGAATGGGATGTGTCTCCACTTCTATCTGAAGGTGCAGTCCACTTCCATGTTTTGCATAAATCTACAGAGAATTCCAGATGGCCATGACACCCTTGTTTCTATCTCAGTGTGTCTGATTGAAAGCTAGCATTGTATGATATAGGTTAGGTACCAAGGAATAAAAATCACTTGAAGTGGTACCTGAACCTATCACCATTTGGGCAAAGTCTGTAATAAACTCTTCAACTTATGCTTTTAATGTAACTGGATGCAGTGAGTAAGTTCTGGCTATGTGGTGTGTTTGAGTCTGCATTTATAGATTGTGTACCACATGCAAATTTAATTGAGCACTATATCAGTTTTATGTTGCATGAAATATATTCATTTCTATATTATTGAAGGCATTTTTGATTATACATTTTAATCTTGAAAGATTTTTAGCAACATTTATTTTGAAATATTACCTGTTTATCTCATTGTGCTGGGGTATTAAAGGATTTAAAAAATAAATTAGAGCTGTCACATGAATTTTATTGGACATCAAGGGTGTCATAAAGTGCAAAACAGGTTGAGAACCTTTCCTGTATTGTTAGGTCAATCTTTATAAAAGTTCAGCTATTTTTGCATGTGGCAAAGGAGGTTATACAAAGTTGTTGATTGCAAAGCATAGTTTTTCATTTTATAAACCACTTTTAAACCTTTTTGTTTCGTCTCTCCTATATTTGTGCTTTTGTTACATGTTGAAAGTATAAAGTTATCGCTCATGCAAAAGACTCAGGTCAAATAATGTGACTGCACTAACCTTTCTTCATAGACTTCTATGGGGCTCATTAAAAAAGTATTTTCAAGTTTTAGCTCAAGTGCAATCCCACAGGTGTGCTAGGACAACTACATTAAAGCTGGAGGTGCGTTAAGAATACTTCAGATACCTATGTTGCCAGGAGACCGCCTCTGTCCGGCAGTGAATTCAAAAGAATAAAAAATACTCTGCACTCCAATAAGCAAGTCTTCTCCACATGCCATTAAAATAAAACTTTATAAAATGTATTGTAATGTAATGTAAGACTCAAGCACCTTATATTATATTTTATATTGAATATGTATATATGCTACAAGTGTTTGTTTTACTTGTCTTGTCATTTTTCTATGGATCCTATGTTTTTAGATGTCTAAATTACATTACAATACATTTTATAAAGTTTTATTTTAATGGCATGTGGAGAAGACTTGCTTATTGGAGTGCAGAGTATTTTTTATTCTTTTGAATTCACTGCCGGATAGAGGCGGTCTCCTGGCACCAATCACATGACCATTCCCTCTGAACATGTCGACGCTGAAGACACGCCACAGGCAGTATTATGTGTTATGTAAGTTTTGTGAAACTTTTATTCTAGCCCTAACACTTTAAATCAGGTCTCATGTCAAGTTTACTTTCTTAGTTCTATTTTGGGTTGTGCTCGAGCACAATACATAACTTTCAACTTGTAATATGAGCGATGTTTAGCTCGGTCACGATATCCATCAAAAATATAGAGGCTGAATTATCAAGCCGTCAACTATGCTGCATTCGACGGCACCAATATGCTCGCCTAACATTGTCTAACATCGCGGCCGTGGACCTGAATACGCTCTCCTTATTTATAAAAAACTATCAAAATGATAGTGGAGGGCCCTCTAGTGGGCCAGTAACAACATTAAGGGATTACCAACTTGAAGTCTGGAGAAATGCTAAAGCCATGTTTGTTACAATGTTGCATTTTGGGGAGGCGGTGTCTGTTCTTACCTTTATAGGGTCCTGCAGCAGTGATTACAGCCTCTTTCGGTTTCCAGACTTCAAGGAGAAGGTTTTTCTGAAGTTTGCTGCAAAGGAGTGAAGCATGGAGAGATCTAGGAGGAAAACTGCACCTCCCAAGCGTTACAGGGAGGTGGTGGAGCTACCTGCCAGGAAGAAGGGACCTGCAAAGCAAAGACAAGACCCTGAGACTGAGGATTTGGTACCCCCCACACCCCAAAAGTCCCCACCAGCCAGGCGCTTTAATAAGGGGAAGGGGAAGAAGGGGTCGGGGTCCGGGGAAGGAGGCCCTAGTTGTCAGTCCCGGGGTGAGGGGACCCTAGAGGGAGCACCCGCTGGGGGAATGCAGGCCCAGAGGTCAGGGGAAACAGGGAGGGAGGCTCCGAGTGGGCCCAGCAGCGGCCACGAGGCCTCGCAGCGTAGGCAGGGCCCCTTAGGGCAGGACGTTGGGGCGCAGTTTGCGGCCTTGTCGCCGGAGGCCATGGTGGCAGTCCTAGCCCTAGCGCAATCCTTATCAGACCAGGCGCAGGGCTCGGGGGCCTCCGTGGCATCCGGTGGTGAGGTAGGGACCGTGAGGCCTAACGCGGTCAGTGCAGAGTGCGCAGCGGTAATGGCTCCCTCCGATGGCGGCTCACGCGAGAACTCCTCCTCCGAGATTTCATCTGAGGAGGAGGAGGAGAGTAGCGGCCGCCATCTTGGGAGCAGGAAGGAACCGGAGGAGACACCCTCACGCGACCGGAGCTCCACAGGTAACTAGGGGAAACTTCCGGTCGCGGGAGGGGCAGTAAGGGAGCAAATGGTGTGTGAGAGGGGGCACTTACCTCGCGCAGTAGAGGTGGCGGGTCCGAGCAGGGCATGGCAGTTGTGTGGTGAGACTGAGAGGCTGACCGGCAGGCCAGGGGCTGGTGCGCATGAGCAAGCAGAGGTGAATCGCGGTCAGTGGCGGATGGGCTCTGAGGTGATGATGAGAGTGGATGAGAGGCCAGGCACCAGCGCACAGGCGCAGGCGCAATTGTATGAAAGTGTGGGAAGAAGGCCTCAGGTGTTTGCTGCGGCGAGGGAGCGGAGCTCATACAGAGAGCATGGGGGAATCATGGCAGATGGGGGACAAATGGGGGCCAGGAGGAATGATAGTGTGTTGGGTGAGCACACGGGGCCTAGTGAGAGAGAGGGTAGACAAACCTACAGGTTAGATCTGCCACATGGTTCCCAAGACGGGTATGGTCAGCATGGGGGGTGGGCCCATGCGGGGAGAATGCATGGTTATCAGCAGGCAAGCCAGGTGGCGGCTCCCGAACGTATGAGAGAGTTTGACAGGGAGCATGGCAGGCAGTATGATATAGTGCAAATGCAAGGAGGAGTGAGTGAGGACACCATAAGGAGGGCAGTAGAAGCAGCGCTGCAGGCGGTTCATGGCGCTAGTCCCCTGCCTGGGTTCAGTGTTCACGCCCAGGAGGGGGCAGTGCAAGAACAGACGGTTAGGAATGCTGTGGCTAGAGCTTTGGGCATGCACGGGCGTGAGAGTCAAGGAGGGGAAAGGAGGGGTGATTCTGTTGTTGCTCCTCCTGTTGAACGGAGTACTCCCCAAGTTATTTTGTCCCCGCAGGTGCCGGAACAGGCGGCAGCACGAATGGAGTCAGGATCAAACAGCGCCTTGGTGGTGGCAGGGCCCAGCAACAGCCAGCTTAGCGCACCACTGCAAGGGCCAACAGGAGCTGAGATGCCAGGAGACGGTGAGTGCAATGCACATGACATTATGCACACTGACACAGGGTCTTCCACAAGTGGGTCTGGGTCTGACAGCGGGGAGGATCTTGGCCTAGTGGGGAAGGGGCAGCGCAGAATGTTCCGATGGATAAAAAAGATGGCGTCTGCGCAGGCTAAGGACAGGGCTGAGGCCAAAGGCCATGCAATGGAGGCTCAAGGGGCACAGGGACCAGGGGGCACTATGCCCCCCGTGGGCCCGGTGCCCCGTAAGGTGGCGGCGCAAGGGGACACTTACCCCTGTTTAGTACACTCACTTTACGGGCATCTGAAACAGAAGGTAGTAAAGAAGATCCAGGAGGGTAAATACATTAATGTATTTGACCTCTCCCTGGACGCGTATAGGGCAAAGGAGAGGGCAGCCGATGGGTCTGGCCCTAAGAGGGTGCGTAGGGCGGAGACATATGAGGAATGGCTTAAATGCTTCCGGGTCTTAGCCGCGTGCTATGTAGACAGGTGGCCCTTACAGGGACACAACCTGTTTAAATACCAGGAAACAGTGGAGGATATACACACAAGATTTAAGGAAGGCGCATGGCGGGAGTATGACATGGCCTTCAGGAGAAAGATGGTCGGTAACCCCTTGCTGCATTTTGGCACTCAGGATATGCACCTGTGGTCTAAATTGGGGTTGGAGGGAGGTCCCTCCTCCCCGGTGGTGGCACGGCAGATGCAGCAACGTCAGGGGGTACGGCCTGACAGGCGTCGTAGGGAATGTTGGAAATTCCAAGACAAGCAGTGTGACAGGGGGAGTAATTGCTCCTTTCGGCACATCTGTAAATTCTGCGCGGGACCACACCCAGGACTTGAGTGTGGAAAGAGGAGAGAGCAGGGACAGATCAAACCAGCCCCTAAGCCGGAAATTGCGGTTAAGGGCACCAACCCCACTTAAGTTACCGGCCATGCAAATATGGCTGGATAACTACCCCGACCGGGAAGCAGCAGAATTGCTTAGGTCGGGGTTGGAGGGGGGTTTTCACATTCCAATTACAGGGACGGTTACGGGTTCTGCGGTGCACAGGAACCTGAAAACAGCCTACGAGTTCCCACATGTGGTGAGGGAAAAGTTGGCTAAGGAGGTAGCATTGGGCAGGGTATCTGGCCCATTCGCGGATTGCCCATTGAGAGATCTGGTGATCTCGCCATTGGGGGTCGTACCTAAAAAGGAGGAGGGAAAGTTCAGGTTGATACACCACCTGTCCTTCCCTAAAGGGAGTTCGGTCAATGACGCCATTGACCCCGAGATGAGTTTGGTACATTATCAGTCATTTGATAAGGCGCTGGACGTGGTTAGGGCATGCGGTCCGGGCGCACTGTTGGCTAAGCTGGACATAGAGTCAGCATTCCGGTTGCTGCCCTTGCACCCATCGGCCTTTAGACTGATGGGCATGAAGTTTGAGGGGGCATATTATGTGGACCGTTGCTTGCCGATGGGGTGCTCCCTATCCTGCTCGTTGTTTGAATGCTTCAGCTCTTTCCTACACTGGGTGGTATTCAAAGCTTCGGGGGGGGGAGCATTGGCCCACTACCTTGATGATTTCTTATTGGTAGGGAGGGCTGGTTCAACAGAGTGCGAACAGCTCATGAGCATCATGCAGGATATGATGAGGCGTTTTGGTGTCCCGCTTGCGGACGATAAAACGCAGGGCCCGTGCACGTGTCTCACATTCTTGGGAATTAAAATTGACACGGTTATGCAGATATGCAGGTTACCATTGGAGAAGGTGACGCGTATGTTGGCGGCGGTTCGGGCAGTCAGTGGTAGAGACAAGGTCACCGTCAGGGATGTCCAGTCCTTACTGGGTCTGCTGAATTTCGCAGGGCGGGTTATACCCATCGGACGAGTTTTTAACCGTAGGTTGGAGGGCCTATTGAGGAGCCCGACTGGCCACTCCAAAGGGGTATGCGTCACATTGGAGGTGAGGGATGATTTGGCGGTTTGGGATCATTTCCTTCAGAGCTTTAATGGGGTGTGCTTATGGAGACGCCCACCGGTACCTAATCGTTTGCTGAACCTGTTCACGGATGCAGCGGACGGCTTTGGCTATGGGGCTTATTTGGATGGGGAGTGGAGCGCAGCTCCATGGCCACGGGAGTGGGTGACGTCAGGTAACGTTAAAAATCTGACGTTGTTAGAACTATTCCCCATCGTTGTAGCCATTGAAGTTTGGGGAGACAGGTTAGCCAATCGTTCGGTGGTGTTCTGGACAGACAACATGAGTGTGGTGTACGCCATTAACAGGTTGTCGGTGTCCTCACCAGCAGTCGTGTGCTACTTGAGGCACTTGGTGTTGCGCTGCTTGCAGCGTAACATACACTTCACCGCCAAACACGTCCCGGGAGTGCATAACGTTATAGCTGATGCACTCTCTCGATTTAAATGGGGGCAGTTTAGGGAAGCAGCTCCCATGGCGGCGGCGGAGGGTCTAACATGCCCAATTTTTCTTTGGCAGTTGTTGAAGATTGGGCAACCATCTTACCGTTAATCAAGGCATCTTTGGCGCCCAGGACATGGTCGGCATACAGGAGCCACTGGAACAGCTGGGAAGCTTTCTGTCTACAAAGGGGCGTGCAGGTACAAAAGGCCAATAGGGTGCATATTTTAGACTGGCTGGCGCAGCTAAGGCGTGACGGGGTCAGTAGAGCTGGTGCGGCAGGAAGACTGTCTGCTGTTGCATTTTTTAATAAAGTGCTGGGTCACACGGACCACTCGGGGGCCTTCCTGATCAGGAAGGTGTTGAAAGGGTGGGGAAGGGTGGCCCCCCGGCCAAAGGACCGGAGGGAGCCAATAACGCAGGACAGGCTGAGGCGTTTAGCCTCGAGCGTGGCTTTGGTTTGCAAGTTGGAATATGAAAGGCTGTTGTTTAGGGCTGCATTCGCAGTGGCATTTGCAGGAGCGCTCAGAGTGGGCGAGCTCGTGGCATCGGCTAAGGTGAAAGGCTCAGGGGGAGTTCGGTTTGAACACGTTCGGGTGACAGACAGGGGTCTTCTATTATTCGTGCCAAGGTCCAAAACTGACCAAGAGGGCAGGGGGACATGGTTGCCACTCACTAAGCAGGATTGTGTTGACAGTTGTCCGGTCAGTTGTGTTGAACAGTACCTGTCCGCACGACCGGCGGGAGGTGAGCTGTTCTTCATACATGAGGACGGGTCAGCATTGTCTGCGTTCCAATTCTGTAGGGTGCTCGCCAAGGCGGCCGAGAAAGCAGGGTTGGACCCTGAAAGGATTGCACCGCATTCATTTAGAATAGGCGCAGCCACCAGCGCGGCACAGAAGTGCCTCCCAGCAGCTGAGATTAAACGTCTCGGTAGATGGAAGTCTACGCAATATAAAACATACATTAGACCGACTAAGGGGCAGAATTAAGTGGCAGTTTGGGGGGCTGGGAATTGCTGGTGGCTGGGGTTTGAAGGGTGGCTAATTTGTCGGGTAATTCATGACGGTGTACTCTGTTTTACCAGGTGTTGTAATTGAGAAAGCCCCGCCAGTTCGCGTTTGGATTGTTGGGCATTCATACGTCCACTGGGCTCACATCAGGGCGCTGCGGTCGCCAGAGGGACAGCAACTTGGATTCCCAACGTCCAATTCAAGCTTCCGGTGGTTAGGGCGCAGGGGATTGTTGTGGGCTGATTTGCCGGCGCTCTTGCAGGAGGCGCACAGGAGATGGGGGCGGCCTAATATTTTAGTGCTGCACCTCGGGGGAAATGATTTGGGGGCGCTGCCCGCATTGGAGCTGATAAAAAGAATGTCAGCGGATGTGCATTGGGTGCACACTTGGTTGAAGGAGGTGACTGTGGGATGGTCAAATGTGGTTGCAAGACTGCATTGGAGACACATTGTCACCCAGAAGGCCGCGTATAACGTACGCAAGAAAGTCAATAGGGAGATGGGAAGGACGGTCACGAGTTCGGCACGAAACTATCACGGCCGACAAAAAGGACCTATTTAGGCCAGATGGGGTCCACCTGACGGACGTTGGGCTGGACATTTTTCTAAAGGATATCAGGGGAGCCCTATTGAGGGTTATTTCGTAAAGTTCAAAAATGTGGTTATGTTATTGCTGTTATTGCTGTTTTTTATAGTTACTGTTAAGTTAATATCGTTACTATTTATGGTTGTGGTTAATAAATAGGTGCCTGTTGGTTTGGTTTGGCGGCAAGAGTTCGCCTGGCTCTTGTGGCGGGTGGTCAATGCCCTGGGGAGCGGGCACAAAGAGAGAAGAGTGACGGTCCAGAAATAAGGGAGGGGTTCTGCCCGCCAGGCGACGGTCTGGGGGTCCCCTCCCTCGCGAATGTGGGCCGAAGATCTCTCAACATCACAACTCTCTCTGAGTGCCATTGGGCGTGTCAGCCGGGTGGCACGCTGCAGGTATTGGAAGGGGCCTTGACCATCTGCTAGTAGGGGCTAGGATAGGGAGAGATGCCGCCAACGATGATTACGAACTTGTTGCCAAGTTTTGATGATAGGTTGATTAAGTGCCTAAGCGTAATTAGAGTAACGCTTAGGCACTAGTTAAAGCGTTTATTTAATAAACGTGGACCGTGACCGGTCCTTTTTCTCCCAACAATGGTGTGTGTTGTCTTATTTATTTAGATAAGCTAAGACAGTTTGGAGGACGGAATAGGGGGTTTAGACCTTAAGCCAAGCACCAAGTACGGGGTGATGAGCAGGGAACTGTTGTTAACTAACAGTCATCGATCTCGCTGCTTTTCGGCTTTTTCCCAACTTTATTTATACCCTGTCACTAAACACCGCCACTATACTAAAATGTTTAACCCCTATCCAGCCGCTCTCGGAGCCCACCGCAACTCTAATAAAGTTATTAACCCCTATCCCTCCACTCCCGGAGCCCACCACAACTCTAATAAAGTTATTAACACCTATCCCTCCGCTCCTGGAGCCCACAGCAACTCTAATAAAGTTATTAACCCCTATCCCGTCGCTCCCGGACCCCTCCGCAACAAAATAAATGTATTAACCCCTGGCCTCTCACATCACTACCACTTACTAGACCTATTAACCCCTAAACGGCCAGCCCCCCACATTGCCATAAACTAAATTAAGCTATTAACCTCTAAACCTAACAACCCGCTAACTTTACATTAAATATTAACTCATCCCTATCTTATAATAAATTTAAACTTACCTTTAGAATTAAAATAAACTATATTAGTTTAACCTACCCTAACTATTATACAAAAATATAAAATTACATTAAACTACAAATTAAATTAACTATATTACAGATTTAAAAACATAACCCTACTCAAATTATTTAAATCTACAATTAAAAATTACTAAGTTACAAAAAAATAACAACTAAGTTACACAAAAAAACCCACTAAGTTACACAAAATAAAAAACACTAAGTTACACAAAATAAAAAATAAATTATCAAATATTTAAACTAATTACACCTAATATAATAGCCCTATCAAAATAAAAAAGACCCCCAAGATAAAAAAAACCCTAGCCTACAATAAACTACCAATGGCCCTTAAAAGGGCCTTTTATGGGGCATTGCCCCAAAGAAATCAGCTCTTTTACCTGTAAAATAAAATACAAACACCGCCCCAACAGTAAAACCCAGACGTCGGAAGAAGAGGATGTCTTGAAGATGGAGCCGCTCCGCGCCGGATGGATGAAGATAGAAGATGCTTTCTGGATGAAGACTTCTGCCCGCTTGGATGAAGACTTCGGCCCGCTTGGATGAAGACTTCTGCCGGCTTTGCTGAGGACTTCTGCCGCTTGGATGAGGATGGATGTCCGGTCTTCGAAAACTGTAAGTGGATCTTCGGGGGTTAGTGTTTTTTTAAGGGTTTATTGGGTGGGTTTTAACTTTAGGTTAGGGACTTTGGGCTGAAAAAGAGCTAAATGCCCTTTTAAGGGCAATGTCCATATAAATGCCCTTTTCAGGGCAATGGGGAGCTTAGTTTTTTATATAGGTTTTATTTGGGGGGTTTGGTTGTGTGGGTGGTGGGTTTTACTGTTGGGGGGTGTTTGCATTTTATTTTACAGGTAAAAGAGCTGATTTCTTTTTAAGGGTCATTGGTAGTCTATTGTAGGCTAGGGTTTTTTATTTTGGGGGTGCTTTTTTATTTTGATAGGGCTATTAGATTAGGTGTAATTAGTTTAAATATTTGATAATTTATTTTTTAATTTGTGTAACTTAGTGTTTTTTATTTAGTGTAACTTAGTGTTTAAGAAGTGAAGTGGCTTTAAGACTCTGTGCTTCCCCGACCGGGAAGCAGCAGAATTGCTTAGGTCGGGTTTGGAGGGGGGTTTCCACATTCCAATTACAGGGACGGTTACGGGTTCTGCGGTGCACAGGAACCTGAAAACAGCCTACGAGTTCCCACATGTGGTGAGGGAAAAGTTGGCTAAGGAGGTAGCATTGGGCAGGGGATCTGGCCCATTCGCGGATTGCCCATTGAGAGATCTGGTGATCTCGCCATTGGGGGTCGTACCTAAAAAGGAGGAGGGAAAGTTCAGGTTGATACACCACCTGTCCTTCCCTAAAGGGAGTTCGGTCAATGACGCCATTGACCCCGAGATGAGTTTGGTACATTATCAGTCATTTGATAAGGCGCTGGACGTGGTTAGGGCATGCGGTCCGGGCGCACTGTTGGCTAAGCTGGACATAGAGTCAGCATTCCGGTTGCTGCCCTTGCACCCATCGGCCTTTAGACTGATGGGCATGAAGTTTGAGGGGGCATATTATGTGGACCGTTGCTTGCCGATGGGGTGCTCCCTATCCTGCTCGTTGTTTGAATGCTTCAGCTCTTTCCTACACTGGGTGGTATTCAAAGCTTCGGGGGGGGGAGCATTGGCCCACTACCTTGATGATTTCTTATTGGTAGGGAGGGCTGGTTCAACAGAGTGCGAACAGCTCATGAGCATCATGCAGGATATGATGAGGCGTTTTGGTGTCCCGCTTGCGGACGATAAAACGCAGGGCCCGTGCACGTGTCTCACATTCTTGGGAATTGAAATTGACACGGTTATGCAGATATGCAGGTTACCATTGGAGAAGGTGACGCGTATGTTGGCGGCGGTTCGGGCAGTCAGTGGTAGAGACAAGGTCACCGTCAGGGATGTCCAGTCCTTACTGGGTCTGCTGAATTTCGCAGGGCGGGTTATACCCATGGGACGAGTTTTTAACCGTAGGTTGGAGGGCCTATTGAGGAGCCCGACTGGCCACTCCAAAGGGGTATGCGTCACATCGGAGGTGAGGGATGATTTGGCGGTTTGGGATCATTTCCTTCAGAGCTTTAATGGGGTGTGCTTATGGAGACGCCCACCGGTACCTAACCATTTGCTGAACCTGTTCACGGATGCAGCGGGCGGCTTTGGCTATGGGGCTTATTTGGATGGGGAGTGGAGCGCAGCTCCATGGCCAAGGGAGTGGGTGACGTCAGGTTACGTTAAAAATCTGACGTTGTTAGAACTATTCCCCATCGTTGTAGCCATTGAAGTTTGGGGAGACAGGTTAGCCAATCGTTCGGTGGTGTTCTGGACAGACAACATGAGTGTGGTGTACGCCATTAACAGGTTGTCGGCGTCCTCACCAGCAGTCGTGTGCTACTTGAGGCACTTGGTGTTGCGCTGCTTGCAGCGTAACATACACTTCACCGCCAAACACGTCCCGGGAGTGCATAACGTTATAGCTGATGCACTCTCTCGATTTAAATGGGGGCAGTTTAGGGAAGCAGCTCCCATGGCGGCGGCGGAGGGTGTAACATGCCCAATTTTTCTTTGGCAGTTGTTGAAGATTGGGCAACCATCTTACCGTTAATCAAGGCATCTTTGGCGCCCAGGACATGGTCGGCATACAGGAGCCACTGGAAGAGCTGGGAAGCTTTCTGTCTACAAAGGGACGTGCAGGTACAAAAGGCCAATAGGGTGCATATTTTAGACTGGCTGGCGCAGCTAAGGCGTGACGGGGTCAGTAGAGCTGGTGCGGCAGGAAGACTGTCTGCTGCTGCATTTTTTAATAAAGTGCTGGGTCACGCGGACCACTCGGGGGCCTTCCTGATCAGGAAGGTGTTGAAAGGGTGGGGAAGGGTGGCCCCCCGGCCAAAGGACCGGAGGGAGCCAATAACGCAGGACAGGCTGAGGCGTTTAGCCTCGAGCGTGGCTTTGGTTTGCAAGTTGGAATATGAAAGGCTGTTGTTTAGGGCTGCATTCGCAGTGGCATTTGCAGGAGCGCTCAGAGTGGGTGAGCTCGTGGCATCGGCTAAGGTGAGAGGCTCAGGAGGAGTTCGGTTTGAACACGTTCGGGTGACAGACGGGGGTCTTCTATTATTCGTGCCAAGGTCCAAAACTGACCAAGAGGGCAGGGGGACGTGGTTGCCACTCACTAAGCAGGATTGTGTTGACAGTTGTCCGGTCAGTTGTGTTGAACAGTACCTGTCCGCACGACCGGCGGGAGGTGAGCTGTTCTTCATACATGAGGACGGGTCAGCATTGTCTGCGTTCCAATTCCGTAGGGTGCTCGCCAAGGCGGCCGAGAAAGCAGGGTTGGACCCTGAAAGGATTGCACCGCATTCATTTAGAATAGGCGCAGCGACCAGCGCGGCACAGAAGTGCCTCCCAGCAGCTGAGATTAAACGTCTCGGTAGATGGAAGTCTACGCAATATAAAACATACATTAGACCGACTAAGGGGCAGAATTAAGTGGCAGTTTGGGGGGCTGGGAATTGCTGGTGGCTTGGGTTTGAAGGGTGGCTAATTTGTCAGGTAATTCATGACGGTGTACTCTGTTTTACCAGGTGTTGTAATTGAGAAAGCCCCGCCAGTTCGCGTGTGGATTGTTGGGCATTCATACGTCCACTGGGCTCACATCAGGGCGCTGCGGTCGCCAGAGGGACAGCAACTTGGATTCCCAACGTCCAAGGCAAGCTTCCGGTGGTTAGGGCGCAGGGGATTGTTGTGGGCTGATTTGCCGGCGCTCTTGCAGGAGGCGCACAGGAGATGGGGGCGGCCTAATATTTTAGTGCTGCACCTCGGGGGAAATGATTTGGGGGCGCTGCCCGCATTGGAGCTGATAAAAAGAATGTCAGCGGATGTGCATTGGGTGCACACTTGGTTGAAGGAGGTGACAGTGGGATGGTCAAATGTGGTTGCAAGACTCCATTGGAGACACATTGTCACCCAGAAGGCCGCGTATAACGTACACAAGAAAGTCAATAGGGAGATGGGAAGGACGGTCACGAGTTTGGGGGGTTTCGTGGTTCGGCACGAAACTATCACGGCCGACAAAAAGGACCTATTTAGGCCAGATGGGGTCCACCTGACGGACGTTGGGCTGGACATTTTTCTAAAGGATATCAGGGGAGCCCTATTGAGGGTTATTTCGTAAAGTTCAAAAATGTGGTTATGTTATTGCTGTTATTGCTGTTTTTTATAGTTACTGTTAAGTTAATATCGTTACTATTTATGGTTGTGGTTAATAAATAGGTGCCTGTTGGTTTGGTTTGGCAGCAAGAGTTCGCCTGGCTCTTGTGGCGGGTGGTCAATGCCCTGGGGAGCGGGCACAAAGAGAGAAGAGTGACGGTCCAGAAATAAGGGAGGGGTTCTGCCCGCCAGGCGACGGTCTGGGGGTCCCCTCCCTCGCGAATGTGGGCCGAAGATCTCTCAACATCACAACTCTCTCTGAGTGCCATTGGGCGTGTCAGCCGGGTGGCACGCTGCAGGTATCGGAAGGGGCCTTGACCATCTGCTAGTAGGGGCTAGGATAGGGAGAAGTGTCGCCAACGATGATTACGAACTTGTTGCCAAGTTTTGATGATAGGTTGATTAAGTGCCTAAGCGTAATTAGAGTAACGCTTAGGCACTAGTTAAAGCGTTTATTTAATAAACGTGGACCGTGACCAGTCCTTTTTCTCCCAACAATGGTGTGTGTTGTCTTATTTATTTAGATAAGCTAAGACAGTTTGGAGGACAGAATAGGGGGTTTAGACCTTATGATAGTGGAGGGCCCTCTAGTGGGCCAGTAACAACATTAAGGGATTACCAACTTGAAGTCTGGAGAAATGCTAAAGCCATGTTTGTTACAATGTTGCATTTTGGGGAGGCGGTGTCTGTTCTTACCTTTATAGGGTCCTGCAGCAGTGATTACAGCCTCTTTCGGTTTCCAGACTTCAAGGAGAAGGTTTTTCCCGCCCACCCGTCCCAAGGAAGAAGAGTCTGGCGGCAAAGAAGCGGCTGAGTAGGGTGAGCCGACTCGGCAGGGGTAGGTTTAATTGAGCTAGCCTGCAGTAAGACCGAGTCTTTAATATAGCCATCCACCCCTGGCTGTTGGGTTGTACGATTCTGTGGTCAGGGGTCGCCTTACCGGGTTGGTTGGATATGCCTCAGCAGGCGGGTGGTCAATGCCCTGGGGAGCGGGCACAAAGAGAGAAGAGTGACGGTCCAGAAATAAGGGAGGGGTTCTGCCCGCCAGGCGACGGTCTGGGGGTCCCCTCCCTCGCGAATGTGGGCCGAAGATCTCTCAACATCACAACTGAGTGCCATTGGGCGTGTCAGCCGGGTGGCACGCTGCAGGTATCGGAAGGGGCCTTGACCATCTGCTAGTAGGGGCTAGGATAGGGAGAGATGCCGCCAACGATGATTACGAACTTGTTGCCAAGTTTTGATGATAGGTTGATTAAGTGCCTAAGCGTAATTAGAGTAACGCTTAGGCACTAGTTAAAGCGTTTATTTAATAAACGTGGACCGTGACCAGTCCTTTTTCTCCCAACAATGGTGTGTGTTGTCTTATTTATTTAGATAAGCTAAGACAGTTTGGAGGACGGAATAGGGGGTTTAGACCTTAAGCCAAGCACCAAGTACGGGGTGATGAGCAGGGAACTGTTGTTAACTAACAGTCTAACAGTCATCGATCTCGCTGCTTTTCGGCTTTTTCCCAACTTTATTTATACCCTGTCACTAAACACCGCCACTATACTAAAATGTTTAACCCCTATCCAGCCCCTCTCGGAGCCCACCGCAACTCTAATAAAGTTATTAACCCCTATCCCTCCACTCCCGGAGCCCACCACAACTCTAATAAAGTTATTAACACCTATCCCTCCGCTCCTGGAGCCCACAGCAACTCTAATAAAGTTATTAACCCCTATCCCGTCGCTCCCGGACCCCTCCGCAACAAAATAAATGTATTAACCCCTGGCCTCTCACATCACTACCACTTACTAGACCTATTAACCCCTAAACGGCCAGCCCCCCACATTGCCATAAACTAAATTAAGCTATTAACCTCTAAACCTAACAACCCGCTAACTTTACATTAAATATTAACTCATCCCTATCTTATAATAAATTTAAACTTACCTTTAGAATTAAAATAAACTATATTAGTTTAACCTACCCTAACTATTATACAAAAATATAAAATTACATTAAACTACAAATTAAATTAACTATATTACATATTTAAAAACATAACCCTACTCAAATTATTTAAATCTACAATAAAAAATTACTAAGTTACAAAAAAATAACAACTAAGTTACACAAAAAACCCCACTAAGTTACACAAAATAAAAAACACTAAGTTACACAAAATAAAAAATAAATTATCAAATATTTAAACTAATTACACCTAATATAATAGCCCTATCAAAATAAAAAAGACCCCCCAAGATAAAAAACCCTAGCCTACAATAAACTACCAATGGCCCTTAAAAGGGCCTTTTATGGGGCATTGCCCCAAAGAAATCAGCTCTTTTACCTGTAAAATAAAATACAAACACCGCCCCAACAGTAAAACCCAGACGTCGGAAGAAGAGGATGTCTTGAAGATGGAGCCGCTCCGCGCCGGATGGATGAAGATAGAAGATGCTTTCTGGATGAAGACTTCTGCCCGCTTGGATGAAGACTTCGGCCCACTTGGATGAAGACTTCTGCCGGCTTTGCTGAGGACTTCTGCCGCTTGGATGAGGATGGATGTCCGGTCTTCGAAAACTGTAAGTGGATCTTCGGGGGTTAGTGTTTTTTTAAGGGTTTATTGGGTGGGTTTTAACTTTAGGTTAGGGACTTTGGGCTGAAAAAGAGCTAAATGCCCTTTTAAGGGCAATGTCCATATAAATGCCCTTTTCAGGGCAATGGGGAGCTTAGTTTTTTATATAGGTTTTATTTGGGGGGTTTGGTTGTGTGGGTGGTGGGTTTTACTGTTGGGGGGTGTTTGCATTTTATTTTACAGGTAAAAGAGCTGATTTCTTTTTAAGGGTCATTGGTAGTCTATTGTAGGCTAGGGTTTTTTATTTTGGGGGTGCTTTTTTATTTTGATAGGGCTATTAGATTAGGTGTAATTAGTTTAAATATTTGATAATTTATTTTTTAATTTGTGTAACTTAGTTTTTTTTATTTTGTGTAACTTAGTGTTTAAGAAGTGAAGTGGCTTTAAGACTCTGTGCTCCTTTCAGAAACAAAACATCTGAGGACTCTGGGCTTTTGGTGGTCCTAATACATGAGCACTAAATTAGGTGCTAAACATAGCTTCAAATGGCTTTTTAAGATAGGATAACTAGACATACCCCATTTTAATTGGATTGTCCCTTCCATCGTGCTCTTGATTTGCCAACGCCTCGTCCAATGTTTCTGTTTGATAATTGCTTTAGTTTCATTGCTAGATTCACTCAAACAGTGCTATGAGGTGGTGCACTAGTTTGGTTAATAAAAAGCATAATAGAAGTTACCTGACGTTGGAAGCCATCTGATCGAGTCCGGAACAGCTTGCACACTGAAGAGAGCACTACTATCAGCGGTCAGCATGAGCTGTGTGAACAGTCAGGCTTACCGGACAGAGGGAAAGCAAAATGGAATTAGTGTAAGAGGACCAAGAGGCTGTTTGAGGTACTTTGTGCTGAGTCCATAGTATTGATGTGTTGCAAGACTTTTAAAATGTAAGTGCACCGTAAACAAAAGACTTTTAACAATTGCAGTTAAGGTGGAATACAATATTAAGAACTAATTTCGATCAAACATATCGTAACTGGGTGGAATCCAGGACTTTTTTGAGACTTGCATATTTACACTTTCATTTATGAGACATTAATCCTATACCTTTTTATATGAACTTTGCTTTATTTTAGCAAAATAATTTAACAGGCATTTTAAAGCTGTAGCACTTCCCTAATTTTATCATACCTTGGGTTCCATGTATGAAGCAGCATAAGCTGCTCCAGAGCCCTTTTGGGGCATGTTTGCACATGCAAGCATGCTTCCCGCAATATAAGAAGCAGTGGTCATTAGAGGTGGCAAAGGAAAATCACCCTGAACTCGTTCGCTTGGGGTGATTGAAAGACCATTCTCTATCGCGATTGGTCACACCAGAGAAGGGCCGGCATTAAACACTCACTAGAGTTTGTAATGATGCAAACAAGCCAGTGGACGAACAGACAGTGGAGGCTCCTCCATTTGAGCACACTCGCACGTGCCCCCTCAGCAGCCCAGAAGAAAGAAAAAAAGAACAGAAAAAAAATATAATTTTTATTGAAAAAAAATATATATTTTTTTGACCCCCAGAAAACAAAACACAACAAACATTTTTTTCAATAATGTTCAAAATACATTTTTATTATTTATGCCTGTACATACTGTCTGTGTACTGTGTATTACTAAAAGTACTACTCTGTAATAATCCCTAACCGCACGTGCGATAGCTAATCTATGGCACTGTGTCTGTGCGCATGCTAAATTTGGCTGCTGCGCAGCTCCCAGCCTCCTCATCCCCATAGTTGGCTGATCGCACACTTCAGCCTGTGCGAGGGGTGGGAGGTGTTAAGAGCGAGCCCAGGCAGCAGCCAGTGACACAGGAGAAGAGCCGAGAGCGTCATCACTCACAGTCACGTGATGACGCTGGAGAGGAGACTACAAGTGCCCTGATCAGAATGCCTAGGGTAAGTGACTAGTATTGCACAGCATTGTTGTCTTTATTGATGACTGTGTATTTGTCCTGGTTTCTGTAGCCGATGTGCTTTTGTGATGTAGTTGTTTTCCCATGTGCTGAATTCTGGTTATCAACATGACAAGCATTATTCAGCATTTAGACAGCAACTAAATCACAGCAAGCACCGGAGCTTCTCTTCTCCTTTACTACATTCCAGGAATACCGTTCAGTGGTTAGTGGTGTAGAGGCGACTTAGGGAAGTAAGCTGCTGATAAGAACTATAACACTACTGAATGGTATTCCTGGAATGCAGTTAAAGAGAAGAGAAGCTCCGGTGCTTGCTGTGAGTAAGCTGCTGTCTAAATGCTGAACAATGCTTGTCATGTTGATAAGCAGAATCGTCTGAAATCTGCACTCCCAAACAGAAATATTTAGCAGTCAGGGGCCACCACAGATCTGGGCTATAGTGAGGCCTTCTCTGGAAAAGGTAACATTTACAATTAAGGTGCAAAACACAATTACATGCAGTGGTATGCAGATGTAATGTATTAAACACACAAAAAAAAAAATCTTCAAAGGGCTGTAAAAGCAAAGTGTAAGAATTTAATAAATCACAATGCCAGAACCATGCTTCTAGGTGGGGGTTATTACTTCTATTTCTCTTAAAGTAATTTAATAACTTCTCACCAATGAGTGCTGCTTCTGTGACACTCTTTTTAATCACACAACTGGGGAAAGCAGAATAAGTACTGTATTGGCTTCTCAGAATGTTTTCAAGACCCCTATAGATTGTTTCCCTCTCATTTTTTCTCCTTTGCCAGTTCTCTTTCTCCTTACTTTCTCTGCATGTCTATCAAGCTCTATGATGGGTCGGGGGCTAATTATGTATAGGTATATATGTCTGTTTGCTTGTATATTAATGTATTATTGTGTGTATATCCCTGGCTGTGTATTTAACACCTTCACTGCACTAAGTTTGTATGTGTGTGTGTGTATATATATATATATATATATATATATATATATATATATACTGTGTATATATATATATATATATATATATATATATATATATATATATATATATAATATGTGTGTGTGTTTTCCAGGAAGAGACTGCACTCACTGGGCTTGTATAAAAAATAACTTTTATTTGACAAAAGCTTAAATTAGGGAATAGAGCATAATCTATTCCCTATTTTAAGCTTTGGTCTAGTAAGTTACTTTTTACAAGCCCAGTGAGTACAGTCTCTTCCTGGAAAACTGCATTATGTTTGACTTTGCACCCTGGCTGATGCATGATTGAGTTGAATACTGGGAGTGCAAAATTATCCTGGAAATGATATATATATATATATATATATATATATATATATATATATATATATATATATATATATATATATATATATATATATATATATATATATGAGATATATAAACTACTGTGGTGGCCCCTGACTGCTAAATCATTCTGTTTGGGATTGCAGACAAAGATGAGGATGCTAACCAGTTGGAGCAGGTTAGGGCAGCATAGGGAGGCAATGTGCCTTTTCCTGCAGGGCCTTGCCCCTCACTGAAGCAGAGCAGCTGACTTTATGGTTAGACAAGGTTCTAATTGAGCCTGAATCTGTGTTCCCAGAGCTTATCCTCCCTCATAAACCTGCAGGAGAAATTAAACTTGCATAGTTCTGGTTCACTTTCCTGGTAATCTTAAATGTAAATTTTCACAATTTATGTATTGTGAACCCCCACTTGAATAACCCACTAGCCGCCACTGCGAACAGATATGCTGCCCATATGCGGCAAAGGCGGACGGACAACTTCTCAAGTTAAGATGCTTGCCACCACACCACTTAATACATGGGACCCCTAGTTTTTTTATTTGCTTTATGTAGTAATACATTTTATTTAGAGATTTAATCAGATTTTTCACATGTATAGTTTAGAGAAATTGTATTTTCCTCTATAGCTATTAGCGCCTTGTGTTTTAAATCTTATAGTTAAGCTGTAGTTATCTTTGTGGAGGTAACTGAGAAGTTTTGGCCTTGGGGGTATTTGTATATCCACATCCTTTGTATTTGTTAGTAAATGGTCCTTGACAGACACTTGACTCATCTCTTGGCTATATGATAATAAAATGGGCTATTAATATGGATCCAGCTGAGGTTGCTATGGCTGTAACACACTAGGGCCATTTATTTGGAGCTCATGGAGCACATCTGCAGAACCTGGATACAAAACTTGATCAGATGAAAGAGCTGTTTAAAATCGGCCTGCAGGTTTCCCACAATCCTTTTATTGCTACTGCAAAATTGTCCTCCTCTTCCCCTACTGCTTCCAGTTTCCCTCCTGGTTCAAACCTCCCTATGCCTGAAAAGTTGGATGGGGATGTGAAAGATCATAGAGGATTTATTTTCAAATGACCCTGTGCAAAGGTTACCTTGTTTATTTTACATTTATGCAGTAACCTAAAGTGAGTCAGAATCTTCAGAAAAAGCAGTAGGCACAGGGGCAATAAGAAGTTGTGAAGTCAGGAACAAGCCAGGAGATGAATCCAAATGAAGGATAAGCCAAACTCATGTCAGGATAAAGCTGAAGTCAAACCAGAAAGTAGTTCCACAGAGAAGACTTGTAGAGGCTCAGCTCTAACCGCCAAGGCCAGAAGACAAGCCAGGGGTCATAAAGCTAGAAGATAAATGAGGCAGTTGAAGGTATCAAGCAGTAGAGAGGAACCCAGAGATCCACCAGGGACAACTGGGAACAAGGGAGACTTACACAGAAGTATCAGAACTACCCAGAACAAGGATCATGATCTGTAGCTCAGTATGTTATGAACTTCAGTTTTCGTGGTTTCAGGGATATTAAAATCCTTGGGAGCAACTGCTTAGGCCCTTTCATCAGAACCACATAACTTTCTAAAATCTCCAAGCAAAAATTCAACTAAATTCTTCTTGAATACACCAATTATTCAGATGTATTTTCTAAGAAAAATCTGAAGTATTACCTCCTCACAGGTCATATGATTGTGAAACAAACCTAAATCCTAGAGCATCTTTACCCAAAGAAAAACCCTGCTTGCTCTCTCAGAGAGTTAGAAGCCCTCTGAGAATATATTAAAGAAAATGTTGCCAGATATTTCATAAGACCTTCTTCCTCTCCAGCAGGAGCATGGTTTTTTATGCATTAAAGCAGATGCACTTTCCTGACAATTTATTCAATCCAACAAAAGTAATAAGATCCAGCTTATATAATTCCTCCTTCACAGGTGATCAATACAACAATCACAACCCTTTAGAAACTTTGAAATGCTCAACAACAACAACAAAAAACTCTGTATTTTTTATGCACAAAAAACCCTGCTATCAAGCCTTGAACCAGATAACTATCAAGGGCTGTTGTTCATTCCCTTTAATTCTATAATTATTATCTTAAAGGGGATAGTGTATTTTACTAATGTAGCTCTTCATTGAGCTGTCAACTTTATTAAAATTAAATTAAAAAAGGGAAAAATTGGAAAAATTATAAGTATCAAGTTAGACTCTTTGGCTACTGCTACCACAGTATTCCAGAAGTGTGTATATGACATCTTTAATGGATATGTTAATCAGTATGTAATCATCTACCTAGATGACATTTTAATATGCTCCAAATCCTGCAAAGAAAATATCAACCATGTAAACTCCCAAAAACAAACAAAAACACCCCCCCAAAAAAGTTAACAATAAACCCCAAGATGGTGCTCACCAAAGATAATGGTGGTGGGGTGCTCCATCTTCATCACTGCAGTGGTTCTTTTTCATCCCGTAGGTAGTCCATCTTCTTATCTTTATCCCGGTCATGGCAGCGGCATTGGTCTTCATCCATCTTCAGAGCTTCAACACGGAGGTCCTCTTCATGCAGTCATCTGCAGCACACTGAATTTTGAATGTGAGGTACCCCTTCCATATTGTGGTACCCTTGAATTCCTATTAGCTGTTCAAATTCAAATCAGCCAATAGAAAAAGCTTTCATTCTATAAAATTTAACTTTTAATACGAGCGCATATTACTGCTCAACCCTAACCATAGAAAATAACCGCAAGTTCGCGCAAACTCATTTGCTGTAATTTTAACAGTGCATCACTTGTAACATGGATTTGAGCTTAAAGATCGTGTTTACGCTCCTTGCACTAACAATAGTGCTACACTGGCCCTAAATGTTTAAAAACATTTAAAGGGACATAATACTCATATGCTAAATCACTTGAAACTAATGCAGCATAACAGCTGACAGGAAAATATCCACTGAGCATCTCTATGTAAAAAAGGAAGATATTTTACCTCACAATTTCCTCAGCTCAGCAGAGTAAGTTCTGTGTAAAAAAATATACTTCAGTTATTGCTCAGCTGCAGGTAAAAAAAATGAAGAAATGAACAGCAGCCAATAAGCATCAACAGTGCTGAGGTCATGAACTGTTTTACTGTGATCTCATGAGATTTCACTTAACTCTCATGAGATTTCATAGTAAACTTCCTTAAACTGAATAGGGAAATAAGATGAGTGTGCATGTAAGCTTACTTAGCTGTCCCGGGACAGACATACTGATTTGCTGCTTAGAAGTCCTTTACAATTGGATGTGGCTACTTAGAATATTTTGAGGTAAAATATCTTTCTTTTTTACATAGAGATGTTCAGGTGATATTTTCTAGTCAGCTTTTTACATCTATGTTGCATCACTTTCAAGTATTTCAATATTTGGGTATCATGGCCCTTTAAGTCTTCCACTTTGATAGCAAAATCTACATTAGTTTGAAGCATGGGGGCACACCACTTGAAAAGCCTCTTAAATGTTATTTATCTTATCTATTTTTCTGTGGCCAAATAAGCTTCTGCACCAAACAATCACTGTGTAGGAAAGTAAAGATTCTGAATTCCATACAATGCACCCCATTCTATCTGTTGACCTGATGATCAAAAACTTGCCGCCATGGAGAGAAATGTCGCCAAATCATTTGGGTTTTTGTTGAGCATTATTTTGCAATATAGGGGTCTCTCCTTCACATCCAGAACTCCTTTTAGAGAGATGAGCAACTCTCAAGAAAAAACAATCCCCTTTTTAAAGGTCTTTGAGGGCCCTCGCGGTACTGACTAGGTGTATTAGATCATCTTGCCAGAGTGGAGAGGTTTAGGTCAACAGACCCTGTGGCCCCTATTTATTAAAGGTCTTGCGGACCGGATCCGACAGTGTGGATCAGGTCTGCAAGACCTCGCTAAATGCGGAGAGCAATGCGCTCTCCGCATTTAACATTGCACCAGCAGCTCACAAGAGCTGCTGGTGCAACGCCGCCCCCTGCTGACTCGCGGCCAATCAGGCCAGGGAGGTGTCAATCAACCCGATCGTACTCGATCGGGTTGATTTCCGGCGATTCCTGTCCATCTCATCAGAGCAGGCGGACAGGTTATGGAGATATTCCAGATATTTCATATTTAAATTACAGGAAAAGTGAGCAGAATAAATAAAGTGCATTGCAAAGTTATAGAGCATACAATTTTCAAAACGTTTTCATTTTACTTCTGTTATCCAATTTGCTTCCTTCCCATGATAGTCTTAGTTTAAGAGATACCTAGGTAGGCATCTGGAGCACTACATGGCAGGAGATATGGCTGTTATCTAGTGCTCTTGTAAAAGGATAACTTACTGCCACATGGGGCTTCAAAAACATACACATCCTAAACTTTATTCAGCAAAAGATACCAAGAGAACAAAGAAAATGTTATAATAGAAGTAAATGAGAAAGTTGTTTTGAATTGCATGCTCTGAGGCCCATTTATCAAGCTCCGAACGGAGCTTGAGGGCCCGTGTTTTTGGCGAGACTTCAGACTCGCCAGAAACAGCAGTTATGAAGCAGCGGTCTAAAGACTGCTGCTCCATAACCCTGTCCGCCTGCTATTGTGAGCTGCTGGTGCAATGCTGAGTACGGAGAGCGTATTGCTCTCCGCATTCAGCGATGTCTGTCGGACCTGTTCCGCACTGTCGATAATTCGGCCTCTCTATCTGAATCATGAAAGAAAAACTTTGGGTTTCATGTTCCTTTAACTTTGTATAAGAATCTATATTTGCATTTAATGTCCCTTTAAGTGTAGTTAACATGAAAAAGTGTCAGTAGAATGAGCATAACATCTTTGCTGCAACACAACACACCTGGAAACTATCCTGTATCACACTGTCAGGGTAGGCTGTATTGAGATTGATGTGTCCTTTCTGCAAAGAGCTGATCATACAGCTTATGCATTTTTTAATAACAGAATTTCTAAAGGTCTATTCACACTTCAGGATATAAGAGGGGAAACAGGAGGATATAGTCAATGTATTCATTCTAAAATGTTCTGGGGACTGCTGGTTTATGTTAGGTAAACACATTTGGTTTGGCTGTTTCTAGTACATTTAGCTGTATATGATGGAAAGTTGAATATAACCTTCAAAAAGAGTGCCCTATCACCTGCATCCCATTAGCAGCTATTCTATTTTTTATTTTTTACATGTTTAAAGGAACATGAAACTTAAAGTTTTTATTTTATGATTTAGATAGAGCATACGTTTTTAAACAATTTTCCAGATTACTTCTGTTATCAAATGTGCTTCATTCTCTTGGAATCCTTTGTTGAGGGAAAAGCAATGCATATTGGGAGTTAGTTAAAAACATCTGCTGAGCCAATGACGAGAGACAAATATGTGTAGCCACCAATCAGCCGCAGCATTGATGTTGCAGAGCATATGTACATATGCTTTTCCACAAAACATACCAAGAGAATGAAGCAAATTTGGTAATACAAGTACATTGGAAAGTTGTTTAAAATTGCATGCTCCACCGGAATCATTAAAGTTTAATTTTGACTTTACTGTCCCTTTAATTGATGTCTTTTATATGAGGGATATCATTTTCTAGTACAGTTTTTAAATAATAACTTCATTATCTTTGTTTAATCACTTCACTATGTTTTTTTTGTTTGTTTATGGATCCTAGCTATACATGATCTACCCTACATTAAACTCTTTTGTAAAATACCTTCATATCCGCCTCTAGTCACAGCGGCAAGTTGCGAATTAAGCTCCTTAATAATCAATGAAGCCACAACTATGTCACAACTGATTACTTCTCCCCATAGAGACCAAATTCTACCGTGACAGGTATGGCCTTAACAAATCCACCTTTGAAACCTTAGAAAAAAAAACTTATTAAAACAGGAAAAAATACATATTTTTTATAATGAAACAGCTCACTAAAACATCAACTAAAGAAAACTGTATCAGCTTTTAAACAGTGAGACACAACAATGAGATTCACATGATTCACAGGGGTCTTCTAATTTTTATGAATTCTGCATATTTGACAGAGGTTTAGGTTAAAAATCCTGACCATCTCAAAAGACACCCACTGTCAGCCCATTCTGCTGTCTATGAAGGTTCCGAGGCACCTCTCATTCTGTCCAGTGAAACTGCTTTTCTATAACAAAACAGACATACACCTACAGTATATAGACTTACATATATTTACATTTATTGTGTTTCAAGTTGTTGTTTCATTTGTAATTGTTTTAACTACTTAGCAATAAATTATTGTTTCATGTGCAAAATTGTATGTATTGAACTCTTAAAGGGCCATTAAATACGTCAGAATTACATAATCAACACATAATACAAAAGACAATGCAAGAACACTTACTCAAGCAAATCAGACAAAGTTTAAAATTTCCTTCAGTTTGCCAGCCCCTGTATCACGTGACAGCCATCAGCCAATCACATGCTCAGTAGGAGGTGGTGCCTCGGAAACTGTGCATATAAAAAGACTATGCACTATGTGATAATGCTTGTAAATTGGGAAGTCTCTTAAAACTAAATAATTTTAATTTTGACTTTAGGCAACAATATATGTTAATGGGGGGAACACCCACTTACTATACTTTTTAAATAAGCTTAAAAATGCATATATGGCATGACCCATATGGATATGAATTTTAACAAAATATGCACACTTTCGCACAATGGATCTTTTTTTAAATCTAGCTTTTTTATCAAAGAAGAGAAAAAGAAATAAAGAAAAAAAAAAAGGTAAGAAAAAATAAATAGAAGAGAAGCAGAAGAGAGCGTAAAAGAAAAAAGTATTTGAGGTCAGTGAATGTAGAAAAGTGTGAAATATAAAAAAGTACACACAGCAGCAGAAGATGAAAATAAAATAAAGAATTAAAAATTTGCAGCTACTATTGCCAAAAGACAGTTGTATGTATATATATATATATATATATATATATATATATATATATATATATATATATATATATTCATCTCCAAAAATATTGGCACTCCTGCATTTCTGGCAGATAATGCACATTTCTTTTGTTAGTATTGGTATGACACAAAAAAGTGAAGAAAAAAAAAGCCAAATCTGACACATTCCATACTAAACTCCAAAATGGACTGGACAAAATTATTGACACCTTCTCAAAATTGTAAGAAATAATTGCATTCCGAGTTTGTGATGCTCCTGTAATTTGTAATTAAACTCACCTGTATCAATTAACAGGTGCTGACAATATAGAAATCTGACAGGATTGTCTGAGGATTTGAGAACAAAAATTGTGGAAAAGCATGGACAATCTCAAAGTTACAAGTCCATCTCTAGAGATCTTAATGTTCCTGTGTCCACTGTGCACAACATTGTCAAGAAGTTTACAGCCCATGGCACTGTATCTCTCTCTGGACGCGGATGAAAGAGAAAAATGTATTACAGATTGCAACGAAGGATTGCTTGAATGGTGGATAAAGAACCTTCAATCAACTTCCAGACAAATTCAAGCTGACCTTCAGGCACAGGGTACAAACGTGTCAGCTTGGACTATACAGCACTATCTGAATGAAAATGGACACTATGGTAGGAGACCCAGAAGGACCCCACTGCTGACACAGAAACATAAAAAAGCCAGATTGGAGTTTGCCAAAATTTACCTGAGGAAGCCAAAATCCCTTTGGGAGAATGTGCTATGGACAGATGAAACAAAATTACAGCTTTCTGGTAAAGCCCATCATTCTACTGTTTTCAGAAAAAGAAATGAGGCTTTTAAAGAAAAGAATACAGTTCCTACAGACAAACATGGTGGAGGTTCGCTGATGTTTTGGGGTTGCTTTGCTGCTTCAGGCACTTGATGTCTTGACTGTGTGCATGGCATTATGAAATCTGAAGACTACCAAAGAATTCTGTGGTGCAATGTAGGGCCCAGTGTCATAAAAGAAAAAGTCCAAAGGTGCCAGGAATAAAGGGCCCCGTAGGGTATCTAATTATACTCCTTACCCCAATCAATATGAGGTAAGTGTCGCACAGTGTAGGGAGAGTCTTTCCAGAGCACCCAGGAATGTATTACAGATTGTGATATCCGTATATTATTGTATTCTTTATGTCGAATATACCATTTGTATGTTATTACTAATACATATACATATCTCTATCTGTATGCTAGCATTATACTGTTTGTTCTTTTGGTGATTTATCTGTATTAACACTATCCAGGGCCGGCTCAACCATGGGACCAAGTGGGTCCAATGGATCCAGGCAGCACTTGACAAGGGGCAGCACTTCAGTGTCTGAGTCAGTTACTGTGAGACCTAGACCACAGGCTCCCAGCAGCATAACCTAATTATGCATAAAGACACAGAACCAGTCAGGGGAAACATTAAAGGTGGGACAAGTGCATCTCTTACCTAAATTCCTTCCCACTTATTGCATAGTTATACATAAGCATTGGTTGGATGCAGGTAGGAAGGCTTAGTAAGGTCAGTAGCCAGACTAGTAGGTTGATATGCTAATCAGTATTGTTACTACTGGGGGCATCATTAAATTCTCGGGCCCAGGCAGCACGATATCTTGAGCCGGCTCTGACACTATCCATGTCTATAATAGAGGCTTCACTAGAAACAAACTTTTTATCTTATATATGAAATAGCCAAGTGCGCCTTTTCGATTTACCATTTTCTCTTGTTTTTGCATTTGTTTTGTATAAGTGCATGAGTATGTAGGGAACTCCTTGCTCTGATAGGTAGACTCAGGCAGCATACGGCTGGTTCAGTTCTTGGGGTCTCCCCAGCGCCAATACTCACAATTCTTTTCTCTCTCTCTCTCTCTCTCTCTCTCTCTCTCTCTCTCTCTCTCTCTCTCTCTCTCTCTCTCTCTCTCTCTCTCTCTCTATATATATATATATATATATATATATATATATATATATATATATATACACATACACACACACAAAGCACAAATGTATATATATTTATATATTTAAGCCAATAATCAAGTTTCTGTACAATGCTGTGTGTCCATTGCCTGGTTTGGGCTGACTATCGGCTAGATTACGAGTTTGGCGTTAGCCTTAAAAAGCAGCGTTAAGAGGTCCTTTTTAACGCCCGCTGGTATTACGAGCCTTGCAGGTACAGGTGTACCGTTCACTTTTTTGGCCAGACTCGGAAATACCGCAAATCCACTTACGTCAATTGCATATCCTATATTTTCAATGGGACTTGCATAGCACCGGTATTACGAGTCTGACCAAAAGTGAGCAGTAGACCCTCTCCTGTCAAGCCTGGTACCGCATTTAAAAGTCAGTAGTTAAAAGTTTTATACTACAATGCCGTAGCATAAAACTCTTAACTAAAGTGCTAAAAAGTACACTAACACCCATAAACTACCTATTAACCCCTAAACAGAAGCCCCCCCCCCCCACATCACAAACACTAAAATAAATATTTTAATCTGCAGAACCGGACATTGCTGCCACTATAATAAATATATTAACCCCTAAACCGCATCACAAACACTAGTTAAATATTATTAACCCCTAATCTGCCGGCCCTAACATCGCCGCCACCTACCTACATTTATTAACCCCTAATCTGCCGCCTCAAACGTCGCTGCCACTATATTAAATGTATTAACCCCTAAACCTAAGTCTAATCCTAACCCCCCTAACTTAAATATAATTACAATAAATCTAAATAAAATTACTACAATTAACTAAATAATTCCTATTTAAAACTAAATACTTACCTATAAAATAAACCCTAAACTAGCTACAATATAACTAATAGTTACATTGTATCTATCTTAGGGTTTATTTTTATTTTACAGGCAAGATTAGGGGTTAAGAACTGTAGGTAGGTTGCGGCGACATTGGGGGTGGCAGAGTAGGGGTTAATAAATAAAATGTAGGTGTCGGCGATGTTGGGGGCGGCAGATTAGGGGTTCATACGTATAATGTAGGTGGCAGCGGTGTCCGGAGCGGCAGATTAGGGGTTAATAATATAATGCAGGCATCGGCGATGTCGGGGGCGTCAGATTAGGGGTTAATAAGTGTAATATTAGGGGTGTTTAGACTTGGGGTTCATGTTAGGGTGTTAGGTGTAGACATAAATGTATTTTCCCCATAGGAATCAATGGGGCTGCGTTAGGAGCTTTATGCTGCTTTTTTGCAGGTGTTAGGTTTTTTTTCAGCCGGCTCTCCCCCATTGATTCCTATGGGGAAATCGTGCATGAGCACGTTCAGCCAGCTCACCGCTAACGTAAGCAGCGCTGGTATTGAGGTGAAATGTGGAGCAAAATTTTGCTCTTCGCTCACTTTTTTGCAGCTAACGCCGGGTTTGTAGAAACCCGTAATACCAGCGCTTTCTGTAAGTGAGCGGTGAGCATAAACTGCTCGTTAGCACCGCACCCCTGTTAACGCCAAACTCGTAATCTAGGCGTATGGTAGCACATATCATGGTTATGTGAGATTCACTATACTGAGGCTTTGGTTTCTTCCCGTTGTCTGACTCCATCAACACTTATGAAAGTTTAGACCTGATGAAAATTTTATTTGCACCATCTGGGTTTGTGCAATGACATTCGTTGTATTTTGAATTCCCAATCTTTAGTGGCTCCTTATTCTTTATGGATTATTTGTGGTTCACAATTAGAGAAACTTTAGTGGTGTAAAAGAATGATGCATTTTTTTTTATATTTTATATATTTTTCTTATACTTGCTGATTTTTGGTCTTCATTGTGATATTTAAATAGAATCCTCATCTGAAATGCATTATATCCAGGCTAAATTGTATGTATTTCTCCCTTAATAAAAAGAGTATTGGAAACTAATTGTGATTTACAGAATATATTTCAATAAATAATGAGAAACATACATTTTGTAGGATATTTAGAATGTTTAGTTCTCTAAATTGCTTCTGATTACATAAAAACATTTATATTTTACTGGGACAATATAGGGATAGAGATTATATAATTTGTATCACTTGCTTTTATGTCGTTTTACTTTGTTTTAAGTAATGAATACCATTTAATGTTATATTCTTAAATATTTTTAAGAATTAATTATAATCTTTTTAAGATAAAAGCCGACCTGAAAAATAAATCTGCTTGGAATTTTACACCCTCCACTCCTACATCACATTTCTACGTAAGACACAATTCTCTGTAGACCAGGTCTTTATTTGGACTTGCGTCCAGCTAGCATACCCTTAACCCAATGCTTCCCGCTTTAAATTTTAAAGGGATTTTGTCCATGCCAAGAATGCTTAAAGGGACATTATACATGTTGAGATGGCAATATAAAATGATAAATTATATATATAAAAAAACTCTGCAATATACTTTCATAATTTATTTTGCCCCCCTTTCGTGTAATTCCATTCTGATATTGTAAGCATTTAAGTTCCTGTTAGAATTAGAAGTGCAGAAAACTGTTATAATCCATACAGCCATTGGCTTCACACTCTAGTGACCTTTTTATAACTTTACCTAATTGGCCACAGCAGAGAAGGTAACCTAAGTTACAATATGGCAGCTACCATTGTTTCATAGACATTAAAACTTTACACTTATTTTGTCACTATTTAAACAGCTAATTAAACTTCTACATGTTATTCTCAGACTAATCTTTTCTTTGAATGCATCTTTCTACCTAGCATTTATTTTGTATTTAATGTCCCTTTAAGATTAGTACACTTGATCTGTAAAGATCTAAATCTCCATTCACAAACATAGATCAAAGCTGCTGATTGGCTTAAAACAGACCAGACTGTAGTAGCAGATTAAAGGGACAGTTCACTCAAAAACTTTCTCCCCTTTAAATTATTCCCAATGATCCTTTTTACCTGCTAGAGGGTATTAAATTGGTTGCAAGTAGCTCCTTTACTCATATTTCAGCATTTGAAATAGCTGATTTAGCTTGTGGTTTCCCAACCTATACTGAAAGTTTTGATACTGGCGTATATGCTATTGACAAGCCTAAGTAAACACAGCCAGCAGAAGAGATTACACCCTCAGTGGGGGGCATGATAGTTAAGTAATAAAATGATAATTTTCCATTGTTCTCTCTATGTATTGAGCTTTGGTGTTCCAGACAAATATAAGATAAGGAAGCAAGTCTGTGTTAACATAATGAGATCTGATATTACCTGAAGCTCAACCCATTGTAATAGGATGTCGTTTCAAAGCACAAAACCAGCTACTTCAGATACACAAATAAACCCGAAAATGCAATTTCTCAAATATTTTATACTCTGCAGTTGGTATAACAAGTCATTTAAAATACATTTATGGAAAAACAATTTTACAGTGTACTGTCCCTTTAAGCAATCCATGTGTTTAAAAAAAATCATACAATGCTAATGATGCAGTTTTGAAAACTCAGCCTAATAAATCACTGGCTATTCTAAAAACATGCTGAGCCCTAGGAAGTACAGGTTGTCACGGTGAGAGCTTGCATATAAGACTGCTTGCTGTACTTTGAATGCACCTTCAAAAAAATATATAGAAAAAAAAAAATCAAAATATGCTTTTGCCATCTGTTTACAAAAGGTCATCTGTATTTAGGGTATGTTTTCCTTGCAAATCTCTCTGCTGCCTCAGGAAATTCCAGCAAGGCTGCCTCCTCCCTTAGTCACCCCACCTCCATAAGACCCCGGGAATGTGGGGAAGTCAAATATGCCACCGCACATAACACAAATGTATGTCTGCTACAGAGAGGAGAGGCAGCAAGGAGCTAGTAACTGTGTCTATGTAGAACACGTGTGTTCATTTATAAAATGCCAGTGGTGTACACAGCACTTTATAGACTAGACACAAATCATAAAGAGCCCAGTGTATCAAGAGAATCAGTAAATAGTTCTAAGCTTTAAGGACCCAGTGTGGTGTTTATTAAAATATTTATAATACTTTGCAACACACAACATTAATTTGTTATGTCCTAGAATTAATAAAATAACATTGTAAAACTTATTTTGATGTTATTATAAAAGCAGCCAGTTTATATTAGGAATAAAATGAAATACTGGGCTACAGAAATCATAGCTGTGTCTAGTTGATGATCAATTTAACCCAATTTTCACAAATTCTGTACCACATGTTTCCTGAAGCTTATCCAATGTAAACAACTGTGTATTACATTTTGTAAACCTCTTTTACGACACTGGTTTGTGTCAAACCTTTTTGATAGATTGGAACATAAACATTTGTTTGCATTGGTTTGTGAACAGTGAATATCAAGCTAATAATATTTAACCCCTTAATGACCGAGGACGTGCAGGGTACGTCCTCAAAAAAAAGGCAGTTAACGCCTGAGGACGTACCCTGGACGTCCTCGGTGTGGAAAGCAGCTGGAAGCGATCCTGCTCGCTTCCAGCTGCTTTCCGGTTATTGCAGTGATGCCTCGATATGGAGGCATCCTGCAATAACCTTTTACGGCCATCCGATGCAGAGAGAGCCACTCTGTGGCCCTCTCTGCACCGGACATCGATGGCCGGTTTCGTTGGTGGGTGGGAGCCGACTTGGGAGGCGGGTGGGCGGCCATCGGTGTGCCGCATGACGTCAAGGGGGGGCGGGATCGGGGGCGGGATCGTCGGGGGCGCGCACGGGCGCGCGCGCGTGCACGGAGGGTGGCGGGCGGGCGCGTGCACGGGGCGGGAGCGGGTGGGAACCGCTACACTACGGAAAATGTTTTAATAAATAAGACCTAATCTTGTTTGTGCAAAAGCACAAAAAGTGATCATGGAGGGGTGGGGGGTTGGTTTTGTGTGGGGGGAAGCTACACTACAGAAACGTTTTAATAAATGTAAAAAAAAAACATTATTTTCTTCTAAACTGGGTACTGGCAGACAGCTGCCAGTACCCAAGATGGCGCCCATTAAGTTAGAGTGGGAGGGTTATAGAGCTGTTTAGGGGGGATCAGTGAGGTTGGGGTCTAAGGGGGGATCGTACACATCAGCATATGTAAATATGCTTCTTCTTTTTTTAAAAAAAAAGGGCCAAATACCTTTTATTTTAGTACTGGCAGAGTTTCTGCCAGTACTTAAGATGGCGGGGACAATTGTGGGGTGGGGGAGGGAAGAGAGCTGTTTGGGAGGGATCAGGGGGTCTGATGTTTCAGGTGGGAGGCTGAGCTCTACACTAAATCTAATATTAACCCTGCAAGCTCCCTACAAGCTACCTAATTAACCCCTTCACTGCTAGCCATAATACAAGTGTGATGCGCAGCGGCATTTAGCGGCCTTCTAAATACCAAAAAGCAATGCCAAAGCCATATATGTCTGCTATTTCTGAACAAAGGGGATCCCAGAGAAGCATTTACAACCATTTGTGCCATAACTGCACAAGCTGTTTGTAAATTATTTCAGTGAGAAACCTAAAATTGTGAAAAATGTAACTTTTTTTTTTATTTGATCGCATTTGGCGGTGAAATGGTGGCATGAAATATACCAAAATGGGCCTAGATCAATACTTGGGGTTGTCTACTACACTACACTAAAGCTAAAATTACCCCAAAAAGCTCCCTACATGCTCCCTAATTAACCCCTACACTGCTGGGCATAATACACGTGTGGTGCGCAGTGGCATTTAGTGGCATTCTAATTACCAAAAAGCAACACCAAAGCCATATAAGTCTGCTATTTATGAACAAAGGGGATCCCAGAGAAGAATTTACAACCATTTGTGCCATATTTGCACAAGCTGTTTGTAAATAATTTCAGTGAGAAACCTAAAGTTTGTGAAAAAATTTGTGAAAAAGTGAACGATTTTTTTTATTTGATCGCATTTGGCGGTGAAATGGTGGCATGAAATATACCAAAATGGGCCTAGATCAATACTTTGGGTTGTCTACTAAAAAAAAATATATACATGTCAATGAATATTCAGAGATTCCTAAAAGATATCAGTGTTCTAATGTAACTAGCGCTAATTTTGAAAAAAAAATGGTTTGGAAATAGCAAAGTGCTACTTGTATTTATGGCCCTATAACTTGCAAAAAAAGCAAAGAACATATAAACATTGGGTATTTCAAAACTCAGGACAAAATTTAGAAACTATTTAACATGGGTGTTTTTTGGTGGTTGTAGATGTGTAACAGATTTTGGGGGTCAAAGTTAGAAAAAGTGTTTATTTTTTTTAATTTTTCCTCATATTTTATAATTTTTTTATAGTAAATTATAAGATATGATGAAAATAATGATATCTTTAGAAAGTCCATTTAATGGCGAGAAAAACGGTATATAATATGTGTGGGTACAGTAAATGAGTAAGAGGAAAATTACAGCTAAACACAAACACTGCAGAAATGTAAAAATAGCCTTGGTCCCAAACGGACAGAAAATGGAAAAGTGCTGTGGTCATTAAGGGGTTAAAGGAAGATACATTTTTTTTTATCATATTCTGTAAATCTCTTAAGGACACTACTTTGTATAAAATATTTTTGATAGAGTGGAACAAAAAAAGTTAATACATTGCTTTGTAAATAGTGAATATAATGCTGATAATAATAATTAAAGAGACAGTCTACTCCAGAATTGTTATTGTTTTAAAACATAGATAATCTCTTTACCTCTGTAATTACCTTGTATCTAAGCCTCTGCAGACTGCCCCCTTTATTTTAGTTCTTTTGACAGATCTGCATTTTAGCCAATCAATGCTGAATCATAAATAACTCCATGGGAGTGAGCACAATTTTATCTATATGGCACAGCACACATGAACTAGCCCTGTTTAAAGGAACAGTCAACACCAGAATTTTTGTTCTTTTAAAAGATAATCACTTAATTACCCATTCCCCAGTTTTGCATAACCAACACAGTTATAATAATACGCGTTTTACCTCTGTGATTACCTTGTATCTAAGTCTCTGCAGACTGCCCCCTTATTTCAGTTCTTTTGACAGACTTGCATTTTATCCTATCAGTGCTCATTCTTTGGTAAATTCACGTGCATGAGCTCAATGTTATCTATATGAAACACATGAACTAACGCCCTCTAGTGGTGAAAAACTGCCAAATGCAGAGGCAGCCTTCGAGGTCTAAGAAATTAGCATATGAACCTCCTAGGTTTAGCTTTCAAATAAGAATACCAAGAGAACAAAGCAAAATCAGTGATGAAAGTAAATTGGAAAGTTGTTTAAAATTTCATACCCTATTTGAATCATGAAAGTTTTTTTGGACTTGACTGTCCCTTTAACTGTAGCTTTCAACAAAGTATTGCTAGGAGAACAAAGCAAATGATGATTAATGTAAATTGTAAAGTTGTCTAAAATTACATGCCCTATCTGAATCATGAAAGTTTAATTTTGATTAGATAGTCCCTTGAAGTAGCAAGAATCAAAAATTGACTTACAATATTTTGTTTCCATATGTGCCTATTTTTGTATTTATGGAAAAGAATACTGCTTTCCAATGTCATGGAAAATCTTTCCAGCTCAGTACTTTAAGATAAAATAAAATATGTAACTAGAAAAAAAAAAACAAGATGTCTCAAAAAATATTTCTTGCATGAATAATTCATTTTTATTACTGAAATATAAAATATAAAAATGCAAATGAGTAGCTATAACAGACCATATCATAAATAAGGAATTTGTTATAATAGCATTAATCCAGTGATGGTAATGTAAATATGATACAATAATAACATTTATTACATTTTACATGAGTTGTTCATTTGTCCAGGCACCCTAGCAAACTCTATAAGGGAATTGACACACAAGTAGGGCAGTAGGGCATTTTTTTCCAAAAGATTTTCAAAACGATCTTGAAGAACACTAATGGATGAAAACTATTAGACATGATGATGAAAAACATCTTTGCAGCATAACATATAATGGTCCATAGTACTATTATTTTGTTTAAAGTGATTATAAAGTTTAATGAATTATTGCCCAGTATCTAAAAATAATCTTAAAGGGATAGTCCAAATTAAACTTTCATGATTCATATAGGGCATGTCATTTTAAACAACTTTCTAATTTACTTTTATCATCAAATTTGCTTGGTATTCTTAGTTGAAAGCTAAACCTAGGTAGGATCATATGCTAATTTCTAAGCCCTTGAAGGCCGCCTCTTATATGAATGCATTTGACGTTTTTTCCCAGCTAGAGGGCGTTAGTGCGTGTATTTCATATAGATAACATTTGTGCTCATGCACATGAAGTTATTTAAGAGTCAGCACTAATTGCCTGAAATGCAAGTCTGTCAAAAGATCTGAGATAAGCAGGCAGTCAGCAGAAGCTTAGATACAAGGTAATTACAGAGGTAAAAAGTATATTTCTATAACAGTCTTGGTTATGCAAAACTGGGAAAATGTAAATAAAGGGATTAGCTATCTTTTTTAAAATAATATTTTTTGGTGTTTACTATCCCTTTAAAACAGGGGCACTTTAATTAATTAAACTTTACAAAGATGCTTAGCATATCGATGATGAATCTGGCTTCCTCCAATCGTTGCATGCTCCACGAGCTGGACACCAAATGGGGCACACAACAATTGAAGGAAGCCAGATTTGTCATTGATATGCTAAATACAGAAGGAGATGCAGGCGGAGGAATGGTGGTATGTTTACCATCACTCAATGGTAAATATTTTTAAAAAAAGAAGCGTCTTTGTAAAGTTTAATAAATTAAAGTGCCCCTGTTTTTAAGATTATTTTTTAGATACCAGGCAGTAATTCATTAAACTTTAAAATAACTTTAAGTCAAATGTACACATATATAGATGTAAACATGTTGATTATTATGTTTCACTGCACATTTACAGTAGAAAAGGATAGGATTACACAGCCAGGAACCTTAGAATGTCTTAAGAGTACAGGTGTAAAGACAAAGTTGGAAGAACAAAGAGAGAAAATGCTTTGAAATGTGCAGGGGGAAATATTCTAACCTTGCCATTATTGCAGGTCAAAATACATAATCAAAAACATATCATCCGTATTCCAACTGGTTGCCTGTAAACAGCCACAGAAGAGGGTTTTTTTTACATATATTTTCAGGAACCTGCACTGAAACAAAACACCAGTAGCCACAATTTAAAGGGAAACATTTACAAAAAATGGATAAATTGTTGTAAGCAGATATTTTAGCTTTGTGCCTCTTGACTAATCACATAGGGAAGATGCAAAGCAAATTTACACTAACTCTGACTAACTCAGTAGCCCTCCTGCCACAAAACTTAAAATACAGCTTTATTATACAGAATATTTAAGTATTTAGTAAGTAATATTTAATAAGGATGTAAATTCTTTGGGCTAGATTGCAAGTGGTGTAGCGCTCCTGATCGGATGTTAACTTTGCCAGAAGTAAGCTTTGTGCGTGCATCATGTTTTACAAGTTGAAATTAAAAAAGTTTTGCACAAGTGCTAACTCGACGTGCACAAAAAGACAAACACAAACTTGTGCACAAACCTGATTGCATATATATATATATATATATATATATATATATATATATATATATAAATTCCAATTGTTTAGTCAAACCAGCTCTAAGAGTACCTGAAATAATCTAAATTTCAAGATTGGATTACCTGTGACTACTAATGTATGAGTCCAGGGTGCAAGGTGGAATCAAAAAGAATTAATAATTACTCTAAAGAACAGCAAGAAATACCAAGTAAGAAAGAAAGTCAGAAAATTACTAGGATTCCATAGCCAGCACTATCCTATTCTGATATAATCTATCAGAAATGCCAGGAAGTTCATGTTATGTCATGAAGAAGCCGCACCGGAACTTCCAGGCGGCGAAACACGTGTAACTTATTTTCAAACATCACTCGGGGTGGCTGCCCGAGTTCACAGAGGATCTGTTGTGCCTTGACCGGGCCCTGAGGAAAAGGGAAATTGAGACAGCTGCAGCACTAAAAGCGGATTGGAAGTGGCGATTATTGCAACGGAGGTCACGCAGAGAAATGGTTTCACATAACCCAGGAGGTGGTGAGAGTGTATATGGGACCCTTAGTGGAAGTATATCTTTCAGTAAGATTATCCCTAGTACCGATAACTGTGAACCTGCATATCAATGCTATATATATGACCGTATTTGCAAAGACTGCTTTCTAACAACTTACAGCTATATGTGACTGCTGAACTGTGTCCTGAGTCTAACGCCATGTGCATGAACTGCTTATACTAATCAATTGGTTCTTTTGCATTCACTATGCTTGCATGAATTATCGACTAGCATATGTGTATTTTGCTTGCTTTCAACCTAACTACAATTGAGCAATATGATAGACTGCTTTAATGCAAGAATGCTTGGATTACACTGACTTGTTAACAACTACGCATTGATACCAACTCACATGCATGCACTGTTTGTAATCATCTATGACTGCATTTAACCTTGCCGTTTATACCATGCTGCTTATTGCATTATTTGCTTATTAATGTACATGACGTACAGGTACACCATTGCATCTGTCTCTTATCTTATTTGTCTGTAGTCCTTATACCATTTAGGAATGTCATACCTAATTATGACATTTTCACGATAGTGATATTGAATCTGTAATGGTATAGTTATACAGACTTTTAGTCTTTTCCTATGGCCATAGGTCTGTTTTAATTAATATTCTATGTATACTTAGGGTATTATTTGTATGTCTTTTCTCCTATGTGTAGGTGATCAATAAATATATTTGTATTATAAATGGACATGTGCATTTGTGAATCTTTGCTGTGCAATTGGTTCTATGTATCCCCTTGGTGCTATGCTTTCCCAGTATAGATTATATCAGAATAGGATAGTGCTGGCTATGGAATCCTAGTAATTTTCTGACTTTCTTTCTTACTTGGTATTTCTTGCTGTTCTTTAGAGTAATTATATATATATATATATATATATATATATATATATAGGAATATCTATAAATATTTAGAACATATTCCCCTATATGAAGAACATTGGATTGTGAAATATTTACAGTACATATACAGTTAAATACTTTATTACATATGAATATTACATAAATTAATTTTCATGTTTTCAGCTACTTGACTGCAAAGGGCTCCAGTGCACTTGTATATATATATATATATATATATATATATATATATATATATATATATATATATATATATATATATATATATATATATATATATGAAGGAATAAGTAAAATGTGTCTCCTCAGTAAACTGAGTTGACAAAAGTGATACTCTGTAGTGGGCGCTGGTCAATAAGTGAATAGGAGATAGTGGCGGCTGTATAGGACAGATACTGGGAGGGTTAAAAGGCCCTAGACAGTAAGAGTAAATATATATATTAAAAGGTGGATACAGCGCCTATATGTCCAATATACTGTTGAGGTATGTGAGGATTAAATGTTGTGACAAAAAGAATAAATACACTAATAAAAGATACAATGATAAAAGAAAATTAAAAAATAATAAACAATAAATAATAATGTTAAAAAATAAAATAAATTAAATAATAGTCCAGCTAAAAATAGCATATGAAATATATAAACTTAGAAGTAGTGTTCATACGAGTCCTAAAAAATGGTATAATTCGTAATGAGTCTCCAGACGTAGTGGTTATACAGTTATAGTTGGTATATAATACCCTTACCAGATATTACCTCAATCGAATGAGGTAAGTATGCCGCAGTGGGGGTATATATAGATGATTAGATTTCCTCCTTGTATCCTGCTGTGCCTCTTTGTGGTATTTGTTACCCTCTTGGAGTATGCAGGGATATGTTTCTGATGATGAATTAGTCCCTTACACTTCCTGTGGGTTAATGGTTCGCCTCTTGGAGTGCTCTTTCTGTTCTGGTATTAACTTTCTCCAGCGTGAAGATACTAGAGCACTGTTCGAGAATCGCACGCGCCAGGGCGCCTGTGGCACCTTACAAACTGTGCCTGACGCCTTTGTCGTCTGCTAGAGAATATTATTAATGATGCCTTCAGATTGACAAACGGTGCGAGTGCACATAGACAGTACTTTATTTATATTCCACGCAGTGTCTCTGCAAAGAACCCTGTGGAAAGGTAGTGTCTACTTTAGAGAATAGGAAGTAGACACTACCTTTCCACAGGGTTCTTTGCAGAGACACTGCGTGGAATATAAATAAAGTACTGTCTATGTGCACTCGCACCGTTTGTCAATCTGAAGGCATCATTAATAATATTCTCTAGCAGACGACAAAGGCGTCAGGCACAGTTTGTAAGGTGCCACAGGCGCCCTGGCGCGTGCGATTCTCGAACAGTGCTCTAGTATCTTCACGCTGGAGAAAGTTAATACCAGAACAGAAAGAGCACTCCAAGAGGCGAACCATTAACCCACAGGAAGTGTAAGGGACTAATTCATCATCAGAAACATATCCCTGCATACTCCAAGAGGGTAACAAATACCACAAAGAGGCACAGCAGGATACAAGGAGGAAATCTAATCATCTATATATACCCCCACTGCGGCATACTTACCTCATTCGATTGAGGTAATATCTGGTAAGGGTATTATATACCAACTATAACTGTATAACCACTACGTCTGGAGACTCATTACGAATTATACCATTTTTTAGGACTCGTATGAACACTACTTCTAAGTTTATATATTTCATATGCTATTTTTAGCTGGACTATTATTTAATTTATTTTATTTTTTAACATTATTATTTATTGTTTATTATTTTTTAATTTTCTTTTATCATTGTATCTTTTATTAGTGTATTTATTCTTTTTGTCACAACATTTAATCCTCACATACCTCAACAGTATATTGGACATATAGGCGCTGTATCCACCTTTTAATATATATATATATATATATATATATATATATATATATACACACACACAGAGAGAAATGCACTCACAGGAACGAACAACCAGCTCAATACCATTGTTAGCCTGTTCTATGGCGATTTACCACCTGGGTGCAACTTCTTTTAGCCCAGCAATGCTTTTCACAGAGTAGAACTTTCCTGTAGTATATCAGTCTGATCCAACCTATTACAGTCAGTCCAGCACCGAAATACCAGGCAATTCCTCTCTGAACAAGGAACAAAGCAACCCCAGACGATCGTTTCGGCCTTCATTGGGCCTCGTCAGTGAGGTGTAGCAGTATTCCTCTAAGCACACTGAGCAAGGAGTCCACGTCTGGTTTCCCCTTTTTCCCATAGGGAGACTAAATACACACAGAGAGAAATGCACTCACAGGAACGAACAACCAGCTCAATACCATTGTTAGCCTGTTCTATGGCGATTTACCACCTGGGTGCAACTTCTTTTAGCCCAGCAATGCTTTTTACAGAGTAGAACTTTCCTGTAGTATATCAGTCTGATCCCGCCTATTACAGTCAGTCCAGCACCGAAATACCAGGCAATTCCTCTCTGAACAAGGAACAAAGCAACCCCAGACGATCGTTTCGGCCTTCATTGGGCCTCGTCAGTGAGGTGTAGCAGTATTCCTCTAAGCACACTGAGCAAGGAGTCCACGTCTGGTTTCCCCTTTTTCCCATAGGGAGACTAAATACACACAGAGAAAAATGCACTCATAGGAACGAACAACCAGCTCAATACCATTGTTAGCCTGTTCTATGGCGATTTACCACCTGGGTGCAACTTCTTTTAGCCCAGCAATGCTTTTCACAGAGTAGAACTTTCCTGTAGTATATCAGTCTGATCCCGCCTATTACAGTCAGTCCAGCACCGAAATACCAGGCAATTCCTCTCTGAACAAGGAACAAAGCAACCCCAGACGATCGTTTCGGCCTTCATTGGGCCTCGTCAGTGAGGTGTAGCAGTATTCCTCTAAGCACACTGAGCAAGGAGTCCACGTCTGGTTTCCCCTTTTTCCCATAGGGAGACTAAATACACACAGAGAGAAATGCACTCACAGGAACGAACAACCAGCTCAATACCATTGTTAGCCTGTTCTATGGCGATTTACCACCTGGGTGCAACTTCTTTTAGCCCAGCAATGCTTTTCACAGAGTAGAACTTTCCTGTAGTATATCAGTCTGATCCCGCCTATTACAGTCAGTCCAGCACCGAAATACCAGGCAATTCCTCTCTGAACAAGGAACAAAGCAACCCCAGACGATCGTTTCGGCCTTCATTGGGCCTCGTCAGTGAGGTGTAGCAGTATTCCTCTAAGCACACTGAGCAAGGAGTCCACGTCTGGTTTCCCCTTTTTCCCATAGGGAGACTAAATACACACAGAGAGAAATGCACTCACAGGAACGAACAACCAGCTCAATACCATTGTTAGCCTGTTCTATGGCGATTTACCACCTGGGTGCAACTTCTTTTAGCCCAGCAATGCTTTTCACAGAGTAGAACTTTCCTGTAGTATATCAGTCTGATCCCGCCTATTACAGTCAGTCCAGCACCAAAATACCAGGCAATTCCTCTCTGAACAAGGAACAAAGCAACCCCAGACGATCGTTTCGGCCTTCATATATATACTATATGTATGTATGTACTTATATGCATATATACTGTATGTATGTAAATACATATATACACATATATATACATAAATATATATGTACACACACACATATATATATTTATAAACATATTTAGACATGTATATGTATGTATCTCTATGTTAAAGCCCTTTGCAGGGTTTTTTTATCTAACACCTGAGACCTCGTATCTTTGAGCCCTTAAAACTTTTTACTCAATATTCTTAGACAGTGTTATTATGAGTGTAATTGTCTGACAGCAGGAGCGAGCTGCACTTAGTCTTATGGCGCGGTCGGGCCGGGCTGTGACTATACAGCTGGCCCAATGCGCTGAGGGAAAAAAACAGACCCGCTCAGCAGTGCCCAGAGAGCGGGTCTGTAAAACAGCGTTTTTTGCTAAAAATAAAAAGGCAATATTATGTTAAATAATGGTTGGCTAATATAATGTTATATTATTCTGCACTGTGTGCAGAATTATATAACATTAATTTTAAGGTTTACTGACCCTTTAACTTTCAAAGGTTTATACTCACACTACTTCTGACTCGCGCAAGGAGTTGCGATAAACCCCTTATCACTTGTGCACAACAATTAGCATGCCACTCATAATCTAGCACTGAGGGCGAGATTTCAAGTCGTGCAGCAAATCTTTTTTTTTCCCTAGCGAAAACACCTCTATCAAAATGCTTTTTAGCGCTTCTTGGGAATCGGATCCATGCAAACATTGCTAGTGGAGTTTTGGCGTGTGCCTGCATGTGTTCCCCCATAGAAATCAATGGAGAAAAAAAAGTGGGAAAAAACCTAACACCCTACTTGCGAAAACAAAAATCAATTTGAAAAACCTAACACCCTACCATAAGCCCCTAGCCTAATAACCCCTAATTTGCCATCCTTCCACATCGCCAAAACACTAAATAAAACTGTTAACCTCTAATCAGTCATCCCCCCACATTGCCAACCCGAAATAAAACTGTTAACCCCTAAACAGCCATCCCCCCACATCGCAAACTAACTAAAGTATTAACCCCTAAACCGCCATCCCCCCACATCACAATCTAAATAAATTATTAACCCCTAAACCGCCATCCCCCACATTGCAAACTGTCTAAATAAATTATTAACCCCTAAACTACCATCCCCCACACTGCAAACTATCTAAATAAATTATTAACCCCTAAACCGCCATCCCCCACATTGCAAACTGTCTAAATAAATTATTAACCCCTAAACTACCATCCCCCACACCGCAAACTATCTAAATAAATTATTAACCCCTAAACTGCCACCCCCCCACAATGCAAACTATATAAATAAACTGTTAACCCCTAAACCGCTATCCCCCACAACGCAAAGTAATAAACTAACAACTAGACCCCCTAAACTAACACCCCCTAACTTAACCCCAATTAAAATACCCATAAATTAAATAAAAACTACACTAACTACCTTAAAAAAATAAAAACTTACATGAAAATTAAATTTAAACCTAAGCTTACCCCCAAAAAAACATTACTTAAAAAAAAATTACATTAGCAAAAATTTAAAACCTACATTACAAAAAAATAAAAAACCTAATATTTACCAAAAATAAAAAACTTAACATTTACAAAAAAAGGCCCTTTGTAGGACACTGCCCTAAAGCAAACAGCTCTTTTGCCTAAAAAAATCTTACCCCCTAACATTACAACCGCTCCAATCCCCCAAAATTAAAGGACATTCAGCTCTTTCTCTGCCCCCCCCCCCCCAAAAAAAAACCTCTAATCTAAAAAACAAAACAACCTAAAAAATCCAAGTCTAAACCATCTCAGTGACGGTGGTGTAGACAGCAGCGATACTGGCGGCGATATCAGTCCTCCTCTTCAGACAATCAACACAGAGGTCCTCTTCATGTGGTCTCCAGCCGCACCCTGAAGATTGAATGCAAGGTACCCCTTTTATATAGGGGGTATAGATAACTTTGCTTCTTCAAATTCAAATCAGCCAACAGGATGAAAGATTTCATCATGATTTTTGAGATCACATAATAGATTATGAGTAGAGTGCAAAATTGTGCTTCAGCAAGCGTGATATTTGTGCTTCACTCAGTAATACTTCGGTCCTACTCTTCAGATGATCAGCACAGAGGTCCTCTTCATGTGGTCTCCAGCTGCACACTTAAGATTGAATGCAAGGTACCCCTTTATATAGGGGGTACACTTGCATTCCTATTGGCTGATTTGATTCTTCAAATTCAAATCAGCCAACAGGATGAAAGCTTTCATCATGATTTTTGAGATCACATAATAGATTATGAGTGGAGTGCAAATTTGCGCTTCTGCAAGCGTGATATTTGTGCTCCACTCAGTAATACCAGCGCAAGCAAATGTGGGCTAGTATTACAAGTTAATCACAATGTGAACGCAACCTTGTGTTCATATTGCCTGGAAGCCTTGCACTCAAGAGAAAGCGCTTCCATAGGCTCCAATGGGAGCCTCATTCTCATGCTGTGAAACACGGCAAAGCACCTAGCACAGTGCAGGGGGTAAATCATGCTGCAGTGGCAGCAAATTAAAAATATATATGTATATGAAAAATATTTATGTATATGAGTATATACATACAGTATATATTTATGTGTTTATATGTGTATATACACATATTAACGCATACATATAAATGTATATAAGAATATACATATATATTTACAGTTAAAACACAGTCCCCATATACCGCTATGTAAAGGCACTTTACTTTAAAGGCACCCCACATCAACATATTTTAACCCTTAATAACTGCTTTGTGTAGTTCTTTTATAAAAAAAATAAAAATGTTCATATAACCTCTATCCCACTGGATTTTGACAGTTTTTTCACAGCTAGACTGTGCTAGTTCATGTGTTTCATATAGATAACATTGTGCTCACTCCCGTGGAGTTATTTATGAGTCAGCACTTACTGGATAAAATGCAAGTCTGTCAAAAGAACTGAAATAAGTCTGCAGAGGCTTAGATAATCGCAGAAGCAAAAAGAATATTAATATAACTGCATTGGTTATGCAAAACTGGGGAATGTGTAGTAAAGGGACTATCTATCTCTTTAAACAATGCAAAATTCTGAAGTAGACTGTTCCTTTTAATGAATGTTTTTTTTAAATATAGTTTGACATTTAAATCAAACAAAGGCTTTCAAGTGTTTGTGGAGATGAACTCAGCAAGTGTGAGATTGGAGGTAACTTTAATGGCTAGATGTGCTGCCCAATAACTAGAAAATACAACTTTCCTTATACATTTCTAAGGATTCGTTTGCCAAATACTATCTGTGTGGGGTCCTGATGCTGTATCTGAAGAAATAACAGGGCCTGATAGGCATCAAAAAATCAGTTTAACAAACAGATTGTGTTGATTTAGGATTTAAATCATTTTATATTCAGAAGATTAGAATCCAAGCCATGGGTATTATTAAAGGAATAGTCTATTCAAAAATTAAACTTTCATGGTTCAGATAGAGCATGCAATTATAAACAACTTTCTAATTTACTCCTATTATCAATTTTTCTTTGTTCTCTTGGTATCTTTTGAATGTAAGCTTAGGAGACGGCTCATTTTTGGTTCAGCACCTGGGTAGTGTTTGCTGATTGGTGGCTACATTTAGACACCAGTTAGAAAGCACTACCTATGTACTGAACCAAAAATGGGCCGACTCCTAAGCTTACATTCTTGCTTTTTCAAATAAAAATACAGAGAGATAAAAGAAAATTTGATAATAGGAGTAAATTAGAACATTGGTTAAAATTGCATGTTCTATCTGAGTCATCAAAGTTTAATTTTGACTAGGCTATCCCTTTAAAAGGAGAGAGAAGAAGAAAAAAGTCACAGGAAATGTAAACAGGTAGACCGTGTCTCCTGTTATTGGTTTTATATAATATAGATGTTGCTTTATATTTTCATTAAAATGTTCCGTTTTGGGGGGGCGGAGCCGACACCCGAGAGGAATGGCCGCACTATAGAGGAGCTCTGTTGTTCACCTTACTAAAAACCTATATATTAGGGCTTTTCTGCTGACCATGTAGAAATAGCTTGAGGTCAAACTCTCCAAAGAAGCATGAACTGCTTTGTCACAACGACTGCACTCTAGACGTGGCCGGTAGTCCTTGATATTACTTTGAGGCCTACTGTGCTGCAGCCATTTTGAAGCCCTGACAGGCTGTAGATGAACTGAAAGTGAATGGGAAGGATCAGCGCAGCTCAGGAGAAAAGACACAGAGACACGGACGCCGCAGCATCTGCCCTGAGCCATAGGAGGACAGTCTTGGCTGCCTAACATAGGACCATTCGCTTTTTTCCCCACAACGCAACACCCGGAGCATCGTTGTGTAACACACAAGTGATGAGGAGAGAGCGCAGCAGTGCCGAGGGCGCAAAGAAGAATTATCTCACAGATTGACCGCCTGATCTGCTCATCGCATCCCGGCAGCGGCCACAGATTACAGCACTTACCCCTGAGGATTCTTACCCGCTCCCACACCACCTCAGGCTAGGCTCAAAACTCAGTGACCGGATACCCTTAGTTCACCGCAGACCTTCTCCTTGTAAGTAATTGCAACCTAGTCTGCTGGGGACATATACATCTCACTTACACTTCAATGTGAGCATCCATATCTGGGGGGAATATAGCACTAAACGAGCCATGGCTGCATTTGTTTTTGGCTTGGCGCCATCTGAAAAGTTTCTCTTCCTGAATAGCGGCGCGTAAACGCCATCTTTAAGCCCCATATAGCACAGTACTTTTCTTTATTAAACCGGCTCTCCTCACAATTTCTCATGGACTGGGACAGTAAAGATTACAATACAGATTAATTGAAGGGCTTTACTTGAGTGTAGGTCCTTATATGTCAAGGCAAGGATAACTGCTATTAATCTGCTAATTACTCAGCCATTTAGGACTAGCCACGTGGATCTTTGCCTGGTTCACTTCTCAACAGATATACTGTGCAGCAATTGCTCTGTGCTTATCAACCCTTAGCCACTAACTTAGAAGAGGTAGAGATCCTAGAAGGAAATAACCAACTACCCTTGGCAGGGAATTTCATGGAATCACGGTTTCCTTTGGAGCTTCTGCAAACACCTAATTTTCTCTATACCTGTCATAATTTCTAGAGACTGTATACCACTCCAGCCAATTGTTGTTTACTAGAGGATCTACCATCTTAATAAAGTGCCCTCGCAGTAACCTTTCACAATCTATACACAACCTGCATTCTTGCCCTCTTAGACGCCCCCTCTCCTCCCTTTCCCGCACCCACCCCCAGGTTGCGGGTCATATCCTCACTCCTTTTGCCGGTCTCGCCCAGAGGTGGCATAGCCCCAGGAGAGGGGGAGTCACTTATCTATCCTACTGACCAGCTGTGGATTACTGGGCTTTTCCATCTATACATTGGCATAAGAAAATGATGGGCTAGGGCGCCTTGCTTGGGAGGGGCGGGAGGGGCGTTTCCCCTAATTTCATCTAAATCTGGTTCAGCGGCCTCAAGCTCATATCGCTAAATTTAACTCCCTAGTTAAACCTAGGAACCGCTCACCTACATTATGGCTCAATCTATCAAAAGAAAACCAAAACACCAAGAAAACCCTAAGAGGACTCTCACTGATCATTTTCACAGTAAAAACCTCTCAGACCCTGACTTCTCAGGGGACGATTCTAGAGGCTCTGCGACTCCAGTCACGGATAATACTAGGTCTGAGGTATCCCGCAAAGATAAAACAACATTATCTCAGTCAACCTTCTTAGAATCTATCAGAATCTTAACTGATAAGATGGATACTCGCTACTCATCCTTAAGGCAGGAACTCCGCCAATCTGTCGGCGAGCTGAAAAAAGAGATTTCTTCCCTTGGTGAGAGAACTGAAATCCTTGAGAGAAAGCATGAGGATCTCGCAACTGACCACGCAAACCTTTTGGCTTACTCTCAGTCATTGGCGGAGCAAATGTCTGATCTCGAATCTAAATTAGCAGACAACGAAGATAGATCCCGTCGCAACAATCTCAGGATCCGAGGCATTCCGGAAGATGTCCCTACATCAGACCTCCAACAATATCTGACTACTCTGTTTAAGGTCATTCTGGACTCTTCCACGGACCAAGACCTCCTGATGGACAGAGCACACAGATCCACACGCCCCCGTAATTCAGTATCTGACACCCCCAGAGACGTTATTGTACGTCTACATTATTACACCGCTAAGGAAAGAATCATGAGAGCCTCCTTCACCAACAGACCCCTCAAGGATCCATACAACAAATTGCAGATCTTCCCTGATTTGTTCCCATACACTTTGAACAAGAGGAGGACTTTCCATCAGTTCACCCTAGCCCTCAGACAAAACAAGATTAAGTACAGATGGGGATTTCCTGTCAAGCTACACGTGCAGTATCAAGATTCCTCCCATACAGTCTCTTCTATTGAACAAGGTATGAAGCTCCTCACCACTTGGGAACTCACTGGTTCTCATGGTCTACCTCCCAGGAAAAAGGGAAAAGCAGATGATCTGAACCCCTCAGCTTCAGAATGGCACGCCAGGGTTCCCACTCCACCACCCTAAAGTTTAGGCCTCTCCTGAGATTTTCTTCAGAGTTACCCTCTACACTGATCGCCTTTCGCCTGGTTCTTTGGGAGAACATTCCCCTCTGAAATCCTTCTAGCCTGCTCCTCAAAGGATATCCTAGAGGAGGGAGTGTACATACGGGTACACATCTTACTTTTCTTTCACTCCCTCTTCCTTGATCCACTTAGCAGGACCCTTGCTCTGGATATTTGACGGACAGGTAAGCCTAGAGCCCACATATGGGTACATACCTTACTCTATTTTTGGCTCACGGCTTCCTATTTGTCTACATTATTGAGATAAAGGTTTATTGAGACAAATATATAGACCACAAGTTCATTTTTATGTTGTTGAATATCAGAAATGTTATTTACTTTTCCTTGGTTTCTATTATTAAGTTATAGCATTTGTTAGGGGGGGTTAAACCCCCCTCTACATGCTACGTTGTTAGGTTGTGTGCCTATAATAACCCATACCATCCTAATGTAGACACAGACTCATAAATTATCTTAAGTTATACCTAATGTTTTTCTCCATGTATATGTACATTCAAGTTTAACAGTTTTGTACTGACCAAGCTTTGTTTTACCTTTGAAAACTTTTCTTTTTTCTTCAAGGTTTGTTAATTGGGTTAAGCATTTATGATAATTCTGCAGCTTATGTGTCCTACAGACTAGACATGTTTTATTTTTTCATTTCCTCTGTTATAAATGCCCCTGCAGTGACTAAACCTACAGACCTAGGCAAATTACTAGGTCCCTTATTCAGCCCCTCTAAGAGAGGGATCCACCCCTTCCATGGGTTGCTAAGTTTGTGTATAGTTGCATCCCTCTCCCTCCTGTGTTCTAAATACTCATGCAGTAATGTTCTATTTTATCACTAACTTTAGATATTATTTGCTGATTTCTGCTTTAGCTGAAAGTTGTTATAATACATTAAAGGTTACTTAGCTTGACTGATACAGTTTGGTCCTCAGATGGTGGAATACATTCCTTCATCAATTATATACTCCTTTGTGAAGCCTTAACTATAAGCCCCATATGGAGACATATGATGTATTATGAGCAAGCTTTATTACTCACTTGTTTGCACATAAATATGTTCACCTATATTCTGGATACCCCTAATGGGTTAAACATTTCTGTGCTTATAGGGGTTGTATTTGACTTTTATTGAGCCTATAGACTGATAGCTGCATAATTTGCTAATCTCCTAATATGCCCATCACACTACAGTGTATATAATCTCACTTTACACAAGCAGGAAGAAGTTTAGTCGACTTTTCCGAAATAGGAACCTTATAATCCTAGTATTATCTTTAGTATTTATTTAACAGAAGAGGAAACCAACCCATACTTAATTATATTATAAGCTCCACCGCATTGATTAGAAGGCTCCGCCCCTCCATTTCCCCCTCTTTTATCTGAGCGGCTCTTTGCCCGCTGATATCCCCTTCCCTCCTATATATGTCGGCCCAAGAGTGGCCAACACACATGCTGACTCTCCACAGACTGGTACCCTGACTCAGATATGGTATGAAGCGTTTTCTATTGTGTCGTGGAGATCACCTGCTAGTAATATAATATAAAATGAAGTTCTATTTCATTTCACCTGCACTTTTGTCTAGCACCATGTTAAAATATGAATATACGTAACTCTCTTATTATATGTCAATACTGTTTTGTCACCAACTTTAGATTATAGACAATGTAAGACTCTCTTTGATGTAATATTATCCTAAAGGTGAATCTTGTTTGTTAATACTTATTTCAACTTCAATAAAAAATGTATTTACAAAAAAAAAAAATTTCCGTTTTATCTGAGCCCGCTGTGTTTGAACTTTTATGTAAAGAGGTAAAATAAGAAAAATACTAAAAATATATATGTAGATAAAAAAGTAATTAAATCCCAATCTTTATTTGAGGTCAAAAGGCGATAAATTAAAATCTTTGTAAGGTTCCCTTATAGGTTTTAGCAAGAGATTTTAATGTACAAGTTTCAAAGGAAATTTTTTTATTTTTTATAATCATACAGCAGCGATGACATAATACTTAAAGCACCTGACAATGTCTTGTCTGTTTAGGTGTAGTTACAAATTCATTGTGGTTTAGGGTAGTTTATGGTATCATAATCTCAAGATTACAGTTTTGAATAGACTAATTTATGGTAAATAGGAAAGACTGAAATATCTGTTTTCTCCAGGAGGAAAAATTATAAAAGGGAATTCTTTTAGCTTTGAAACCAAAACTGTGGAGAAATTCACAGTAATGACTGCTATATTCTGGGATAAAACAAGCAAAGGGGTTCATAGAAGTGGGTAATTAACTATGAGATCTCTCATAAAGACTTCCCGAAATGGCAAACATTAAGAATGTTCCTTTGAGAACTACCACACTTAAAAGAGACAGCCTGAAAGATATAGAAACCTGAATGAAGCTTCCACAGAGGAACAAGTAGCTTGAATTTTGTTCTGAAAAGTGATGCACTAACTTTTGCACACAAACTATTGCAGTTTTTTTCCTATTTTTAAGCACAATGGAAATAGCGGGCATATTAAATGTTGAAAGTAAACACGATTGCGAGAGCACAATCCTATTTTACGCTAGGCGGGTTGGCACCGTCGGTTACAGTTACACTCATATAAACACTATTTGATGCAAATTATAAATATATATATATAAAAAAAAGTTAAAAGGTATATGATATATGACAAAGTGTTTGACTGCAAAGGGCTATATTGTATATATTAAAGAGAGAATATTCCTGGAATAAATCCATGAAAAGTAGGTGAGTGACCAAAACACCACCCAATTAGATCCCTAATACCACAAACCTGAGATTGTGCAGAAGGGCAGTGCTTATGCCAGTAATAAATTAAATAGCTAGGGAGGACAGGGAAGAGGCATAAAATGGCACACATGTATTAATTATAGGGGATGCACAAACTATCACGTTCTAATACATATCATATACAAGGAATAGGGGGGAAAGTCATAAAACATTGACCTAGATTACAAGTTTTGCGGTATGGTGCGGTACGGCTATACAGCTGAAAAAGTTGCTGCGGTACAGCTATACCGCAATCGTTTTAGCCTTTACACAACTCTCCATTCCGCACTCAAAAAATTACGTATTACAGGTTGTGCGGTCCGGCTAAAATGCTTGCGTTATAGTCTATACCACCGTGATCCATTCCGCTATCTTAGACCAGTAGTTATGGATTTTGCAAAACAAAAATGTTTCACAAAACTCATAACTAAATGTTACAAAGTACACTAACACCCATAAACAACCTATTAAGCCCTAAACCGCCATGCCCCCGCATCACAAATACTATAATAAACCTATTAACCCCTAAACTGCCGACACCCTCATCGCTACTACTATAATAAAGCTATTAACCCCTAAACTGCCCCCCATCGCTACTACTATAATAAAGCTATTAACCCCTAAACCGCCAGCCCCCACATCGCCAACGCTAAATAAAACTATTAACCCCTATACCGCCAGCCCCCCATATTGCTAATGCTAAAATAAAGTATTAACCCCTAAACCGCCGACCCCCCGCATCGCAAAGACTAAACTAAACATATTAACCCCTAAACCGCCAGCCCTCCACATCGCAAATCACTAAATTAAACTATTAACCCCTAAACCTAACTATCCCCTATACTCTATTTTAAGAAAAGAAAATAAACTAAAATTAAAAAACCTAAATTACAAGATTAAAAAAACACTACGAAAAGATAAAAAAAACTAACATTACTAAAAAAAAACACTAACATTCCGAAAAATAAACAGCTTTTTTACCTAAAATAATTACAAAGCCCCCCTAAAAGTAAATCCCACCCACCCAACCAAGAACCCAAAATAAAAACCTAAGCTACCCATTGCCCCTAAAGGGGCATTTGTATGGGCATTACCCTTAAAAGGGCGATAGCTCTTTTTTGCCCATAAACATAAAAAAGCCCTTATCTAAAAAAAAAAATACATCAAAAAAAATAAAAAGACCTAAGACTAACCCCAGAAAATCTACTCACAGTTCCTGAAGTCCGGACATCCATCTTCATCCAGGCGGCGAGAAGTCTTCATCCAGGCGGTGACATCTTCCTCCATCGGGGGGGCATCTTCTATCTTCATCCGGAGCGAAGGTGGCGCAGAGTGAAGATGACCGCGGAACAGGACCGGTGACCGCGGAGCGATTAAGCGTGGAGGATCCGCCCTGGATGAAGATAGAAGATGCCCCTGCGATGGAGGAAGATGTTGTCGCCTGGATGAAGACTTCTTGCCGCCTGGATGAAGATGGATGTCCAGACTTCAGGAACTGTGAGTAGATTTTCTGGGGTTTTTGTTAGGTCATTTTTTTGGGGGTGGTTATTTTTTTTATTAGTTTAGGGTTTTTTGATTTTTATGGGCAAAAAAAGCTGGATGCCCTTTTAAGGGCAATGCCCATACAAATGCCCCTTTAGGGTTTTTATTTTGGGGGGTTGGTTCTGTAGGGGGGTTTAGTTTTAGGGGGGACTTTGTAATTATTATAGGTAAAATAGCTGTTTAACTTAGGGCCCTACAAAAGGCCCTTTTAAAGTGATGGTCAATTTAGATGATTTGGTGCCCGGTTTTTAATAATCCTATTAAAAACAAGGGCACTTTAATTCATCAAAATTGACATTTCACTCGTTTTCTTCAAATACTTACCTTTTAATCTTCACAGCCGCTCCAGTGATTTCCCCGGCCGTCAGAAGCCTCTTCATACATCAGAAATGACGAATCCAGCTTCTTCCAATCACGGCTTCCCCCCCCCAGGGGAATCATGGCCTGAGGCAATGCTGTGATTGGAGGAAGCCGGATTCATCATTTTGGACCCGAGAAGAGGGCTTGCGACGGGCGGAGGAAGAGCTGCAGCAGCTGTCAGGATTAAAAGGTAAGTATTTGAAGAAAACAAGTGAAATTTCAATTTTGATTAATTAAGTGCCCATGTTTTTAATAGGTTTATTAAAAACCGGGCACCGATTCATCTAAATAGACCTTCACTTTAAGGGCTATTGGTAGTTTATTGATAGGTTAGGGATTGTTTTTATTTTGGGGTAGCTTTTTTGTTTTTTTAGGGCTATTAGATTAGGTTTAATTTTTATTATTTTGGATAATTTAGTTTATTATTTTTTGTAATCTTAGATTTTTTAAATTTTTTGTAATGTTAGTGGGTTTTTTAGTAATGTTAGATTTTTTTAATTTTTTCGTAGTGTTATGTTTTTTTAATCTTTTAATTTAAGTTTTTTTATTTTTATTTTGTTTTCTTAAAATAGTTATGTTAGGTTTATTTATAGTTTAATCTTATTTTTTTTATTTCACAGGTAAGTTTTTATTTATTTTAAGATAGTTATAATGTAATTTTAATTTAAAGTATAGGGTATAGTTAAGTTTAGGGATTAATAGTTTAATTTATTGTTTTGTGATGAGGGGGGCTGGCATTTTAGGGGTTAATAACTTTATTATAGTAATAGCGATGTGGGGGACTGGCGGTATAGGGGTTAATACTTTATTTTAGTGTTGGCAAACTGGGGGGTTGCAGTTTAGGTATTAATAACTTTATTATAGTAGTAGCAATGTGGGGGGCAGGCAGTTTAGGGGTTAAAAGATTTATTTAGTGTCAGAGGCGGTTTAGGGGTTAATAACTTTATTTAGTGTCGGCGATGTCGTGGGGCAGCAGATTAGAGGTATTTAGACGAGGGGTTTATGTTAGGGTGTTAGGTTTTAACGTAAATTTCTGTTCCCCATAGACATCAATGGGGATTGCGTTATAGTGATCGCCATTCCGCAATCACAGCTGTTTTTTTCTAACACTTTCTCTCCATTGATGTCTACGGGGGAAAAACATGCACAAGCACGTCAAGTCAAGCCTTTTTGTTTTGTGCGGTATGGAGCTTAACGCACCATACCACACAACAAAAGAAGGTTTTTCAGTAACTTGTAATGGCAGAGCATGCAATACCACTATTTTCTTTGCGTTATTTAGCATAACTTGCAATCTTGCTGATAGCTTTTAATTATAATATTAAAAAATACTGGACATCATAAAAACATTAACATGCACAAACACAAAAGTACGCTATCCCCATATTGCTAAAGCAAAAATGTTAAAGAAGAAACAATATAATAGGTAATACTTGTCATATACTATCTATGTGAGCGAGATCGGCACAAACTGGGTAATTATCCCCATTACATGGTGTACAGCGAATAAAAAGTTCCCTTACTCATATTCAAAATTCACAACTGGGCTTAACTTTTCTTTTACCATACTACCATGCAATTATTTCAAAGACATGCATACAATAAAATACAAAAATGAGAATAGCAGTGTAAACGCCTGATGTGCGTTTCGCTACCGCTTTGTCAAAGTGGTGGAAAAAGAATGGACAGATGTAGTAGTGGGACAAGGTCTGGATCTCAAACTAGTCCAGTCACTCTGTGACCATTACAACTGGTGGCAGCAGGGGGGTTATCCCTTCTTTTAGGGTATCCAAACCGCACTGTAATCTGGTCTTTATTGGGAGGCCCAACTTGAACTACAGCATTGCTGTGAATGGAGCATATCTTCAGGAACTTGAAAAGCAATAAAAGTAAAGCCACCTTAATAACAACCCTGATGGAATGTGACTGGGAAAACAACTCAGAACCCCAGAAGACAGTGATTCCACCAGGGAGATGAGAGGATATTTAGCAATCTATGGGCCCAACCCTTCCATTGAACTGGTCAAGTAGCTAATGGTGGAGGTCACAGAGATGCATCAGGTGAGAGGAAGCAACAGCTACAGTTAGAAAAAACTCATCAGCAACAAGGGTGAGCCACATCCCCATTCAGCAACCAGGGTAGAGAAAGGAAAAAGCTACACATAAACCACCAATGCGAGATACGACCAAAGGAAAAACTCCAATCAATCAGTGAAGCAGCCATAACAATTTACAAAAACATCTGAGTTACATTACGATATCTTGGGCGTTTCAGTATCTTTTTTTTTTTGCATTGGTTTTATTTAGGATTTTCAGAGATTTTCACAAATACATTTTTCCCTTAAACAAAGATAATTCATTACTTATGTAGTTATTATTTAATTTCATTATTATACCTTAAAACATTTTGTCACAAATAGAAAATAACATTCAAATGTACTTTGTGCACAAGTGTAATTATTCAAAAGTGTTTTTTGAACAGTAGCTTTTACTTTTAATTTAACTAAAACTTATCTTGTTAGGGGAATGAAAGGTAGCAGAGTCTCCTGTAATGGAGTTAAGGGATGAGCATGACAGGCTAGTGAAAATCCCAGTGCAGTGTAGTAGCAACAATGTTGCAAAGTAAGGGGAGGTCTTAGGCTTACCACTTATAAGGGAAGTTCTGGAACAATCTGGCCTCTTCTACCTGGGATTTTCAAGGAGAAAGTTTCTGTGCCATCCTTCCTAGCGAAGATGTCTCGTTCCAGGAGAAGTGCTGCTGTGCCCATTCGCTTCAGAGAGACGTCTGGGAAATCCTTGCGAAGTGCACCTAGGGGGCTGTATCCGCTAGGCCTGGTACTGCTATGGTTACAGGCCAGGTGGATGCAGGAGCTTAGAGCACTTAGAGCGGGCATTGGAGGCTGGCCTGGGGGCCTTTACGGCCTCTGGCATGTCCCAAGAGGTGGCGGCGGCTATTGTGGGCCTGTTTAAGGCTCTTACTGCTGCTGTTCTGCCTCTGGTTGTACCCCCTGCATTGTCAGGGCCTAATGCCACCCACCCTCTGCCCGGGCCTCCTGGGCCTAATCCGGTTACATCATTGGTGGTGCAGTCCGCGGCGATATTGGGGCCCAGTACAACCCACCCTCCGAACAGGCCTCCAGGTCCTGACCCCAGCGCTTCATTGGTGGCTCAGTTGGAGCCTGCTACCTCCAGCGTAGACTCCGGTTGCGGCCTAGCGTCGGCCACTCCCACTTCCGGTTTGACGTCTGCTGCGCGTGACATCATTTCGGTGTCAATGCGAGCAGATGGCCAGAACAGGGAGTGGCAAGAGGAGCTCCGGGGGCAAGAAAGAGGCCTAGCCGGGTACTCACCACAGGTGAGTGGGGAGTATCCAGGCAGGCCTGCTCCGCTGCGCATCGCTCTGCAGCCTTAGGGACTGGAAGCAGAGCACCGTTAGTACAGAGGGGGCATGGCTTGCAACGAGGGAGGCTTAGGGGGCTAAGTTTGGTAGGCACGAGTATGTGGGGGTACGCGGCGCCCAAAGGAGGTGTCAGAGAGGACACAGGGGGGTTCATGATATTGCTGCATTTGTTCACCAACCAGGAGAGAGTGTGGCAGCGGTTGATGTGAATGAGGGGATGGTGCAGCAAGTAAGCGCAGGGGTGCTGCGCGGCTCTAGGGGTAATGCTGAGGCTGATCAGGGAACAAGCGCTGAGGTAGTGCGCGGCTCTAGGGGCATGACCATCCAGACAGGGTCAGTGAATGAATGGGGTGGGACTCATGTTGTGGAGTGTGCGAGTGGGGTTCCCATTAGGGCTAGCACATCTACCCCCTCTCGGGGTGGCAGCCAAGGGGGGCATGTGGCAGGCCTGGATACTCCCCTCTCGTTTGTTTCTTCTTTGCAGGATTCAATGGCTTCAGTGCCAGTGGCGGAGACCTCCAGCACAGCAGGAGCAGTGACAGCGGTGCAGGCAGCAGGAAGAGGATCAGCGGGAGCAGCATCCAAAGCCGCAGAACCTTCCACCTCTGCAGCTGGTGAGAGAAATTTATTGCAAATGTCACACACCATTGACACTGACTATAGCACTGATTCAGACTCAGACGGGGGAAGGAAGCTAGGGCTTAATAGCAAGGGGCAGCGTTGCATGTTTAGGATGCTGAAGCTACTAGTTGCTGAGCGAAATCAGGCTAGGGGTCTAGGCAGTGCAGATCATTCACTGCTGCCAGCAGTGCAGAGCGTCTCTGTGGCCTCCACGACCAGCGCTGTGGGAGTGGCTAGTGGCGTACAGGCACAGGATCAAGCGGTCAGCGTGAGGAAGGTGGCTCTGCAAGTGGATTCATACCCCTGTAAGATCCACTGCCTACATGCACATCTCAAGCCCAAGATGGTTCAGAAAATTTGTGATCACAGATATGTGAACATGTTCGAGCTGTCGCTGGAAGCACAGTGCAACAAAGAGCGCAGCGAGGATGGTACTGGGCCAAAAAAGATCCAGCACCCTGATACTTTTGAAGAATGGAGGTGGTGCTTCCGTGTCTTCTTCTCATGTTACATAGATCAGCGGCCAGAGGCCGCGGTAGATGTGATCAAGTACGCGGAAATTATAGAATGCATTTATAACAGGTATGGGGAAGGCATGTGGAGAGCCTACGATAGCGAATTCAGGAGGAAAATGGTCGGGAACCCCGTACTTAATTTCGGGGTCAAAGACTTGGACCTATGGTCACTACTTGTACCCGAGAAAGGGGGGGTCACTGATGCGAGCGGGTCCCCCTAGGCCGCAGGGGCTGGTCAAGTGGCGGGGCAGGGAGTGTTGGCGGTACAACGAGAAGCAGTGCGATAAAGGGGCATTCTGCTCCTTTCGCCATGCCTGCATGTACTGCGTTGGACAGCATCCTGGCTCCGACTGTCCAAAGCAGAAAGAGAGTGGAGCTTACCGCGGGACAAATAAAGGGGGGGCTGGACAAAAGAGCTCCAACACCCCTGAGGCTGGACGCAATTAGGCCTTGGTTGGCGGCCTACCCAAATAGGGAGGCGGCTAGCCGACTTCTGGAGGGGATTAATGAGGGCTTTTGGATACCAACCATGGGTGCGGTGGTTGGATCGGCCTCACACAAAAATTTAAAGTCGGCCTATGTGATGCAGGGGGAAGTACGGGCGAAATTGGGCAAGGAAATTGCTCTTGGGAGATTTGCGGGTACATTTGAAAGGCCTCCCATCCCCGCGCTAGTTATTTCACCACTGGGTGTGGTCCCTAAGAAGGACCCGGGGAAGTTTACAGCATTTGTTGTATCCAAAAGGCGGGTCCGTCGACCGATGATAAGCTCGGTGTCATATCAATCCTTTGATCAGGCATTGGAGTTGGTTATAGCAGTGGGGCCGGGCACGCTGCTGGCCAAGATGGACATCAAGTCCGCCTTTCTATTACTCCCCATACACCCCACTTCATTCAGATTGATGGGGTGTACGTTCGACTGCAGTTATTTTGTCAACAAATGCCTGCCCATGGGTTGTTCGCTATCCTGCACTTACTTCGAGGAATTTAGCACGTTCTTGCATTGGGCGATCGTGACAGAGGCAGGCGGGGGAGTGGTCGCCCACTACCTCGATGATTTCCTGCTGATGGGCAGCGCGGAAACTCGGGAATGCGACCGACTCATGACAGTAATGAGGGGACTAATGGCACGATTCGGCGTACCGCTCACTGAGTATAAGATGCAGGGCCCATGTACGAGACTCACATACTTGGGGATCAAGATAGACACTGCTGCAAGGCTATGTCGTCTTCCCACCGATAAAGTGGATGCCATGCTCACAGCGGTACACAATGTGATGGCGGCCAGGAGCATGCCCATGAAGGAACTACAATCAGTTCTGGGTTTGCTCAATTTTGCATGTAAAATCATACCCATGGGTCGCATGTTCAAGAGGAGGATGGAAGCTATGCTTTCCACCCCCAAAAGTGCGAGGAGGGTCGCTGTTCCGGAAGATATGCGCGAAGACCTTAAGGTATGGGAGCGTTTCCTGCGGGAGTTTAATGGAACGCTGCTCTGGTGGGCCCCCCTGGCCTCCAGTCAGACAGTCCATCTGCTGACGGATGCAGCTGGAGCGTTCGGCTATGGAGCTTACCTTGATGGCCAATGGAGCGCCAAACCATGGCCCCTGTCATGGGTTCAGAGGGGCCTGACCAGGAACCTAACACTCCTGGAGCTCTTTCCCATAGACATGGCTATGGAGCTCTGGGGACCGGTCCTAAAGGACCGGTTCATTGTGTTTTGGACAGACAATGCTAGCGTAGTGTTCACCATAAATAGATTGTCGGCTTCATCACCAATAGTTGTTAGATACTTGCGCCAGCTGGTGCTTAGGTGGTTGCAATACAATGTTCAGTTTGCTGCGAGACACGTCCCTGGGGTCAATAACACCTTGGCGGACGCACTGTCCAGATTCCAATGGGAGCAGTTCCACAAACTGGCTCCCAATGCGTCTGCAGCTGTCTTACCTTGTCCCCCCTCTATTTAGCAGTTGGTGGGGCATGGAAGTCAGTAGGGCATCTGGTGCAGGCGTCCCTGGCACCGACCACTTGGAGGGCTTATTCACAACACTGGGGTGAGTGGGTAGGTTATTGTCTTGAGCAGGGCACCGCGGTTGGGGGAGCCCCTAAGGAGCTGTTCTTGGAGTGGCTCACCGGTTGGAATAGGCAGGGGATTTCTAAAGGTGCTATAGCTAACAAGATAGCAACTATCTCCTTTTTCTGTAATCTGTTAGAGTTGCCTAACATTACGAAGGGGTTTATGGTACGGCAAGTTGGGGCAGGTTAGAAGGCAGGGTGAGAGATGCCCGGGAGCCGGTGACACTGTGCAGGTTAACCAAACTGCTCAATGCCATCGTGGATGTTTGCATTGAACCCGGAGAGAAGGAGCTGTTTCAGTGTGCCTTTTCTTTGGCATTTTTTGCTGCCCTTAGGCCGGGGGAGTTGGTCGCTGCCTCAAAGGAGGCGGTTAAGTCGGGAATGCAGTTGGCCCATGTCAAATGGGCTGGGGATAATCTGTTATTGTTTATCCCGCATTCGAAGATGGACCAGGAAGGGAGAGGGTCATGGTTGACCCTGACCCCTTCAGCCTCAGGTGATTGCCCAGTATTGTTGACAAGGACTTATGTTGCGCATGGCACGCAGGGTCCTTCTCAGTTCCTGGTGCATTCGGATGGGTCCAACTTGTCCCGGTATCAATTTGCGGTGGTGCTAAAAAAGGTGGTGCTTGCGGCAGGTTTGGGGGATTGCAGAATCACTCCCCACTCTTTTTGGATAGGGGCTGCCACCAGCGCAGCGGCGCTGGGTTTGAGGGGGGGAGCACATCCAGAGATTGGGTAGATGGAGGTCCCAATGTTATAAGTTGTACGTGCGCCCGCCAGCGGAGGCGTAGTGGGTATGGGGGCCTACGCAGATAGCTACCGCGTTTTGCAGTTTGCTGGTTGTGTTTCCCTTTGTTCGGTCCCTTAATCGTTGTAATCCATTTTAGGTGTGGCTATGGGTCCTACTCGAATCTGGATCATAGGGCACTCATACGTGCACTGGGCGGCCCTGAGGGCTCTCTCTCATCCGGAAGGGCAGCAACTGGGTCTACCGACGTCAAAGGCATCAGTGCAGTGGTTAGGCCGTAGAGGCTTACAGTGGGATGGTTTGCCTGCCCTCCTCCAGGATGCTAGACATAGATGGGGGCAGCTCCATATTATCCTCCTCCACATGGGGGGTAATGACCTATGATGCGCACCGGCGTTGGACCTCATCAATGCTATGAGGTCTGATGTCAGGTGGATCTGTACAACGTTCCCGGGGGTTAGGTTGGCTTGGTCCAACATAATTCACCGGCTGCGTTGGAGATTTTTCCCCACACCTAGAGTAGCTTACAGGGTGAGAAAAAAAGTGAACAGGGAGCAGGGTAGAGCAGTGTTGGCTGTAGGCGGTTTTGTGGTCCGCCATGAGCAGATCTCAGCAGATAAAAAAGGGCTGTACCGCCCAGACGGGGTACACCTGTCTGAAGAAGGGCTGGTGATCTTCTTGGTGGACCTCAAAAGGGCCTTGATTGGTCATATTTAGCTGGTGGTGGCAAGAGTCTGGTTTGGAAGTGCCTGTCTCTTGTGGAAGGAGGTCGTAGCCATTAACAATTGAGGGCAGATTCTGCAGAGGTGACAGTCGGGCTAATGGGCGGGGGAGATGTCCTCAGGTCGTGACCTGGGGGGCCCCGCCCCACGGGTCTGCTGGCTGAAGATCCTTTAGGACGTTCGCATCTACTAGATGGAATGGGGTGGGGCCACGTTTTGCAGCCCCCCCTTGGTATTCACAATTCCACAACACCTGGCTGCGACCTTCGGTCATATGGAGCTAATAGTGATTATTTTGCTAGGCCTTGAATGCCGCCACAGGTTAAATATTTAGTGACTTCCGTTGAAGTCAAGTTATTCAATTTGTTAATAAACATGACCATGATATGGTCTTAAATCCCAGCTCTCTGTGTTGTGTCTTTATTTGTTATATTAAGTAAGTTAAATAAGTGTTTGCAGGGGGTTGGAACTACGAAATACAGCATCAGCCCTTAGGGGAATGAAAGGTAGCAGAGTCTCCTGTAAAGGAGTTAAGGGATGAGCATGACAGGCTTGTGAAAATCCCAGTGCAGTGTAGTAGCAACAATGTTGCAAAGTAAGGGGAGGTCTTAGGCTTACCACTTATAAGGGAAGTTCTGGAACAATCTGGCCTCTTCTACCTGGGATTTTCAAGGAGAAAGTTTCCCTCCCTCCCAACCCTCTTTGTTCTTGATGGTTGATAAAGTCAACATGTAGATGGCGTCATTCAGGCAGATGGCTTCCTAGTAAGTTGCTGGTCTTTAGATGCGAAAGGCAGGGATAGGGTTAGTTGACTTAGTCGTTGTAAGACCTTAGCTGTAATTTTAGGTGCTTCCTGGAAGGAGCATTGCTGCAAGGCTTTGCTACACCAGTGCCTTAGAGGCAGAAGCGCATCATAAGATACATACATCTCCTAGTGGCGGGAGGTTGTAGCCATTAACAATTGAGGGCAGAGTCTGCAGAGGTGACAGTCTGGCTAATGGGCGGGGGTGATGTCCTCAGGTCGTGACCTGGGGGGCCCCGCCCCGCGGGTCTGCTGGCTGAAGATCCTTTAGGATGTCCGCGCCTACTAGACGGAATGGGTGGGGCCACGTTTTGCAGACCCCCCTTGGTATTCGCAATTCCACAACACCTGGCTGTGACCTCCGGTCATATGGAGCTAATAGTGATTATTTTACTAGGCCTCGAATGCCGCCACAGGTTAAATATTTAGTGACTTCCGTTGAAGTCAAGTTATTCAATTTGTTAATAAACATGACCATGATATAGTCTTAAATCCCAGCTCCCTGTGTCGTGTCTTTATTTGTTATACAGGGAGTGCAGAATTATTAGGCAAATGAGTATTTTGACCACATCATCCTCTTTATGCATGTTGTCTTACTCCAAGCTGTATAGGCTCGAAAGCCTACTACCAATTAAGCATATTAGGTGATGTGCATCTCTGTAATGAGAAGGGGTGTGGTCTAATGACATCAACACCCTATATCAGGTGTGCATAATTATTAGGCAACTTCCTTTCCTTTGGCAAAATGGGTCAAAAGAAGGACTTGACAGGCTCAGAAAAGTCAAACATAGTGAGATATCTTGCAGAGGGATGCAGCACTCTTAAAATTGCAAAGCTTCTGAAGCGTGATCATCGAACAATCAAGCGTTTCATTCAAAATAGTCAACAGGGTCGCAAGAAGCTTGTGGAAAAACCAAGGCGCAAAATAACTGCCCATGAACTGAGAAAAGTCAAGCGTGCAGCTGCCAAGATGCCACTTGCCACCAGTTTGGCCATATTTCAGAGCTGCAACATCACTGGAGTTCCCAAAAGCACAAGGTGTGCAATACTCAGAGACATGGCCAAGGTAAGAAAGGCTGAAAGACGACCACCACTGAACAAGACACACAAGCTGAAATGTCAAGACTGGGCCAAGAAATATCTCAAGACTGATTTTTCTAAGGTTTTATGGACTGATGAAATGAGAGTGAGTCTTGATGGGCCAGATGGATGGGCCCGTGGCTGGATTGGTAAAGGGCAGAGAGCTCCAGTCCGACTCAGACACCAGCAAGGTGGAGGTGGAGTACTGGTTTGGGCTGGTATCATCAAAGATGAGCTTGTGGGGCCTTTTCGGGTTGAGAATGGAGTCAAGCTCAACTCCCAGTCCTACTGCCAATTTCTGGAAGACACCTTCTTCAAGCAGTGGTACAGGAAGAAGTCTGCATCCTTCAAGAAAAACATGATTTTCATGCAGGACAATGCTCCATCACACGCGTCCAAGTACTCCACAGCGTGGCTGGCAAGAAAGGGTATAAAAGAAGAAAATCTAATGACATGGCCTCCTTGTTCACCTGATCTGAACCCCATTGAGAACCTGTGGTCCATCATCAAATGTGAGATTTACAAGGAGGGAAAACAGTACACCTCTCTGAACAGTGTCTGGGAGGCTGTGGTTGCTGGTGCACGCAATGTTGATGGTGAACAGATCAAAACACTGACAGAATCCATGGGTGGCAGGCTTTTGAGTGTCCTTGCAAAGAAAGGTGGCTATATTGGTCACTGATTTGTTTTTGTTTTGTTTTTGAATGTCAGAAATGTATATTTGTGAATGTTGAGATGTTATATTGGTTTCACTGGTAAAAATAAATAATTGAAATGGGTATATATTTGTTTTTTGTTAAGTTGCCTAATAATTATGCACAGTAATAGTCACCTGCACACACAGATATCCCCCTAAAATAGCTATAACTAAAAACAAACTAAAAACTACTTCCAAAACTATTCAGCTTTGATATTAATGAGTTTTTTGGGTTCATTGAGAACATGGTTGTTGTTCAATAATAAAATTAATCCTCAAAAATACAACTTGCCTAATAATTCTGCACTCCCTGTATTAAGTAAGTTAAATAAGTGTTTGCAGGGGGTTGGAACTACCAAATACAGCATCAGCCCTTAATTAAAATTCAAACGGAATATGCACAAGAACTATAACACTGACAATAGTTGGTTGAGCAAACCACTATGAAATAAAATTTAAAACAGTTAAAAAATACGTTTTTAACAAGTCTAAAATTTATTTGAAAATTATGGTTTGGAATTGCGTTCTAAGTTGTCTCCATACAATTTATAGCGAGTGTTTATGTTGGCCAAAGTGTTAGATAAATGGTTGATGAATAGATTTAAATGGCTGGAGCTGAAACAAACGTTGGAAGAACATTTGCAAGGATTGGAATTCAGGCCAAACAGGCCTTTGTCATATATCTCCAGGATGAGACAGAGAATACAGAGTTCATAAAGATTTGATAGAAATTGCATATGAAAGGGAAGAGATCTCCACCACATTGGTTTATTAATTCCCTATTTCAAAGCCACTGTATGAGCTATCAGTAACAATAATCTCACATCTGCATGCATTTCCTCTACTGGTGGTTTGTTATTTCACTATGTTTTATGTCCAAGGCCCCTCTTCTTCCTATCACCTGTTGTTTGCCTACAACTCTTCTGCATACTGTACATACATCTTCAGTTTCCTCTTAAACTTTTCTTCAAGCCCAACAAGAATTTTTTGTTAATTAGAAAGCTTTGAGAAATATCAAATTACTAAAAATAAAGGGCCAGATTACAAGTGGCACGCTAATAAATGCTCCAGCTTATGTGTTTAATTGCTTTTAAAAGTAAGCTTTTTGCCGCTCGTCGGGTTGCGCTCATTTTATGAGTTGAAAGTAAACTGTTTTTACTCACATGCTAACCTGACAAGAGCAAAAAGCTTAACTTACAATATTGCATGTGCGCTCATGTATTCCACCATAGAAGTCAATGGAGAAAAAAAGTGGAAAAAAACTAACCCCACTCTCGTGCAAACCTGAGCATATATTCTCATGTGGGCTAACCCGATATGAAAATATAAATATTTGACATTCCAATGTTCTGCACATAACAGAATATGTTCTATTTATTCATAAATAACTATTTCTACATATGTCTGATGGTATTTTGGTACAATATATATATATATATATACACAAATATATATATATATATATATATATATATATATATATGATTTTATATAGGTATATATATATATATATATATATATATATATATAGATATATATATATATATATATAGCACACAGAAAAAGTCCAGCACTCCCTTACAAGCTCACAACTAAGATAAAAAGTAACAATGGAAGAGTTAGTTACCGCATCTGGCCAAATGGGACAAGCCCAGGTACCACGTCAAGGTCTCTTCCAAAACCTGGGTCCCTAAACAGCCACACAATGCAGGCTCACAGTCAAACAAACTGGGAATAAATGAAGGGTGCGCGGGCTTATTTAATCTCCCCAGACATATACAAAACACGAAAGGGGACAGCACTCTCAGGCCGGACCGGGTACACATCCCATGACCCTGCAACATGCACAGCCCTGGGTGCAAAAACAGCACTCTCAGGAAGCTGTACCATCCACAGAGCCACAGGCAGTTAACCCCAGACAGGTCTGGGTGCACGTCCCAAATGGGTAAATTACAAAAATATATACGATAATATAGCACACAGAAAAAGTCCAGCACTTACTTACAATCTCACAGCTAAGATAAAAAGTAACAATGGAAGAGTTAGTTACCGCATCTGGCCAAATGGAACAAGCCCAGGTACCACGTCAAGGTCTCTTCCAAAACCTGGGTCCCTAAAAAGGTCACACAATGCAGGCTCACAGTCAAACAAACTGGGAAAAAACGAAGGGTGCGCGGGCTTATGTAATCTCCTCAGACATATACAAAACACGAAAGGGGACAGCACTCTCAGGCCGGACCGGGTAAACATCCCATGACCCTGCAACATGCACAGCCCTGGGTGCAAAAACTAACTCTTCCATTGTTACTTTTTATCTTAGTTGTGAGCTTGTGAGTGCTGGACTTTTTCTGTGTGCTATATTATCGTATATATTTTTTGTAATTTATCTATTTGGGTCGTGCACCCAGTCCTGTCTGGGGTTAACTGCCTGTGGCTCTGTGGACAGTGCAGCTTCCTGAGAGTGCTGTTTTTGCACCTAGGGCTGTGCAGGTTGCAGGGTCATGGGATGTGTACCCAGTCCTGCCTGAGAGTGCTGTCCCCTTTCGTGTTTTGTATATGTCTGGGGAGATTACATAAGCCTGCGCACCCTTCATTTTTTCCCAGTTTGTTTGAATGTGAGCCTGCATTGTGTAGCTGTTTAGGGACCTATGTTTTGGAAGAGACCTTGACGTGGTACCTGGGCTTGTCCCATTTGGCCAGATGCGTTAACTAACTCTTCCATTGTTACTTTTTATCTTAGCTGTGAGCTTGTAAGTGAGTGCTGGACTTTTTCTGTGTGCTATATTATCGTATATATTTTTTGTAATTTACCCATTTGGGACGTGCACCCAGACCTGTCTGGGGTTAACTGCCTGTCACTCTGTGGATGGTACAGCTTCCTGAGAGTGCTGTTTTTGCACCCAGGGCTGTGCATGTTGCCCCTAATCTGCCGCTCCTGATATCGCTGATACCTAAATAAAATTATTAACCCCGGGGCGGAGCAAGCCATCAAGCTGAACAGAAGCAAAACACTAGAGCTCAGAGTAACTTTTGACATTTATTACACTCCTGCATATAATTTGGGGATAATTATCATCCACTACTAGTGGGTTAATGTCGGGTTGTGATCAGCTACTGCGGATATCATTTTCAACATTCTGGGCTGAATCTTACTAGCCCCGATGAGGAGAACCGACATATTTTTAGGATAGAACGGGGCTTAGGCCTACAGCGGATCCTACGATCGCAGAAAACTGTCCGGAAAGGCTTCTAAAAGTGGCGATCCAGCCTTACAGACCCTGACACAGCAGAGAGGAGGTTCCACAAAGAGGTGATAGAGCTTTAACAGGGACTGTCCTCGCATGTAGCTGAACTACTGGGAGGAGGCCGGCGCCATCTTGCCCTGCATAAACAGGGAGTTACTAGACGGGACCGCTGAAACCCTCTTGATAGCTTTACGCTAGAGAGCTCTAAACACCCCCCCTCCGGGGAACCGGGTTAACAATAAACATGGAGGGGATCTCATATGCACAGATGCAAGCCCTATTTGAGGGGTTTGAGCAACAGATGAATGAAAGGTTTGATCAGCTTTTAATGATTGCAGGGGCTCAAAGGAATGAAAAAGAGAACATTATGCCCACTATGGAAGAAGAGATGGGTTCCAGCATTAACTCATACCGCGGCCACCTACAGTTGAACCACAGATATGTTGCTGTGGGTACTGATCTCTCACAGATTATCATACCCGCATTATCTGAGCCACGCCCTGAGAATAAAAAAAATGGTGTCCACGTTCAGAAGTTTACAGACCCTTACACTGAGGATGTACTCATTACCATGACATTCCACTACCAAGCATATATGGGGCCTCCTTCAGCGTATACTAGAATTACCGTGATTGCTTGGAACACAGCTGAAAAACAGATTAGCTCTACTTGGAAAGCACTCCTGAAAATTAGCACTGGGCAAAAGATCAAAGCTGGGGCTACCTGTCATCTAGTCCCCACGCAAGATTGTTCCCTCGGGTGCGGTCCTATCCTACTTTGGATTTCGGAGATGACTTACCTGACCTATCCAGTGCAGCATACCTACTGCTATTTGGTATGTGAATCCAGTCGTGCAGGAGTAGGCTAGGTGGAGTTCCTTATTATAAGATCCAGGACATCAGGCATCCTGGCCCTTTCAGACTCCTATATCTCTTTTAATGATTGCAGGGGCTCAAAGGAATGAAAAAGAGAACATTATGCCCACTATGGAAGAGAATCAAAAAAATGGCGTCCACGTTCAGAAGTTTACAGACCCTTACACTGAGGATTTAAAGTAAGAAAAGGTGGGGGTAGGGCAGAGTATATTATACACAAGAGATTCAGTGGTTAAGGGCGAATGGCCCAATTTGAGTTTTATAATCTCCTAACCACTGATACCTCCTGCCACAGATTTAAAGTTATGGGCAAGATACAACTAACGAGTAATTGTAAATGGACTTACAAATAAGAATAGGTAACTTAAATCTGTGAGGAAAATTCCACCAATGCCCTCGCAAAATCAGAGCTAGATTGTTTTTAGTTAGAAAAAATGTTGTTCTCCATTCATACACTAAAGTTTATTAAAGTCAAAATTTTAACCACACATACATTTAGCAAAAGCTAAAAATTAAAAACACTACACCTAAGTTGAGCTGTGAATTTTAAATTAATCTGAAATCAGTATCAAAGGTATCTGGCAGCACAATTATAGATATAGGCTAAGCCCTTACAATCCGAGGGCTCATTTTAAATTTAAATTTTAACCAGTAATTAAAGCTGCTTTCTACCAGACCAACAAAGGTGAGCAAGTTAAAAAGAAGGGAAAGACAGAGCTTATCCCAGAGGACCCCTGACGTACGTTTCACAAAAAACGCTTCCTCAGAGGGGTGTGGAGCTGCTGCAAAATGTTATATTTATGAGTCTTTAAGACCCTCCTCCGATGTTTGAGTGGGTATGCCTGATTGCCAAAGCTCCATTTTCATTGGCTTATGTGAATGTCATTTGCCAAAGTAACTGCTGATAGGGTACGGTAGGGGGTAGTGGTTCCTGCCGTCAGTGTTGCGTCTGAAATGGGCGTATTTGTTTACATTTGCGATTGTGGTGCAGATCTCATTGGATGATTACATCGAACATATGTTGCACTATTGAACTTGGCTGAATATCTAGCAGATCAATAGATAACATGGGGCAGTCACTGTCAAGTATGACCGTATATCGTAGCAGCTTGCTTATGTCGATAGCATGACAGAATTTGATTGAGCTGCTCGATTTCATTCATTCAGTCTTTATGAGTGAACAGCCTATACACTTACATCAGTGTTGCGTATGAAATGGGCGTATTTGTTTATGTTTGCGTTTGTGGTGCAGATCTCATTGGATGATTGCATCGAACATATGTTTCACTGATGTATTCGGCTTAATATCTGACCCATCAATAGAAATCGTGAGGCAGTCACTGTCAAATATGACCGTATATCGTGGGCAGATAGATTTTAATAAATACGTTCCTGGTACAATGCTTTTGCGAATGGGACGTATTTATTAAAATCTATCTGCCCACGATATACGGTCATATTTGACAGTGACTGCCTCACGCTTTCTATTGATGGGTCAGATATTAAGCCGAATACATCAGTGAAACATATGTTCGATGCAATCATCCAATGAGATCTGCACCACAAACGCAAACATAAACAAATACGCCCATTTCATACGCAACACTGATGTAAGTGTATAGGCTGTTCACTCATAAAGACTGAATGAATGAAATCGAGCAGCTCAATCAAATTCTGTCATGCTATCGACATAAGCAAGCTGCTACGATATACGGTCATACTTGACAGTGACTGCCCCATGTTATCTATTGATCTGCTAGATATTCAGCCAAGTTCAATAGTGCAACATATGTTCGATGTAATCATCCAATGAGATCTGCACCACAATCGCAAATGTAAACAAATACGCCCATTTCAGACGCAACACTGACGGCAGGAACCACTACCCCCTACCGTACCCTATCAGCAGTTACTTTGGCAAATGACATTCACATAAGCCAATGAAAATGGAGCTTTGGCAATCAGGCATACCCACTCAAACATCGGAGGAGGGTCTTAAAGACTCATAAATATAACATTTTGCAGCAGCTCCACACCCCTCTGAGGAAGCGTTTTTTGTGAAACGTACGTCAGGGGTCCTCTGGGATAAGCTCTGTCTTTCCCTTCTTTTTAACTTGCTCACCTTTGTTGGTCTGGTAGAAAGCAGCTTTAATTACTGGTTAAAATTTAAATTTAAAATGAGCCCTCGGATTGTAAGGGCTTAGCCTATATCTATAATTGTGCTGCCAGATACCTTTGATACTGATTTCAGATTAATTTAAAATTCACAGCTCAACTTAGGTGTAGTGTTTTTAATTTTTAGCTTTTGCTAAATGTATGTGTGGTTAAAATTTTGACTTTAATAAACTTTAGTGTATGAATGGAGAACAACATTTTTTCTAACTAAAAACAATCTAGCTCTGATTTTGCGAGGGCATTGGTGGAATTTTCCTCACAGATTTAAGTTACCTATTCTTATTTGTAAGTCCATTTACAATTACTCGTTAGTTGTACCTTACACTGAGGATGTACTCATTACCATGCCATTCCACTACCAAGCATATATGGGGCCTCCTTCAGCGTATACTAGAATTACTGCGATTGCTTGGAACACATCTGAAAAACAGATTAGCTCTACGTGGAAAGCACTCCTGAAAATTAGCACTGGGCAGAAGATCAAAGCTGGGGCTACCTGTCATCTAGTCCCCACGCAAGATTGTTCCCTCGGGTGCGGTCCAATCCTACTTTGGATTTCGGAGATGACTTACCTGACCTATCCAGTGCAGCATACCTACTGCTATTTGGTATGTGAATCCAGTCGTGCAGGAGTAGGCTAGGTGGAGTTCCTTATTATAAGATCCAGGACATCAGGCATCCTGGCCCTTTCAGACTCCTATATCTCAAATTAACCATGACTGCCTCTTTAGGGAAAGACTATTGCCTCACGAAAAGAAACTATTTTATATTTTTGAGCTGTGTTTCCTATCTACAGTTTATGGAAGCTAGTATTCATTATTGTGCACTAGAGAGATTCCGCTAATGTTAGATATATTGTGCTTTTTTCCCTTACCCATACTGTGCTTAGAGTTCATTCAGATCTACATTTACTGTGATTATGCCCCCTAGACGAGGAGTATGTGCTATCATATATCTGCAATCCCTTGAAGTTAATGTAGTTGAATACCTATCTCATTGCCATCCTCTGTATCCTTATATGTTTTAACCTACTAGTTGAGTAATCTGGAGCTGCAGTATTTAGGTTCAGTATCATAGTTACAGGCATTGGAAAAGTTTTACTCTTTGTATGCATCTATAGAACTAAGGACAAATGGTCCCATACTAAAACGTTATATTGTAGGAGATGTCTAAACTTCTTATCTGTGTATGGCGCTAGCTATTAATACTATAGTACACTCAGCTTAACTGATCTCCATGTAAGTATATAGTGCAGCATACCAGATTTTCTTTTAGGACTGCCGACCTGGAAAAAATTAGATACATCTCTTCGGTAGGTACGAGGGAGCTATGCGCTGTAGGGACAAAGATGGTTAACTGAGGTGGGCCCGTCTCAGTGTGCATGTACTTGAACATATAGTGAGTGGGGTAGTTAGACTGCAGGGTTCCTTGATTAATTAAGAATGTTCTGTATTTTTATATATTCCTATGCAGTTTCACAGTGAAAAGTGAGATCTCTTGAGTAAACTGCGACCTCATATTGCCTCGTTCAGAAGTATTGTAGGCTTGTAGATCTTTCCCTCTTAGGTAGCTACAAAAATATATTTGTAGGATTATTTGTGACTAATATACCAACCTTTCTTTTTTTTGGTTTTTCTCTCCTGCAACTTATTATTATAAAGAAAGAGTTTTCCCTTTGGGTCTGACTGAAGAGGCAGCGATCATATATACTCTTAGCCCCAGAGTGGGAACGATTAAGTAATTTATTCCCTGTATTACCCCTCCATCCCTATCTGGCAGAGTTCCGTAGTCTCTGCCCTGTCCAAATAATTTTTTAGCTGTTCTTTGGGCTTTACTTAGAATTAAATAGCTGTGTTTAAATATATAATACTTCCCATACATAGTTTGTTAGTTGTTTTACTCTTACCATATTAATCTCTAATCTGATGATGTTTAAGATAAGATTGTTTACTGTTTTGTTTTTTTTCCGTTTTTTCTTACGCAATCCGAACTAAAACTGAGTTTTTAAGGATATGTCTTCCACGTACTCCAGTCTCCAGATCCCATGAGCGGATCTCTATAGCAGGGAAGACACTGGGAAGATTAAACAATAAAATGAGGTGTGCGGGTGAAGGGTAATATGCTGGCCCGACTGGGCAGAACTTGACTTTCTATTAAATGGTGTAATCAAAGTCTTGAATTACTGTTTTTGTGATGTTGCCCTTCAAAATGTAAATGTTTAACAATGTTTTACTTGCCTCAATAAAAATATTTAAACAAAAAAATTATTAACCCCTAATCTGCCGCTCCTGATATCGCCGCCACTATACTACATTTATTAACCCCTAAACCACCAGCCCCCCACATCGCAACAAGCTAAATTAAACTATATTAACCCTAACCCTAATGTAACCCTAAACCTAACCCTAACACCTCCTAACTTTAACATAATAAAAATATAGCTAAATTAAATTTACAATTATTAACTAAATAAACCTATTAACCCCTAAACCGCCAGCCCCTCCCACATCGCAACAAGCTAAATTAAAATATATTAACCCCTAAACCTAACCCTAAACCTAACCCTAACCCCCCCTAACTTTAACATAATTAAATTAGATCTAACTTAAATTTACAATTATTAACTAAATAATACCTAGTTAAAACTAAACACTTACTTACTAGTGATGTCGCAAACCTAAAATTTTCAGTTCGCAAATGGAGAACACGAACTTCCGCAAAAGTTTGTGAACTGGCGAACCGGGGCGAACCGCCATAGACTTCAATAGGCAGGTGAATTTTAAAACCCACAGGGACTCTTTCTGGCCACAATAGTGATGGATAAGTTGTTTCAAGGGGACTAACACCTGGACTGTGGCATGCCGGAGGGGGATCCATGGCAAAACTCCCATGGAAAATTACATAGTTGATGCAGAGTCTGGTTTTAATCCATAAAGGGCATAAATCACCTAACATTCCTAAATTGTTTGGAATAACGTGCTTTAAAACATCAGGTATGATGTTGTATCGATCAGGTAGTGTAAGGGTTACACACGATTCACAGTGACAAACCACACTCCCCGTTTAACGCACCGCAAACAACCGCAAACAGTCCATTTGCACAACCGCAAACTCCCCATTTGCACAAGGTTGGACCTGAGCTGGTGGTGGCAACAGCATGCGTTGATTGGCGTGCTGTCTGGCTGACCCCGGGTGCCGATGCATGCTGTCTGACTGTGCCACTAGCTCCTTGCGACGACCTCCCCCTGCTTCCAACTCGTCTCCTCCTCCTCTCTGTCTCCCCATCTGAACTTTCCCCCTGTTCTTCTTCTCTTCTAGCGGGCACCCACATGACATCCACGGACGCATTGCCATCAACCACTTCACTTGTATCTGAAAACTCAGCAAAGGAAGCAGCAGCGGGTACAACATCACCATCATCACACCGTACGTCCATGTGTGTAATGCTGCCTGACTGAGACATATCCCTGTTATCTACATCCTCTGGCAATAATGGTTGCGCATCACTCATTTCTTCCAACTGATGTGTAAATAACTTCTCTGACAGATCAAGTGAAGCGGCTGTGGTGCTAGTGTTGGTGGTGGCGGCAGGCGGGCGAGTGGTAACTTGAGAGGTGCCCGAAGCTAAGCTGGAGGAGGATGGTGCGTCAAGGTTCCGAGCGGAAGCTGTAGAAGATTGGGTGTCCTGTGTTAGCCAGTCAACTATGTCCTCAGAACTTTTCGAGTTCAGGGTACGTGGCCTCTGAACACTGGGCATTATTCTAGGGCCAAAGGGAATCACAGCACCACGACGGCCCCTGCGGGGAGGCCTGCCTCTGCCTGTCATTTTTTTTTCGATTAGTGGTACTATGCGTGCAAGCTACTGTGACAACAGATATGAGTGGCACTGTGCACTGGCAGAAGTTGGCAGAGTAGACGCTGTAGGCCTGACACACGCTTGCAGACAACTAACTGTTATTCAATCTATTACAGTCAAATTTCTAGTCTTTTTTTTAATGTACACTACTGTTACACCAGATATGAGTTGCACTGGTGTGACACTGTGCCCTGGCAGGCCCTGAAACGCACACGTGTGAAGGAAACTGACTGCTATTATTTCACAGTCAAATTTCTAGTTTTTTTTTTAATGTACACTACTGTTACACCAGATATGAGTTACACTGGTGTGACACTGTGCCCTGGCAGGCCCTGAAACGTACATGCGTGAAGGAAACTGACTGCTATTATTTCAAAGTCAAATTTCTAGTTTGTTTTTTAATGTACACTACTGTTACACCAGATATGAGTTGCCTGAAACGCACACGTGTGAAGGAAACTGACTGCTATTATTTCACAGTCAAATTTCTAGTTTTTTTTTTTTAACCCCTTAACGACGCGTGTCGTACAGGGTACGTCGCCCACAAACTGGTCTTAAAAGACCGGCAACGTACCCTGTACGACATTAGGGGTTTAAAGCGGCTGGAAGCAATCCTGCTCGCTTCCAGCCGCTTTCCGATTATTTCAGTGATGCCTCGATATCGAGGCATCCTGCAATAACACCCCTTGGCCATCCGATGGAGAGAGATAGACACTCTGTGGCCCTCTCTGCACCGGACATCGATCGTTGGTGGGTGGGAGCCTGTGTGGGAGGCGGGTGGCAGCCATCGGTGATGTGGAGGGGGGTGGGATCATGGGCGGGGATTTCCGGGGCGCGCACGGACGCGCTCGCGTGCACGGGAGGGCGGGGGCAGGTGCGTGCAAGAGGAGGGAGCGGGTGGGAACCGCTACACTACAGAAAAAGTTGGTGTAAAATTTAAAAAAAAAAGGAATAATTTTTTTTTTAAAAAAAGATCAGGCAGGTGGTGGGGGTTGGTCTGTGGGGGGGGGGGAAGCTACACTATAGAAAAAAAACAAAACAGAAAAAACGACTTTTTTTGCAAACTGGGTACTGGCAGACAGCTGCCAGTACCCAAGATGGCCGCCAATAAGGCAGATGGGGAGGGTTAGAGAGCTGTTTTGGGGAGGATCAGGGAGGTTGGGGGCTAAGGGGGGATGCTACACCACATCATATGTAAATATGCTAAAAAAAAAATTAAAAAAAAATTAAAAACCTTTTATTTTAGTACTGGCAGATTTCTTAAGATGGCGGGGACAATTGTGGGGTGGGGGAGGGAAGGGAAGGGAGCTGTTTGGGAGGAATCAGGGGGTCTGATGTGTCAGGTGGGAGGCTGATCTCTACACTAAAGCTAAAATTAACCCTGCAAGCTCCCTACAAACTACCTAATTAACCCCTTCACTGCTAGCCATAATACACGTGTGATGCGCAGCAGCATTTAGCGGCCTTCTAATTACCAGAAAGCAACGCCAAAGTCATATATGTCTGCTATTTCTGAACAAAGGGGATCCCAGAGAAGCATTTACAACCATTTGTGCCATAATTGCACAAGCTGTTTGTAAATAATTTCATAATTTAAAAACTTTCTCCAGAATACATGGGAAGAATTTGGGACATTTAATAGTCATTCTAGAGAAAATGTCCAACTATTTTGGGAGACTGCTAAAGTTTATATGAAAGCGGAAATCAATACTTATGTAGCAAGGCAAAAGAGGGACAGGGTAGGGAATGAGAAGGATCTATCTGAAAAGGTTAGGGAGGCATATGCTTCGTATTTAAAAAATCCTAATAAAGTTAACACAGAAAGTTATTTCTCTATAAGGAAAGATAGAGAGACCTTTTTATTGGGGGAGGCACAGGAACTTCTCTACAGGAATGCTGCTAGATTTTCAACATTTGGCAATAAAGCTGGTAAGTTGATGGCTGCAACCTTTAAGAGACAAACTAGGAGGAAACCAGTTGCAGCCTTGAAAATAAAAGGTACATCTTATACAGGCAGGAGAAAATTACACAATTATTTCAGAATTTTTACAAAGAACTTTATTCAACTCAGAGCCCTGAAATGGGGAAAATTATAGAATTTTTGGATAAAACTGACATTCCTCAAATCTCAGAAGCAGATCGCGAGAGTCTGAATCAACCGATATCTGAAAAGGAGATTCAGAAAACAATTAGTTTAATGGCCAGGGGGAAAACGCCAGGGCCAGATAATTTACCTTTAGATTTCTATCAGATGTTACGGACTGAGATTGGCCCGGTTCTGGTAGATCTCTACAATGCGTACTTTGTATCTAATTTTAAAACATCAGACAATTTTAAAAGAGCGAATATTATCGTAATCCCTAAAAGCAACAAGGACCCGTCGGATATTGCCTCGTATAGACAATCTCCTTGTTGGGGGTAGATTATAAAATCTTAATGAAAATTCTGGCCGATAGGTTGAAGTTAATTCTCCCTAGGATAATTCACCAGGACCAGGCGGTGTTTATTATGGGCAGGGCCTCGGAATTCAATATAAGAAAAATTCTACATGTAATTTGTCATTATGGGGGAGGCGGCTCGGCTCTGCCGAAGGCCTTCCTGCTATCCTTGGATGCAGAGAAGGCCTTCGACAGAGTGGAGTGGCCCTTCCTTCTACAGGTATTGGAGAGGTTTGGGATTGTGGGGCAGTTTGGGGATTTTGTGACTAATATCTACTCAGATATTAAAGCTTCTATCTTGATAAATTATGGGATCTCAGATGTTTTTTCTTTGACAAGAGGTACTAGACAGGGGTGTCCCATGTCGCCTTTGTTGTTTGATCTTATTATTGAGCCCTTAGCTATTAGATTAAGGAATTTGCTCATTGGAATTAACATAGGAAAGGAGACATTCAAAACTGCATTATTTGCGGATGATCTCCTATTATATGTATCTAACCCAAAAAAGCAGGTGGAAGAAATTGTGAAGTTACTGGATCAATACAGTTTAGTGTCAGGTTATAAGATTAACCTTGCAAAATCTAAGATTCTTTGGTTAAAACAAGATAAAGAAGACCTCCAAACCTATCAATTTATGGAAACTAAGACTCTGAGTTATTTAGGGTTAAAGATCTCTGCCAATCCGGCTAATTGGTATAGGGACAATATTGGCACGGTTTTAAGAGATACTGAGGAGAAAATGAAATCTTGGGCGACACTTCCAGTCTCTTTGACTGGTAAAGTGGCCCTGTTTAAAATGTTTATTGTTCCAAAAATTCTATACACATTAAGGATGCTCCCCTTTTTAATTAAGAAGACGGATCTTTTGTGCTTTAATCAAGCATTAAGGTACTATCTTTGGAACGGAAGGACACCTAGACTTAAGCTAGCCAGGTGATATCAACCGTATTGTAAAGGAGGTCTAGGGCTATCCAATTTAGAATGGTATAATCAGGCCGCCATCTTGCGATTTCCAGTAGACTGGTTAAAACGGTCTTTTATATATTCAGAAGAGTCTTTGGAAAGACAGGTCTGCTCTTCTCTCTCCCTGAATTTTGTTCTTTTTGCTACCAATAGGGAGCTTAGTAGGGTCATTTTCGACCATCCATTATTTAAGGATATATTGCTATTTTGGAGGAAGCTATCTAAACATTTGGGCTTAGTACTGAATATCTCTAAATGGTTACCGATAAAAGGTAATACCCGATTCCCGCTGGGTAATATGACGGCTATTTATGAAAGATGGTCGCCGGCTAATCCTTTGATTGTTAGTGATTTTTATGATTATAATCAGCAGAAAGTATATGTATTTGAGAATTTTCAAAAGAAGTTTCCCGGAATTCAGAGAAAACATATTTTTTATTTCTTACAAATTAAGAGTTATATTCTTGGTCTTGTTAGAATTTCTCCTCGTATTTGGGAGGACCATCCTCTTATTAATGCTAAATTATCAGAGAAAAGGCTTTTGTCAAATATTTATAGATTTCTTCTATCTTTAGAAGAAAAGGATGTGTCACAGGAGCTAGCTAAACGGTGGGATGGGATAACTAGTACAACGGATTTAGAAAAAGTACTTATTAACAGTCTTAAACTTACTCAAAGACTCTTTTCAGCTTCTTATTATAGAGAATCACAATTTAGATTAATTCAGGGGGACTATTTAACCCAGCGTAGGGTGGCTAAATGGAATAAAGAGGTGACTAATGTTTGTCCTAAATGTTCTTTCCAAGATCCTAATTTGGGTCACTTGCTATGGGATTGTCCTAAACTTAAACAATTTTGGGCGAAGTTAGAGTACTATCTTTCCTTAATAGGGAAATCAAGGATCTACATGGAAAGGGATTCTATCCTCTTTTTGGTTGGTCATAGCTCTTGGGGAAATTTAGCAAACTTCATACGTACGGTAATAATAATAGTGAGGATACTTATTTTTAAATACTGGATAACTTCTAAAACCCCCTCCATGAGGGAAGTGAAAAATCTTCTGCTTGACTCAATGATAAAGGCGGCCTATGAGTTTAAATTAAGTCTGGGAAGAGGAAATTCCTTTCTCAAGAATTGGAGAGAATTCGTCTGCTGTCAAAGCGAGGGTACGGTACTCTATATAGAGCAAATCATTAATCTAAAGATAACTTAAGGAAGATAGTGGATGGTAGAGGAGGGAGGAGAGAGGGGGGGTGGAGTGTGGGAGAGTCGGGGGAGGGGCTCCCTTTTCCCTTTTTTTTTTTTTTTTTTTTATATAGTTAGTATTTGTGAAATGGATGAGGAAGGATAGGGGGACAGGGACAAGGGAAAAAATGAAAAAATCTGGGAACTGTTAACTGGTTTGATTTAAATTTGTTGCTATTTTGGGGAAATTTGTTCTATGTAATTTGTTTTATGTGTTGATTATTGTCTGTTTTTTTTTTCTTCTTTTTGATGTATGTATTTGTTTAAATAAAGGAAAACAAAAAAAAAAACAAAAAAAAAATAATAATTTCAGTGAGAAACCTAAAATTGCGAAAAAAAATGGAGTTTTTTTTTAAATTTGATCGCATTTGGCGGTGAAATGGTGGCATTAAATATACCAAAATGGGCCTAGATCAATACTTTGGGTTGTCTACTACACTACACTTAAGCTAAAATTAACTCTACAAGCTCCGTACATGCTCCCTAATTAACCCCTTCACTGCTGGGCATAAAACACGTGTGGTGCGCAGTGGCATTTAGCAGCCTTCTAATTACCAAAAAGCAATGCCAAAGCCATATAAGTCTGCTATTTCTGAACAAAGGGGATCCCAGAGAAGCATTTACAACCATTTATGCCATAATTGCATAAGTTGTTTGTAAATAATTTCTGTGAGAAACCTAAAGTTTGTGAAAAAGTGAACAATTTTTTTTTATTTGCTCGCATTTGGCGGTGAAATGGTGACATGAAATATACCAAAATTGGCCTAGATCAATACTTTGGGATGTCTTCTAAAAAAAATATATACATGTCAAGGGATATTCAGGTATTCCTGACAGATATCAGGGTTCCAATGTAACTAGCGTTCATTTTGAAAAAAAAGTGGTTTTGAAATAGCAAAGTGCTACTTGTATTTATGGCCCTATAACTTGCAAAAAAAAGCAAAGAACATGTTAACATTGGGTATTTCTAAATTAAGGACAACATTTAGAAACTATTTAGCATGGTTGTTTTTTGGTGGTTGTAGATGTGTAACAGATTTTGGGGGTCAAAGTTAGAAAATGAATGTTTTTTTCCATTTTTTCCTCATATTTTATAATATTTTTAATAATAAATTATAAGATATGATGAAAATAATGGTATCTTTAGAAAGTCCATTTAGTGGCGCGAAAAAACAGTATATAATATGTGTGGGTACAGTAAATGAGTAAGAGGAAAATTACAGCTAAACACAAACACCGCAGAAATGTAAAAATAGCCCTGGTCCTTAAGGGAAAGAAATTGAAAAATGGCCTTGGTCCTTAAGGGGTTAATGTACACTACTGTTACACCAGATATGAGTGTGGTGTACTGGTGTGACACTGTGCCTGCCCTGGCAGGCCCTGAAACACACACGTGAAGGAAACTGACTGCTATTATTTCCCAGTCAAAAAGTGTTTTTTTTTTTTTTAAATGTACACTACTGTTACACCAGATATGAGTGGTGGCACTGGGCAAGTGGGCACAGTATACGCTGTGAGCCTGACACTCACGCTGGCAGGCAGGCAGGCAACTGCAATTAGATTACACAGGAAAAAAAAAAAACAGACTGATGTTCTAGCCCTAAAAAGGGCTTTTTGGGGTGCTGTCCTTACAGCAGAGATCAGATGAGTCCTTCAGGACTGTAGTGGACACTGAATACACTAGCCTAGCTATCGATTTCCCTATTAAATCAGCAGCAGCTACACTGTCCCTCCTCTCACTAAGAATGCAGCTTCCGAATGAATCTAAAATGGATGCTGTCCAGGAGGTGGGAGGGTCTGGGAGGGAGGGTCTGCTGCTGATTGGCTGGAATGTGTCTGCTGACTGTGAGGTACAGGGTCAAAGTTTACTCAATGATGACGAATAGGGGGCAGACCGAACATCTCATATGTTCGCCGTTCGCGGCGAACGCGAACATGCTATGTTCGCCGGCTACCTATTCGTGACATCACTATTACTTACCAGTGAAATAAAACCTAAGCTAGCTACAATATAGCTAATAGTTATATTGTATCTAGCTTAGCCTACTCTAGAATAAACTACCAAGGGCCCTTAAAAGGGCCTTTTGGGGGCCCATAAAAGGGCCTTTTGCAGGGCATTGCTCTGAGATAAACACCTCTTTTTTACTCCCAAAAAATACAAACACCCCCTAAAAATATACATTACACAAAATAACAAACAAATTATCAAAAATAAAAAAAATATTCCTATTCTAATACCCATAAAAAAATACCACCACAAAATAAAAAACCTAATATAGAATAAAATACCAATGGCCCTTTGGCAAACACCCCCTAACACTATACAAACCCCCAACTCCCCAAACTACCAAGGGCCCTTAAAAGGGCCTTTTGGGGGGCCTTAAAAGGACCTTTTGCAGGGCATTGTTTTGAGATAAACAGCTCTTTTACTCCCCAAAAAATACAAACATCCCCTAAAAATAAACATTACACATAATAACAAACAAATTATCAAAAATAAAAAAAAATATTCCTATTCTAATACCCATAAAAAAAATACCACCACAAAATAAAAAACCTAAGATAGAACAAAATACCAATAGCCCTTAAAAGGGCCTTTTGTGGGGCATTGCCCCAAAGATATCAGCTCTTTTACCTGTGAAAAAATACAAACACCCCCCAACAGTAAAACCCACCACCAAACCAACCCCCCCCAAAAAAAAATCTAAAATAACCTACGCTACCCATTGGGTAATTGGGTGTTTAAAAGGGCATTTAGCTCTTTTACTGCCCAGACCCTAAACTAAAAAAAAAACCCACCCAATAAACCCTTAAAAAAGCCTAACACTAACCCCCTGACGATCCACTTACAGTTTTTGAAGTCCCGCTTGAACGTTCTTCATCCCAGCGAAGTCATCATCCATGCAGCAAGAAGACTTCATCCAGGCAGCCTCTTCTATCTTCATCCAGCCGGCAAAGTCCTCATCCAGACGGCAAGAAGTCTTCATCCAGACAGCCTCTTCGATCTTCATCCAGCAGGCACGGAGCGAGTCCATCCTGAAGACATCCGGCACGGAGCATCCTCTTCATATGGTCGCCGCCGTACACTGAATCTTTAATGCAAGGGACGCGATTCAAGATGGCGTCCCTTGCATTCCTATGGACTGAAAAATTTGAATCAGCCAATAGGAATTAAGGCTGCTAAATTCCTATTGGCTGTTCAAATCAGCCAAAAGGATTTAAGCAGCTCTAATTCTATTGGCTAATTTGAATTGTTAGTTTAAAATTATTATTTTTTAATTTGACAGGTAAGTTTTAATTGAATTTAAGCTAGGGAAATTGTAATTTTAATATAAAGTTAGGGGGTCGTTAGGTTTATGGGTTACTAGTTTAAATTAGTTTATTTCTTTGTGGGGGGCTTATGGTTTAGGGGTTATAGTTCATTTTAGTATATTTCATTGTGGGGGGCTTGCGGTTTATTGGTTAATAGGTTTATTATAGCGGCGGTGTGGGCGGATGGCAGATTAGGGGTTAATAATATTTAAATAGTGTTTGCGATGCGGGAAGCGGCGGTTTAGGGGTTTATAAGTTTATTATAGTGGTGACGATATCGGGGAGCGGCGGAATAAGGGTTAATACATTTTTTTAATGGCGGCGATGTCGGGAGCAGCAGATTAGGGGTTAATAAATTTATTATAGTGTTTGCGATGCGGGAGGGCCTCAGTTTAGGGGTTAATAGGTAGTTTATGGGTGTTTAGTTTACTTTGTAACACATTAGTTATGAGTTTTATGCTACAGTAAAGGCCCGGATGACAGCATGGAAGAAGGGCACCTGTGACCCCACTTCCCCCCCAGGAGTGGATTATTCCAGGTGGGTGGGGTTGGGGAACTTTGATAAGTCCCAGCACTGGAAGTGAGGTCACAGGTGTCCTTCTGAACAGCACGGTAGGAGGTGTGTACACTGACTTACCTGAAGATGGAGGCCTTGTTGCAGGAGTTGCTGTCGGCGGCGAGGAGGAATGGCGAAGGATGGATCCGGCAGCAGTTGTCCACGGCTGGGGAGGCAGCCACGACAGGCCCGGTGTTGGAGTCAGCAGTCGGGAGCGGAAGACGGCCGGCCAGGAGGTCGAGGCCACCGGAACGCTTGAGCCCGGAGGTCGGCAGGAGAAGATCCGGTCGGGAGAGGAGTCAGCCGGCGGGTCCGCAGGAGCAGGCGAGTCTGGAGAGCGGTGGAGGTCTACGGTCCGGAGCGGGAACGGAGGCCCGGTCGCGGGCGGCGCTGCGGTCTGACGTCATCACGGCACGTCAACGGTCGGAGCCTCAGACAGCGAGAGGACGCGGCAGATCAGGACGGACCGGGAGAAGAGGTCGGGAGTCAGGTAAGCGGCTGAGCTATCGAAGTATGGGGCATAATGGCTGAGCTATCGCAAAAAAAAAAAAAAAAAAAAAGGGCGCAAAAAAGTTTATTGAAGGACACGGGTTATTAAGGTGGGGGGGGGGAGCTGCATTTACAGGTGGCGACCAATGGCCGGGGGGGGAGGTTTACCTGACAGAGTGCGCCAGAATGGCCGGGGGGAAAGGGGGAATTTAGGTTTTGTCAGTGTGCGCCAGATCGGTGGCTAAAAAAAAAAAAAAAGAGGGGGGAGTGAGAGTTTTCAGGGGATCGGGGAATGAACCCAGGGGATATATTTGGCAGTTAATAAGGCTGGAGAGGGGGGGCTTTTAGCAAAAAAAAAAAAAAAAACAGATAGTATGAGGGAGCATGTGGGTTTTATGCCAGCCTTGGTGGCATAAAGGCTGGCGGAACCACTTTGCTAGCAGTAGGTTTGGGCTTATAACCCAGCTACTCTCGTTTGACTGTAAAAAAAAAAAAAAAAAGAAAAAGAAAAAATATATAGATAAAATTGCTTCTCTGTAAGTTTTATGCGGCTCCCTTAGGCCAGGTACCAGACTACTAGGGGTGGGTGTGCCTATTAGGCCCTTCCCGGTTGCGCATGGCGAGGTGCTAATTTTGGGCCCCAAAAAAAAAAAAAAAAAAAGAGGGAAAAGAGAGAAAGAATGTAGCCTGGGGTCCAGCTTTCATGGCAGGTCCGCTGGTATTTCAGTTTTGTTGATAGCTGTTTCCCTCCCTTTGGGGAGCATGTAGATTGGCGGGCCATTGGGATTGGGGGGTCTCAGATGCAGGATGGTGGTACCTCCCCTATGGGGGTACGCCGAGCAAGGGGGGGTTCGTATAGTTTTCTAAGGAGGGGGTGACGGGTAGGGTCCTCCGGGGCGGGTAAGGGAGGGGGGGGTCCTATATTGGGGAGCGGTACGCAAAAAAAAAAAAAAAAAGAGTGGTCATATGGAGGCAAAATATAGGAAAGGGGGGGTGTTTATTGCTGGTGTGGACAGTTTTGATGTTTTATTGTGCATTGCAGGTGGGACCGGGGGAGAACTGAGGGAGGAGGCTCTGGACGCCTCTGAAGGAGTCATCCCGGCACAGCAGGACAGGCTTACAGAGCCACCACTCGAGCTCAACGCCAGTGGTGACTTTGCGGATGAGGAGGAGGATCCTTTAGAGGGCACCTCGGCGGGACCGAGAACGGCAAGTCAGGTAGGAGATCTGTCCGCCTTGGCGCAGATCTTACAGTTATTGTCTCCTCAACGGAGTGGGGGAGGGCAGGGAGCAGGATCTCAGGAGGGAGAGTTAGGGGGTAGAGGGGTTTCTGTGGGGAGAGAGGTTATGTCTATATCTACATTACAGGCACCGGTAACAGGAGGTAGGACAGATCGAGGGGCTATGCAGCCGGCCAGGATGGCGACTGCAAGAGGAGGCAGGAGGTCTAGGTCGCCGCGAAGGAGGACAAGAGGAGGCGGATCATCGGCATCGCCTACTTGGGCAAGATTGGATAGAAGCTGGGACCGGAGCAGGTACGGCAGGGGGAGATCCCCTGCCAGGAGAGAAATGGTTCGGAGGAGACTGGACGTGAGCAGAGGAAGGGAGGAAGATAACAGAGGCAGAGGCCGCAGGGACGAGGCGAGGCCAGTTCGAGAGGAGCGCACAGAAGCTAGACCGGTACGGGAGGAGCATACAGAAGCAAGGCCAGTACGAGAGGAACGCACAGTAACGGTGCAGCAGCCAGCAGGTGAGATGGCTGGTGGGGCACCAAGTGTGAATGGGGCTGTGTCTGGTGAGAGGGAAACGTTGGTGTCAGGTTTGAAAGCTTTACTTGCGTCTTTGGAAAACCCGGGTGGGAGTACCTCAGTTGCGGCGGCGTGGGCCACGCCAGGGGTTACCCCAGCTGTGGCAGGGTCACAGGTACCGGCGGCAAGCACGGGAAATACAGCGAGCAGTGTAGGAGAGGTGGTTCGGGTGCCTGAAGGGGCTATGCGGAGACCATGTCTCTGTTCAATTGGCCCTTTAGGGATTCACTTAACCAGTGAATTGAGGGAAAAGATTGGAAAACGGGAATATATAGAGATTTTCTCCCTGTTGCCTTTGGAGCACGTTCTGGAGGTAAAGGAGGACGAGAAGGAAACAGGAAAAAAGGAGGAGGAGGAGCGCAAAAAACATTGGCGCAAATTACCAAAGACTTTTAGTAATTGGTTGCGTGCCTTTGGCATCTTGGCTAGTGTCACATGCGAGAGGACCCCGGATCAAGGGTCTTCATTGTTCTGTTATTACGACGAGATTTCCAGCGCGTATAGGACCTACGGGGGAATGGCGTGGTGGCGGTACGACGAGGGCTTTAGGCAACGGTTAGCGGTTCGGCCAGAGATGTGGTGGGACGACAGAGATATGAGCATCTGGCTAGAGATTATGACTCCCTTAAGGGGTAGTCATTCCTTTCGGGGCTATGGGCAAACGTCTGGCAGCGGAAGCACCGGAGGGACTGGATCAGCCCTTAGAAAAGGGGTATGTTTCCAGTTCAACGATGGGCAGTGTAAGTTCGGGGCCTCATGCAAATACAAGCACGAGTGTTCTGGGTGTGGGGGGTGTACACCCTTTCACGAAATGCTTCAAGAAAGGGAAACAAGCGACCCGGTCAGGAGACGTGGGTTCAGCGGGCACAGACGCCAGTGAGGGTCGAAAAGATGGCCCCATGGTTAGAGGCTTACGCCAATAAGCGCGGACGCGCTGAGGATGCTGAGCTGCTACTTACGGGTTTTAGCTCAGGTTTTATGATTCCATATAAAGATGAGCGGATGGAGGGTATCCCAGGGAATTTGAAGTCAGCCAGGGAACACCCGGGGGGTCTAAGAGAGAAAATTGAAAAGGAGGTTCGATTGGGTAGAATGGCGGGTCCATTTGTGGAACCCCCATTCATGAACCTCAGGGTATCACCATTGGGGGTGGTCCTCAAGAAGGCCCCGGGTCAATATCGCATGATCCACCACCTGTCTTACCCTAAAGGATTGTCGGTCAATGACGGCATCGATCCGGAATTGGTGGCGGTGAAATATGCATCATTCGACAAGGCGGTGGGCTTAGTGAGAGCGGCGGGTTTTGGGGCTTTAATGGCAAAAGCTGATGTTGAATCGGCTTTTCGCCTGCTCCCGGTCCATCCAAGGTGTCACCATCTTTTGGGATGCAAAATGGACGGAGCTTTTTTCGTTGATTTGTGCCTCCCGATGGGATGTTCAATTTCATGTTCCTATTTTGAGCGGTTCAGTTCCTTTGTAGAGTGGGTGGTGAAGCAGACGGCGGGGATTTCTTCTATGGTGCATTACCTGGACGATTTCCTGTTTGTTGGGCCGGCAGGCTCGGCGATATGTGACCGTCTGGTCCGGGCTTTTGGGCAGGTGACCGGGGAATTTGGTATCCCGGTGGCCGCAGATAAATCTGAGGGTCCCACAACGTCATTGAGTTTTTTGGGAATCCAAATGGATTCCATTAAGATGGAGTGCAGGTTACCAGAGGACAAGGTATCTGACCTCAAATCGGTGATCGGCAGGATGCTGGCGAGAAAGAAAGCTACCCTCAGGGATATACAATCGTTGTTGGGAAAGCTGAATTTTGCATGCAGGATAATTCCCATTGGCCGAATATTCTGCAGACGTATGTCATTGCTGACAACTGGAGTTTCTGACCCAAGACACCATGTCAGGTTGTCGGTGGAGGTCAAAGAGGACTTGAAGGTCTGGCGGACTTTCTTGGAGGATTTCAATGGGCAAGTGATCATGCAGGAAATAGGCTGGTCGGACGACCAGCTGTGCTTATTTACAGACGCTGCAGGAGCTCACGGTTTTGGGGCCTATTTGAACGGCCAGTGGTGTGCGGGTAGATGGCCCGAAGTGTGGACCGAGTGGGGTTTGACTAAGAACCTGACTTTCTTGGAATTATTCCCGTTGGTTGTGGCATTAAAGATTTGGCCGGAGCAGCTGGGCAACAAAAGAGTTTGTTTCCATTCTGACAATCAGGGAGTGGTATGGGCAATCAACCGTTTAACGGCAAACTCGCCGGCGGTGATACGGCTCCTAAGGGTGTTTGTATTGGAGTGCCTGAGATGCAACATATCTTTCAGAGCAGTGCATGTCCCGGGTCGATTTAACGTTATTGCTGACGCTTTGTCACGATTTCAGTGGGACAGGTTTCGAGAAGTGGCCCCGGAAGCAGAGCGGGATGGAGTAGCATGTCCCGAGGATCTGTGGTACCTGGGTTGCCAGGAATGTTGAGATTAATCAAAAGGGCATTGGCTCCTAACACATGGAGGGCTTACGCCCGAGTGTGGAAATTGTGGGAGCGGGTGCTACAGGAGGAGCAGTATCAGGAATGCAGGAGGAGTAATTTCTTGTTATGGATGAGCTGGGTAGGTTCATGGGAGAGGGAAGGGCTATCGCCCTCTGAAGTGCGAAAGAGGATGGCAGCAATGGCATTCCTTTTTCGATTGCTGGGTATGGAGGACCTTACAAAAAATGTTGTGACTCGGATGGCAGGCAGAGGGATGTGTAAAAAGCGATTCCGGACGGATGGTCGGAGGCCAGTTACTTTTGCGATTCTGCAGGGGTTGGTGGCGGAGCTAAGTAGGGTTTGTTTATCAAGGTATGAGGAGCTGTTGTTCAGGGCCGCTTTTGTCCTGGCTTTCTTTGGAGCGTTCAGGGTGTCGGAGCTGGTGGGAAAAAACCGGTGGGACGTGAGCGGGATGAGTAGGCAGGATGTTGTGGTGACAGAAGGGATGGTCGAGTTATGGGTTCGGAGGTCTAAGACGGACCAAGAGGGTAGAGGATCAGTAGTGGTGCTGCGGGCAATTGGCGGGGAATGTTGTCCGGTAAGGGCTGTGAAGGAATATCTTGAGATGGCCGGTTCTGGGGCAGGCCCGATGTTGGTTCATGCGGACGGAATGCCATTGTCGCGTTTTCAGTTTGTGGCAGTAATGCGGAAGGTATTGGGGTTGATGGGAATTGTGGGCCTGGAGTTTGGTTCTCATTCTTTCAGGATAGGTGCGGCGACGGAGGCGGCCAATTTGGGGTTAGAGGCTTCAGTGATTAGGAGGATTGGGAGATGGAGATCAGAGCGATTTCGGGGGTATGTGAGACCGGGTTTGGTGCCCCGAATCGGGGGGAACTGATAACGTTTTAATTTTTTGGCAGAGCCGGGGAAGTGTTGGATCGTAGGACATTCCTATGTGTACTGGACGAGGAAGGCAGCAGCAGTGAAGCCGGATGGGACCCAGTTGGGCTTTGGAAGGGACCGGCTTATCATCAGATGGTTTGGGATCAGGGGCATGAAATGGTCACAAGTGGTGGGCACGGTGGTGGAGCATGCCAGGCTTTTCTCCCCCCCGAAGGTATTGGTGGTGCACTCAGGCGGAAACTATTTGGGATGTATGCCACAGAAGGTATTAATTGAGGACATAAAAAGAAGTTTTGATAGATTGTGTCAGCTGTTTCCGGGTATGGTCCTAGTATGGTCTGAGATTGAGAGTAGAGTAGTATGGAGATCGGCGTGGGACGCAAACAAGCTGGAGGCTTCCAGACGGAAGGTCAATAGAACCGTATCTGGGTACGTAAAGGGGCTGGGAGGTGTTGGCATATGCCATGTAGAGTTTGAGGGGGAGTCGGGCAAATGTTTTTACTTGAAGGATGGAGTGCACCTCAATGAAGTCGGGCTACATTTATTTAATTTTAATCTTTGTGAGGGGATAGAAAAGGCCTTAGCTTTGGTTGGCGGTACTCGCTAGGGAGCGAGTTGTGGCGGAAGTGCTTGCTAGTTTCTGTTGAGGCTTACGCCTAATGGAACATGGTGGTAGTTATGTGGGGTAAGCAAAGGAATGTGAGGAACGCCCAGCCCTGGAAGGGGTGGGGGCTTAGGAGAAAATTAAAGCAAGCACTGAGGTGGATTGTAAATATTGTTGAAAAAGTTAAATAAAGATGTTAATTTATTGGTTTGTTTAATAAATAAGCTGCGGCCTTTTCTCTCCCAACCAGGTGTTGTGTATTTATTGATCAAGGAACGAATAGTGGGAAAATGTGGGGTCAAGTAAAGGCCCGGATGACAGCATGGAAGAAGGGCACCTGTGACCCCACTTCCCCCCAGGAGTGGATTATTCCAGGTGGGTGGGGTTGGGGAACTTTGATAAGTCCCAGCACTGGAAGTGAGGTCACAGGTGTCCTTCTGAACAGCACGGTAGGAGGTGTGTCCCGCCCTCCCTCCCTGTATGGTGAGCTAGGTGATGTCGCAGCGCAAGCGGAAGTGCTTGCTAGTTTCTGTTGAGGCTTACGCCTAATGGAACATGGTGGTAGTTATGTGGGGTAAGCAAAGGAATGTGAGGAACGCCCAGCCCTGGAAGGGGTGGGGGCTTAGGAGAAAATAAAAGCAAGCACTGAGGTGGATTGTAAATATTGTTGAAAAAGTTAAATAAAGATGTTAATTTATTGGTTTGTTTAATAAATAAGCTGCGGCCTTTTCTCTCCCAACCAGGTGTTGTGTATTTATTGATCAAGGAACGAATAGTGGGAAAATGTGGGGTCAAGCTTTGTAGTGTAAAACACATAACTACTGACTTTAGATGGCGGTCCAGATCTTGTAGTTTTAGGCCTTAATGCTCACTTTTTAGCCAGAATGCCAAACTCGTAATACCGGCGCTATGGGAGTCCCATGAAAAAACTTAAATTTTACGAGTGCGGTATTGACGTTGCGTTACAGGATAAAAGGTGCGCGGTACAGCTATACCGACAACACTTGTAATAGCTGCGGTGCTGTTTTAATGCTGAAAATGCCATATTTTCAGCTTTACAAGCCGCAACGCAAAACTTGTCATCTAGGTGATTGTTATCTATATGGTCCACCACAGGAACTATCAGTCTCCTGTTGTGAAAAGCAAATACAAAAGCATGTGATTAAGAGGCTGTCAATAGAGCCTTTAAAACAGGCAGAAATTTAGAGGTTTAAATGTTATAAGGTATATTAATCTCACAATGTTGGTTGTGCAAAGCTGGGGAATGGGCACTAAAGGTATTATCTATCTTTTTAAACAATAACAATTTTTTGTGGAGATTGCCCCTTTAACTGCAAAGGGCTCCAATGTACTTTTATATATATATATATACATGTATACATATGTATTATGTGTTTATATAAGTAGATATGTCTGTAAAAATGTATATATATATATGTATATACATATAAATACATATGCATACATATGTAGATTATATATATATATATATATATATATATATATATATATATATATATATATATATATATATATATATATATATATATATAGTATATACACATACATCTTTTGCCTGCCTTTTTTCTCTAACACCTGAGACCTCATGTTTTTGAGCCCTTATAGCTTTTTTCAGCAATATTTGTTTTGTATAATTTTATCAGATAGTGTTATTATGAGTGTAACTATACTTTTGAATTATAAAGACCATAGAAGGGGTTTGATTTAAGCACTCTTTCCTACATATAGGTAAATATTAAAAGTTAGATACTTTATTAGGTAAATTAAAAATGAGGAGAGATTAAACTTCTCATATTGTACCAATTAAAGCCATGGGAATTAACACTGATATGTTACATCACCCCCCTGTTTCCTGGCTGATATCTGCAGCCGTCGGCGTCAGGTGACAGGGGTGACTAACATAAACAATTAAAAGTGCAAGTGATTGCACAGGCAACACAATTGCGTTTCGGCAGTCTTTTCAGCCTTTGTCAATGTGATTAAATAAGCAAACCGAAGCATGGGTGCCACCCGTTTAAATACACTTAGTGTGTTCGATAATGGTCCAATCAGGGTGCTCTGCAGTCAAACCGCCCCTTGCTTGGCGAATCCTAGCCATTGACGTGACATAGGAGAGGTGTGTGCTTTAGCCGTCCATTGATTGGATATCGGGTTGTAGCGTCACAAACAGAGGGACAGTTTTGTTTATATCCTAATGGTATTGATTGATCATTGCTGATTCTATATCTTCCAAATATTGAGTATCGCAGTGGAAGTAAAATACCAGCCTGTTCTTTCAGTGACACGATGGTTATCTATCCAACACTTAAAGTGTAACCTGTGTGTTCATGTTATTCTCATGCATCGCACACTTATTTATGGTACCACAAATTTGTCAGTTACTGTGCAATATGTTATAGGCAAGAATGATAGGCGGTGAATCATAACATTGGTGAGTCTTCATTTTAAAAATAAACATATTCCGTGAATGAGTTAACATTCCACATTTAGAGACCCGTTATCATTCTTTATTTTTTTTGTAATAACTTTATTTATATCAAGAACAAAAAGGTCCACCACATACATGACCACACAAAGTAGGATGAAATAACAAGGAACATCAGGTAGCTACACAATATTCATCATAACAATAGATACGTTCAATATGTCTCGTGGCAAGATCCCTAGTTAGCCATGTAAAGGTGGGGGCCCAATCCGTCCTAAGGCATTTATGTATACATAAAAAGAAACAAAAAAAAACCTCACAAATAAACAGTGAAAACATTGAAAGGAAATACATCCATTTAACACAACACTTACCCGGAGTACCTCCAGCTCACCCCCCACAGATCGGCGACAAGTACCTGTATTTGCCTTTGTACATGGAGATTTAGTTAGCGCTAACCAACAGACAAGCACCAGTTGCCCCTGAGGTTCTCATTCAGGATATAAGAGCTGTTTCTAAACGGGAAAATGACACTATCCCTAACACTAGGTGGTAGGAAAAGCAGGTAAGCCTCCCATTTATGTAGAAATCTCTTGATTCGTTTCTCCACGTCCCCCTTTGTGTCGGCCTGTTCAACTAACATTTGAGTGTGTATCTTATTAATTAACTGTTGAAAGGGGGGGGGGGGGGTCCTCCTCTCTCTCCACCCTGCCAAAATGAGTTGCCTAGCCAGCATAAGAACAGTGGTTATGAAAATGTCAGACCTGTATATTCTATCTCCTGGTATCAGGAATATGAAGTGCTGTGCTGTGAGTGTCACCTATTGTCTCGTCACTTTTGTTAACCAGTATGAAACCCTGTGCCAGTATTTCTTCAGTTTGGGACAATCCCATAATAAGTGGGTCCAGTCAGGATGTATGAATCTACATTTATTACAGATATCCTCAGCTCCTAGAACCCATTTGGTTGGAGCGAAGTTTGTGAGTGATATAGGATTGGTGCAGAAGTTTCATATGTGTTCTCTTAATGTCTCAGAGATTGTACTAATATGTACCTTCTGGAAACTGGCTCTCAGAAGGTCAGGGTCCACAGAGAGGTCTCTATAATCCGACTATTTCATCAAGATTCCCTGCAAGGCTCGCTCTTCAAAGTGTTTAAGAAACAGGTCATAAGTATGTGAGAGCCTGTAGGATCCCAGCCTGGCCAGGGTACACAAGTTAGACCCGTTATCATTCTTATGTATTTTGGCAGCACACAATAATAGTGGAAACTATACTGTATGTGTTAAAGTAATGTAACCAATTGAGACCAGATTATGGACATTCCTTTTTAAGGAGCTGATATATATTGTCATTAGAATCAAAACTTCCTCTTCTGTTTAGTACCGGACCTTACAAGTATTAGAACCTATCATCTTCAATCTACCCCCATAGGGACCTATCATAAATTATAATGGTATGTTTGTTTAACTTAAAATCCCACCAATAACCTAATTTCCAATGTATAAAGTTTATAAGCTTGATTTTTTCACAATTACCACCTCTGATTCCAGACTTGGCTTTTTCCAAGACCCAACATTTGAAAGATGTTGGTTTGCCTGTGTGATACTTTAAGAAATGCCTTGCTCCACTGGTTATTTGTTTTCCTTTGTCAGCGTCTTTTTGAGCATTACAGATGTTACTTAAGTGCTCTGTCACCCTGGTGCCCAGTTTACGGGTAGTCATACCTACATAGAGGCTAACACATGAGCAGGATAGGCAGTATATAACATCTGTACTTTGACAATTAATGTGGGTTTTAATTTTCCAGTTCCTTTTGAACCTATCAGTTATAACTTCTTGTTTAACCATGTATTGGCATATCTTACAGTGTCCACAGGGGACAGAGCCTTTATAAATAGGTGCTTTATTCACATTCCTATTGAAATGGCTTGTGGTCAGGTTGTCAGTAAGGTTTCTAGCTCTTCTGAATGTAAATGATGGTCTATTTGGTAAAAGTGTTTGTAGTCTTTCATCACTTTTGAGAACATGCCAGTGTTTATTAACAAATGAACGGCTAGATTACGAGTTTTGCGTTAGGCTTAAAAAGCAGCGTTGGCCAGTGCTAACGTTGCTTTTTAACGCCTGCTGGTATTACGAATCTTGCAGGTACAGGTGTACCGCTCACTTTTTTGGCCAGACTTGGAAATACCGCAAATCCACTTACGTAAATTGCGTATCCTATTTTTTCAATGGGACTTGCATAGCGGCGGTATTACGAGTCTGACAAAAAGTGAGCGGTAGACCCTCTCCTGTCAAGACTGGTACCGCATTTTAAAGTCAGTAGTTAAGAGTTTTAGGGTACAACGCTGTAGCATAAAACTCTTAACTAAAGTGCTAAAAAGTACACTAACACCCATAAACTACCTATTAACCCCTAAACTGAGGCCCTCCCGCATCACAAACACTAAAATTAAATTTTTAACCCCTAATATGCCGAACGGGACATCGCAGCCACTATAATAAATATATTAACCCCTAAACCACCACACTCCCGCCTCGCAAACATTAGTTAAAAATTATTAACCCGTAATCTGCCGTCCCTAACATCGCCGACACCTACCTACATTTATTAACCCCTAATCTGCCGCCCCCAACGTCGCCGCCACTATACTAAAGTTATTAACCCCTAAATCTAAGTCTAACCCTAACCCCCCCTAACTTAAATATAATTACAATAAATCTAAATAAAATTCCTATAATATACTAAATAATTCCTATTTAAAAATAAATACTTACCTATAAAATGTACCCTAAGATAGCTACAATATAACTAATAGTTACATTGTAGCTATCTTAGGGTTTATTTTTATTTTACAGGCAAGTTTGTATTTATTTTAACTCGGTATAATATTTATTAAATAGTTATTAACTATTTAATACCTACCTAGCTAAAATAAATACAAAAGTACCTGTAAAATAAAACCTAACCTAAGTTACAATTACACCTAACACTACACTATAATTAAATTAATTCCCTAAATTAAATACAATTAAATAAAATTAGCAAAAATACAAAAACAAACACTAAATTACAGAAAATGATAAACAAATTACAATATTTTTAAACTAATTACACCTAATCTAATCCCCCTAACAAAATAAAAAGCCCCCCAAAATAAAAAAAACCCTACCCTACACTAAATTACAAATAGCCCTTAAAAGGGCCTTTTGCGAGGCATTGCCCCAAAGTAATCAGCTCTTTTACCTTTTAAAAAAATTACAAATCCCCCCAACATTAAAACCCACCACCCACACAACCAACCCTACTTTAAAACCCACCCAATACCCCCTTAAAAAAACCTAACACTAACCCCTTGAAGATCACCTTACCAGGAGAAGTCTTCATCCAACCGGGCCGAAGTCCTCAACGAAGATGGGAGAAGTCTTCATCCAAGCCGGGCGAAGTGGTCCTCCAGACGGGCAGAAGTCTTCATCAAGATGGCATCTTCTATCTTTATCCATCCGGCGCGGAGAGGGTCCATCTTCAAAACATCCGACGCGGAGCATCCTCTTTAATCGACGGCTAACACAGAATGAAGGTACCTTTAGGTGACGACATCCAAGATGGCGTCCCTTCAATTCCAAATGGCTGATAGAATTCTATCAGCCAATCGGAATTAAGGTAGAAAAAATCCTATTGGCTGATGCAATCAGCCAATAGGATTGAAGTTCAATCTTATTGACTGTTCCAATCAGCCAATAGGATTGAGCTCACATTCTATTGGCTGATTGGATCAGCAAATAGGATTTAACTTCAATCCTATTGGCTGATTGCATCAGCCAATAGGATTTTTTCTACCTTAGAATTCTATCAGCCAAACGGAATTGAAGGGACGCCATCTTGGATGACATCACTTAAAGGTACCTTCATTCTGTGTTAGCCATCGATTGAAGAGGATGCTCCGCGTCGGATGTCTTGATGATGGACCCGCTCCGCGCCGGATGGATGAAGATAGAAGATGCTGTCTGGATGAAGACTTCTGCCCGTCTGGAGGACTACTTCGCCCGGCTTGGATAAAGACTTCTCCCTGCTTCGTTGAGGACTTCGGCCCGGTTGGATGAAGACTTCTCCCAGTAAGGTGATCTTCAAGGGGTTAGTGTTAGGTTTTTTAAGGGGGTATTGGGTGGGTTTTAGAGTAGGGTTGGTTGTGTGGGTGGTGGGTTTTAATGTTGGGGGGGGGATTTGTAAAATTTTTTAAAAGGTAAAAAAGCTGATTACTTTGGGGCAAGGCCCCGCAAAAGACCCTTTTAAGGGCTATTTGTAATTAAGTGTAGGGTAGGGCTTTTTTATTTTGGGGGGGCTTTTTTATTTTGTTAGGGGGATTAGATTAGGTGTAATTAGTTTAAAAATATTGTAATTTGTTTATTATTTTCTATAATTTTGTGTTTGTTTGTTTTTTGTACTTTAGCTAATTTTATTTAATTGTATTTAATTGTATTTAATTTAGTGAATTAATTTAATTATAGTGTAGTGTTAGGTGTAATTGTAACTTAGGTTAGGTTTTATTTTACAGGTACTTTTGTATTTATTTTAGCTAGGAAGTTATTAAATAGTTAATAACTATTTAATAACTATTGTACCTAGTTAAAATAAATACAAACAAATAAAAATAAACCCTAAGCTAGATACAATGTAACTATTAGTTATATTGTAGCTAGCGTAGGGTTTATTTTACAGGTAAGTATTTAGTTTTAAATAGGAATGATTTAGTTATTAATAGTAATTTTATTTAGATTATTTTAAATTATATTTAAATTAGGGGTTGTTAGGGTTAGGGTTAGACTTAGGTTTAGGGGTTAATACATTTGATATAGTGGCGGCGACGTTGGGGGCACCAGATTAGGGGTTAATAAGTGTAGATAGGTGGCGGCGACATTGGGGGCGGCAGATTAGGGGTTAATAAATATTAGGAAGGTGTCAGCGATGTTGGGGGCAGCAGATTAGGGGTTCATAACTATAATGTAGGTGGCGGCGGTGTCCGGAGCGGCAGATTAGGGGTTAATAATATAATGTAGGTGGCGGCAATGTCAGGGGCAGCAGATTAGGGGTTAATAAGTGTAAGATTAGGGGTGTTTAGACTCGGGGTTCATGTTAGGGTGTTAGGTGTAAAAGTACATTTTATTTCCCCATAGGAATCAATGTGGCTGCTTTAACCCCTTAATGACCACAGCACTTTTCCATTTTCTGTCCGTTTGGGACCAAGGCTATTTTTACATTTTTGAGGTGTTTGTGCTTAGCTGTAATTTTCCTCTTACTCATTTACTGTACCCACACATATTATATACCGTTTTTCTCGCCATTAAATGGACTTTCTTTTTATTTTCATCATATCTTATAATTTACTATAAAAAAAATTATAAAATATGAGGAAAAAATGGAAAAAAACACACTTTTTCTAACTTTGACCCCCAAAATCTGTTACACATCTAAAACCACCAAAAAACATCCATGCTAAATAATTTCTAAATTTTGTCCTGATTTTAGAAATACCCAATGTTTACATGGTCTTTTTTAGTAAACTATAGGGCCATAAATACAATTAGCACTTTGCTATTTCCAAACCATTTCTTTTCAAAATTAGCGATAGTTACATTAGAACACTGATATCTTTCAGGAATCTCTGAATATCCATTGACATGTATATATTTTTTTTTAGTAGACATCCCAAAGTATTGATCTAGGCCCATTTTTTTATATTTCATGCCACCATTTCACCGCCAAATGCGATCAAATACAAAAAATTGTTTACTTTTCACAAATTTTTTCACAAACTTTTGGTTTCTAACTTAAATTATTTACAAACAGCTTGTGCAATTATGGCATAAATGGTTGTTCTTCTCTGGGATCCCCTTTGTTCAGAAATAGCAGACATATATGACTTTGGCGTTGCTTTTTGGTAATTAGAAGGCCGCTAATTGCCACTGCGCACCACACGTGTATTATGCCCAGCAGTGAATGGGGTTAATTAGGGAGCATGTAGGGAGCTTTTTGGGGTAGTTTTAGCTTTAGTGTAGTGTAGTAGACAACCCCAAGTATTGATCTAGGCCAATTTTGGTATATTTCATGCCACCATTTCACCGCCAAATGCGATCAAATAAAAAAAAACGTTAATTTTTTCTCAATTTTAGGTTTCTCACTGAAATTATTTACAAACAGCTTGTGCAATTATGGCACAAATGGTTGTAAATGCTTCTCTGGGATCCCCTTTGTTCAGAAATAGCAGACATATATGGCTTTGGCATTGCTTTTTGGTAATTAGAAGGCCTCTAAATGCTGCTGCGCATCACACGTGTATTATGGCTAGCAGTGAAGGGGTTAATTATGTAGCTTGTAGGGAGCTTGCAGGGTTAATTTTAGCTTTAGTGTAGAGCTCAGCCTCCCACCTGAAACATCAGACCCCCTGATCCCTCCCAAACAGCTCTCTTCCCTCCCCCACCCCACAATTGTCCCCGCCTTCTTAAGTACTGGCAGAAACTCTGCCAGTACTAAAATAAAAAGGTATTTGGCCCTTTTTTTTAAAAAAAAAAAAAAAGCATATTTACATATGCTGATGTGTAGGATCCCCCCTTAGACCCCAACCTCACTGATCCCCCACCAAACAGCTCTCTAACCCTTCCCCTCTGCAATAATGGGTGCCATCTTGGGTACTGGCAGCTGTCTGCCTTTTTCTTTAAAAAATACCCTTTTCTGTAGTGTAGCTTCCCCCCCCCACCAAGACCAGCCCCCAACCCCTTCCAGGTCCCTTAGATTATATTTTTAATATTTAAATTGTATGTGTTTTTAACTTTTAACTTTTTTTTTCTGTAGTGTAGCGGTTCCCACCCGCTTCACCCGTTCACGCGCCCGCCCACCACCCCCCGTGCACGCGCGCGCTCCTGTGCACGCTCCCGTAGCTCCCGCCCCCGATCCAGCCCCCCTCCACTCCACACAGAGCATTGATGGCCGCCCACCCGCCTCCCACGTAAGCTCCCACCCACCAACGATACCGGCCATCGATGTCCGGTGCAGAGAGGGCCACAGAGTGGCTCTCTCTGCATCGGATGGCCAAGGGGGGTTATTGCAGGATGCCTCCATATCGAGGCATCACTGCAATAACCGGAAAGCAGCTGGAAGCAAGCAGGATCGCTTCCAGCTGCTTTCCAGACCAAGGACGTACGCCACACGTCCTCGGTCATTAACTGTATTTTTTTTGAGGACGTGTGGCGTATGTCCTTGGTCGTTAAGGGGTTAAGGAGTTTTATACTGCTTTTTTGCAGGTGTTGGACTTTTTTCAGCCGGCTCTCCCCTTTGATTCCTATGGGGAAATCGTGCACGAGCACGTTACACCAGCTCACCGCTAACGTAAGCAGCACTGGTATTAGAGTGCGGTAAGGAGCAAAATTTTGCTCAACGCTCACTTCTTGTCTGGGTTGTAAAAACCCGTAATACCAGCGCTGTCTGTAAGTGAGCGGTGAGCATAAACTGCTCATTAGCACCGCACAGCCTCTTACGCAAAACTTGTAATCTAGGTGGAAGTTAATTTATCACTTTACTAGCGCTCGGTCTACTACATCTGATTCTTTTAATTTATCACTTTGGCAGCTAAAGGTAGAGATGAATCTCAAAGTGTCTGATGTCCCATGCTTTTTTGGTTTAAGGAGATCAGACCTAGCCTTTGCCATGGCTTTTTGATAAGCTCTGGCCAGGAGCTTCTTTGAATAGCCACGTTACAGGAGTATGTCCCTTAGATCTTAGGCAGCTTTTTTAAAAGATTCCTGGGTTGTACAGTTTCTTCTGATTCTCAGGTATTCCCCATAAGAAAGACCCCCTGATAGTAGAGGGGTGATGATGACTTGTGGCATGTTGTATGTTGTTCGTAGCCGTCGGTTTCCTATATGCCATTGTAGTTAATTGGTCATCTAACTTTTGGATAGTTAAGTCTAAGATTTCTACCTTTTCTGTACTAATGTTATATGTCAAGAAAAGCCCAAATGGATTGACATTGATTATTCTAAAAAAATCCTACAGTAATTCTACTGGTCCCTCCCACACAAATAGAATTTCATCTATATACCTAGACCAGTGGGAGATGTATTGTATGTGGTTCTTAAGAGAATCGTAAAATACCACCATTTCCTCCCACCAACCTAGGTATATGTTCACATATGTTGGGGCACAGGATGTGTCCATGGCAGTGCCGCAAATTTATAAGAAAAATTTGTCATCAAAGACAAAATAGTTGTGGGTAAGAACGAACTTAAAGAGTTTTATGATAGATTCTTTAATTTCCACATATAATTCTTTGTCTTTTTCCAAGAAATTAGCTACTGCCTTGATACTCCAATCTGTATGCTCGTATACAATGTCTCTACATCAAAGGTGACAAGTATGGAGTTCTGATTGATTTGAATATCCTGAATTTTATTAAGTATATGCATTGTGTCTCTTGTATTTGAGGGAAGGGCTTCCACTATCTTTCTTAATCTAGCGTCTACGTATTTACTAGCTTTTTCCATAAGGGACCCGATCCCAGAGACGATTGGTCTCCCTGGAGGACAAGTAATGTTTTTATGTATCTTTGGTAAAATATATAAATAGGCTACCCTTGGATTGTTCACTGAAAGAAACGTATGTTCTTTTTTGTCAATCACATTGTTAGAAAGAGCGACATCTATCAATTTATTGTAGTTTTTAAGAAAACATTCTGTAGGGTTCCCCAACAATCTGTCAGCCGTATTTAGTCAGTTCAGGATTTAACCCAACTGTTAGCGTGGATATTAAAACACACGCTAGCACACTGAGAAATATCCAGGACGTGACCCACTCAGGAAACAAAATAAGCAGGGTATCAGAACTTCCCAAAAGAATAGTAATTCAAAATATCTTCTTGAGGATAGAATTGATTTACAGGAGATAGTGTTCCTTTCTCAGGAAAATAGAAACAAACAAAGCTTATGTCCCTTTAAGCAGGTTGATAGTGGATAAATGAATATGCTTCTTTCTTGCAGGTTTGCAACAAACTAAGAATGTCCCTTTAAGCAGGTTGTTAGCAAACAAAATAATAATGTCCTTTTAGCAGAAATAAAACAAACAAAAATAAAGTCCCTTTAAGCAGGTGTCCGCAAACAAATGTTAATGTCCTTTTAAGCAGGATTGTCAGCAAAGAAATGATAATGTCCTTATTAGCAGGATTAAAGCAAACAAAGATAAAGTCCCTTTAAGCAAGTGTCCGCAAACAAATGATAATGTCCTTTTAAGCAAGATTGTAAGCAAACAAATGATAATGTCCTTTCAAGCAAGATTGTAAGCAAGCAAATGATAATGTCCTTATTAGCAGGATTAAAGCAAACAAAGATAATGTCCCTTTAAGCAGGTGTCAGCAAACAAATGATAATGTCCTTTTAAGCAAGATTGTAAGCAAACAAATGATAATGTCCTTTTAAGCAAGATTGTAAGCAAACAAATGATAATGTCCTTATTAGCAGGATTAAAGCAAACAAAGATAATGTCCCTTTAAGCAGGTGTCCGCAAACAAATGATAATGTCCTTTAGGCAGGTTAGCAGGCAAACAAGATTTGGAAGCAAGAGGCATTGGCAAAACAATGTCAAGGAGGATAGGGTCAGATTTCATAAGATTGTACTCACTCAGACAGGGACCGGCAGTAGAGAGAACAAACGGGCACCGAGTAAATCTCCCGCCGAGATTTAAAGGCAGAGAGAGGCCGCCACGTCATAGGGGTTGTCAGAGAATGCGTCACGTTGCCTAGCAACGTGACGTAGGAACCCAGAAGAGATCCGGGAGCCGCGGCGACACGGCGATGAACGGTGAATTCATGACATCACCCCCCCCTCAAGGACCCCTCCGGGGGACAGGACCAGGCCTAGTAGGGTGGAACTTGTGAAAGGCCTTAATTAAGGCAGGGGCACGCACCTGCCGGGCAGGTTCCCAGGATCGTTCTGTAACAGGATAACCTTTCCAATGAATGAGATAATACAGTTTCTTACCACGAAGTTTGGAATCCAGGATGTGACTGACCTCAAATTCAGGTTGGCCATGAATCAAAAGAGGTGGAGGTTTGAGCAGAGGTTTAGAATACCTATTAGATAATACAGGTTTCAAAAGAGATACGTGAAATACCGGATGGGCTTTGAGGGTCTTGGGCAGAGCAATTCGGTAAGCAGTAGGACATACTTGACCCAGTATTCGGAAAGGACCCACATATCGTGGTCCCAATTTGGTGGAAGGCTGTTTGAGGCGAAGATGACGTGAAGAAACCCAAACCTTATCGCCAGGCCGATATTTGGGAGCCCTCCGTCGCCGAAGATCAGAATAGAACTTATAACGTTCAGAAGCCTTGGAAAGAAGAAGGCGTATCTTCTTCCAATGATGAGTTAACCTCCTGGCGGATAGATCAGAAGCAGGATTTTCAGTGGAAGAGGTGTGTAGAGGAAACGTTCTGGGTTGAAATCCATAGGCTGCATGAAAAGGAGAGGTCCGAAGAGAGGAGTTGTAACGTGTGTTATGAGCCAATTCTGCTAGTGGAAGGTAACCAGTCCAATTAGAATGATGATGATCCACATAATGCCTCAAATAAGTTTCAAGGCACTGGTTAACCCTTTCGGTTTGGCCATTAGACTCCGGATGATGTGAAGTAGACAAAGAGATAGTTGTTCCAAAGTGTTTGCAGAGTGATCTCCAAAACCGAGAAACAAATTGTACTCCTCTATCCGAAACAATGTTCAGAGGGAAGCCATGTAATCTCACAATGTGTAAGAGAAAAAGTTCGGAAAGTCTTTTGGCAGATGGTAAACCAGGTAAAGGAATGAAGTGAGCTGTCTTAGTGAACCTGTCAACAACCACCCAGATAGTGTAGTTTCCAGCTGAAAGAGGAAGATCGGTAATAAAATCCATGGATAAATGGGTCCAAGGCTGATGAGGAATGGATAACGGTTGAAGCAAACCGGAGGGAAGTTGACGAGGAGTCTTATTGCTGGCACACTGTGTACATACTGAGACATAATCTGTAACATCTTGAGACAGAGTAGGCCACCAGACATGTTGCTTGAGCCTTCGAGCGGTGTTACTGATGCCAGGATGTCCAGAGAGAGGACTGTCGTGAGCCCAATATAGAATCTTGGAACGAAGACGTTTAGGAACAAAGAGTAGGCCATCAGGAGGTTTGCAAGACAAAGGAAGATCCTTTTGAGCAGATTGTAAGTCATGTAACCACGAGGTTGATAACTGGGCTAAGACTTTATGAGGTTGAAGTATGGTACCAGATTCAGGAGTTGAAGTATCTTGAAATTGTCTGGAAAGGGCGTCAGCCTTGATGTTCTTAGAACCGGGAATATAAGACAGATTGTAATGAAAACGTGAGAAGAACAAAGACCAACGTGCTTGTCTGGAGTTCAGTCGTTTGGCCGTTTGAAGATAGAGAAGGTTTTTATGATCTGTGAGTATAGTAAACGGCAAAGAAGTGCCTTCCAACCAATGCCTCCATTCATCCAGTGCCATTTTAATAGCAAGTAACTCCTTATTACCTACATCATAATTTAATTCAGAAGGAGAAAATTTCTTGGAGAAGAATCCCACAGGGTGGATCTTTCCTGTGTCAGGTATACGTTGGGAAAGAACAGCCCCAGCAGCAACTGAAGAAGCATCCACTTCAAGAATAAATTGAAAATCCGGATTTGGGTGACGCAGGATAGGTGCAGAAGAGAAAGCTTTTTTGAGAGAATCAAAAGCTTCAACAGCTTCAGGAGGCCAATCTTTACAGTTTTGTCCTTTCCTGGTGAGAGACGAAAGAGGTGACGTTATAGTAGCAAAACCTTTGATGAATTTCCTGTAATAACTGGCAAATCCCAGGAAACGTTGCAGAGCTTTAAGAGAATCAGGTTTAGGCCACTCCAAAATGGCAGAGAGTTTAGTTGGATCCATTTCAAATCCTGATTCAGAGATTACATATCCCAAAAAGGGAATGGACCTTTGATGAAAAGAACATTTCTCCAGTTTGGCAAATAGATGGTTATCTCTTAAACGTTGAAGTACTTTCCTGACGTGATGTATATGATCTTGGTAGTTTTGAGAAAAAATTAATATATCGTCAAGGTAAATGATAACAAAAATATTCAAGAAATCCCGAAAAATCTCATTCACGAAGTGTTGAAAAACAGCAGGGGCATTACACAGCCCAAACGGCATGACAAGATACTCATAATGCCCAAATCGAGTGTTAAAGGCTGTCTTCCACTCATCACCCTTGCGCATACGGATAAGATTGTATGCTCCACGGAGATCGAGCTTGGTAAAAATGGTGGAACCTTGAAGATATGTGAATAATTCAGGTATTAGGGGTAAAGGATAACTGTTCTTGATGGTAATTTGATTTAACCCTCTGTAATCGATACAAGGTCGCAGTCCGCCATCCTTCTTTCCCACAAAGAAGAACCCAGCCCCTACAGGAGAAGAGGAGGGTCGAATGAATCCTCTGGCCAAATTATCTTTGATATATTCTTCCAAGGCTACATTTTCAGGCCTAGAAAGTGGGTAAGTTTTGCCTCGAGGATAAGGAGCTCCAGGGAGAAGATCAATAGGGCAATCAAATGAACGATGAGGAGGAAGACGTTCTGCTTCTTTTTTAGAAAAGACATCGACAAAATCTTGATACTGCATAGGTAGAGGACCAGAAGTGTCGGTAGTAAGAGCAATAGTGAGTGGTATTTTAGTAAGTGGTTGAAGACAGTTAGTATGGCAAGATAATCCCCAGGAGGTGAGTTCACCATGGGTCCAAGAAAAGGTAGGATTATGTAACTGAAGCCAAGGAAGACCCAGGATTATGGGAAATTGAGGAGTAGTAATCACATCAAAACATATCCTCTCACAATGAAGTACTCCGACAGAAAAAAGTATGGGTATAGTAGTAAACTGGATGAGTCCGGAACCCAAAGGATCTCCACTAACAGTAGAGACGGAAACTGAAAACTTCTTTCTTAGTAAGGGAATAGTGTGAGTAGACACAAAAGTGGAGTCAATGAACACTCCTCCAGCACCAGAATCAATAAGAGCTTGGGTATGAATCTTGTTATCACCCAATTGAAGGGTTACAGGAACAAAGAGTTTATTATAGAGGGAATGAACTTGTTTTTGGCTTAACTTAGTTCCCTGGACAGAAGTTAAGCCCTGGCTTTTACTGGCCTGGTAGGACAATCCCTTAATAAATGCCCTTTAAGGCCACAGTATAGACACAGGCCAAGAGAACGTCTTCTCAAACGCTCAGTTTCAGTTAATTTTATGGTTCCTACTTCCATAGGTTCAGCTTGATCAGGAGAAGGAGAGGCAGTTGTTACCGGGTTAGAAAAACGAGGAGCCAGACGAAAAGGAGTTCGAGTTGAGGACCTCTGATTTCTTTCTCTTTCTTGTTGGCGTTCACGATATCTAGAATCAAGACTGATGCAAAGATTTATTAAGGCTTCTAGGGAGTCTGGAAGTTCCCGATACACCAATTCATCTTTGAGACGTTCTGAAAGTCCTTTGCGAAAAGCTGCTCTAAGAGCTCCCTGATTCCAATTAGTTTCAGATGCAAGAGTGCGGAACTCAATGGCATATTGAGACACTGATTGACCACCCTGACGTAGATCTAATAGAGAAGCTTCAGCAGCGGAAGTCCTTCCAGGTTTGTCAAACACGTTAGAAAAAACAGAAAGAAAAGCATCCACATCCTGAAGTATAAGATCATCTTTTTCTAACAGAGGTGATACCCAGGCCAAAGCTCTTCCTTTCATTAAGGAAATAAGGAATGTAATCCGAGATGAGGGAGTAGCAAAAAGGGTAGGACTGTTACGAAAGTGAAGTCGACATTGATTCAAAAAACCCCTACAATCTTCAGGATTCCCATCATATTTATCTGGAAGAGGAATCCTAGGACTCAAATGTCCTTGTGATTGGTTGTTGGGAATAGGAGGAGGAGATGCCTCAATGTTAGGATTGGGAGGGATAGGAGCAACCAAGCTCTGTAATAATGTAGTGATTTGATCCAGCTTAGTATCCAAGGATTGCAAGTGGGTAGCATGAGATCCCAGTAACTGTCCCTGGTGAGTCACGGCCATGGATAATTCAGTGGGGTCCATTTATGGCCCGTTTGTAATGTCAGCCGTATTTAGTCAGTTCAGGATTTAACCCAACTGTTAGCGTGGATATTAAAACACACGCTAGCACACTGAGAAATATCCAGGACGTGACCCACTCAGGAAACAAAATAAGCAGGGTATCAGAACTTCCCAAAAGAATAGTAATTCAAAATATCTTCTTGAGGATAGAATTGATTTACAGGAGATAGTGTTCCTTTCTCAGGAAAATAGAAACAAACAAAGCTTATGTCCCTTTAAGCAGGTTGATAGTGGATAAATGAATATGCTTCTTTCTTGCAGGTTTGCAACAAACTAAGAATGTCCCTTTAAGCAGGTTGTTAGCAAACAAAATAATAATGTCCTTTTAGCAGAAATAAAGCAAACAAAAATAAAGTCCCTTTAAGCAGGTGTCCGCAAACAAATGTTAATGTCCTTTTAAGCAGGATTGTCAGCAAAGAAATGATAATGTCCTTATTAGCAGGATTAAAGCAAACAAAGATAAAGTCCCTTTAAGCAAGTGTCCGCAAACAAATGATAATGTCCTTTTAAGCAAGATTGTAAGCAAACAAATGATAATGTCCTTTCAAGCAAGATTGTAAGCAAGCAAATGATAATGTCCTTATTAGCAGGATTAAAGCAAACAAAGATAATGTCCCTTTAAGCAGGTGTCAGCAAACAAATGATAATGTCCTTTTAAGCAAGATTGTAAGCAAACAAATGATAATGTCCTTTTAAGCAAGATTGTAAGCAAACAAATGATAATGTCCTTATTAGCAGGATTAAAGCAAACAAAGATAATGTCCCTTTAAGCAGGTGTCCGCAAACAAATGATAATGTCCTTTAGGCAGGTTAGCAGGCAAACAAGATTTGGAAGCAAGAGGCATTGGCAAAACAATGTCAAGGAGGATAGGGTCAGATTTCATAAGATTGTACTCACTCAGACAGGGACCGGCAGAAGAGAGAACAAACGGGCACCGAGTAAATCTCCCGCCGAGATTTAAAGGCAGAGAGAGGCCGCCACGTCATAGGGGTTGTCAGAGAATGCGTCACGTTGCCTAGCAACGTGACGTAGGAACCCAGAAGAGATCCGGGAGCCGCGGCGACACGGCGATGAACGGTGAATTCATGACACAATCTTTTGTAATTCTTTGGATTGTTCAATTGTTTAAGGGCCTCTGCCACATACATAGTAGTGGGCCAAATCACTATATTCCCCCCTATCACTATTTTTTATTTGTACATCTGTCCAATAGGACATTTCCTTAATAGCCTCAGTTTCTGACTTTGACAGTTTAGCCTCTGTAATTTGTTTGGGCTCATGCATTGTCAGTATATCTTTACAGACTAGATTGAGGAATGTTACAGACTGGGATGATATATTATTTGGGGGGATAAAATGTGATTTGGATTTAAGGATTGTTCGCCAACTGTTACTGGTGGATTCTTTCACACTGGCATCAGAATCCCCTAAAAGGGTGATTAAATCACTCAATGCTGAAAGATGTAGGGGTCCTCAGTATTATAGAAGTACTTTTTAAGCAAGACTTTTCTTACAAATAAATGTGTGTCTTTAATTGCTTAGAATTTGTCTATTTGGCTGGTTGGTGCAAAGGATAGGCCTCTCTGAAGTGCAGAAATGTGTACTGGTGTCAGTATTTTATCAGATAAGTTGATAATATTAAAATTAGTTATCCCTATATTAGGGTCATTTAATTCTTTTTGTGGGATTGGTTCTTGTGAATGTGGGATAGATTTTTCTGACTAAACCGTACTTGTCGCCTCGTACGGGGTTGTGTTCCTTCTTTCCCTCCTAATCCTCCTCCTAAAGGGGCACTACTTAGACTGATGTAAGGTTTAGGTTTTTTTACTGAGTATAGGCTTAGGTGTTTTTTTCACCATCTGAAAGTTCAGCATCAGTAGTGTCATATTCCTTATCAGAAACGTCAGAATCTGGGTGATTATTTGGCTATGACTCCAAGAGTATGCCTTGCCCTGGGCATAGTCTGTCAAATCCCTGTCAATATTTCTCTCTTTTTTATCTGAGATGAACTTGGCGAATTTTTCTACCTCGCTTTTGGTTTTGTTATACGATTTTTGGAAATCATCCCTAGATTCAAAATGTTACAATTCCTCACTAATTATAGTGATTTCTTCAGTCACTTCCTTAAGTTTGTCAGTCTCATGTTCTACTAGGTATCCTATCAGTTTTAAGGAGCATTCAGTAAGCGCTCCCTCCCATTTAGTCTTAAGTTCAGGTTTCAGATCTCAAAATGATGGGAACCTTTTCAGGCGTAGGCCTCTCGGGATTTTATTATTTTTATGGTAAAAGTCATACATGCCTATGTTCCACTGTCCTTTTATTTGTTTTTTTCTTGATTCTCTTAAGATCTTTTAAGGGTTTTAACCATTCCCCTGTGTTACCAACTTCCGTAGTATTTTTATTTCTTAAATCAGAGGTTCAATTTTTTATATCATCTGACCACTTTTGCATTTCTGCACCCAGATCAAAGTAGTCATAATAAATGAAACTGTGCTCTAGTAATAAAGAAAACAGGGAAGCTGCAATGCTTCCCACTAAGTTATACAATTGCAAAATAGATTACTGGCACTAGCCTCTGGTAACTATAGGAAATAATGGACTGGTTAAAAAACTCACTCTCGTGCTACCCCCCCCCAATAAATAACAATGGCATTATAAAGACCATAGAAGGGGTTTGATTTAAGCACTCTTTCTTACAAATTGGTAAATATTAAAAGTTAGATACTTTATTAGGTAAATTAAAAATTAGGAGAGATTAAATTTCTCATATTGTGCCAATTAAAGCCAAGGGAATTAACACTGATATGTTACATCACCCCCCTGATCCTGGCTGATATCTGCAGCCGTTGGCGTCAGGTGACAGGGGTGACTAACATAAAGAATTAAAATCTAACATAAATAATTAAAATTGCAAGTGATTGCACAGGCAACACAAACGCGTTTCGGCCATCTTTGCTGCCTTTGTCAATGTGATTAAATAAGCCAACCGAAGCCCGGGTGCCACCCATTTAAATACACTTAGTGTGTTCGATAATGGTCCAATCAGAGTGCTCTGCGGTCAAACCACCCCTGGCTTGATGAATCCTAGCCGTTGACGTGAAGTAGGAGAGGTGTGTGCTTTAGCCGTCCATTGATTGGATGTCGGCTTGTAGTGTCACAAACAGAGGGGCAGTTTTGTTTATATCCTAATGGTATTGATTGATCATTGCTGATTCTATATCTTCCAAATATTGAGTATTGCAGTGGAAGTAAAATACCAGCCTGTTCTTTCAGTGACACGATGGTTATCTATCCAACACTTAAAGTGTAACCTGTGTGTTCATGTTATTCTCATGCATCGCACACTTATTTATGGTACCACAAATTTGTCAGTTACTGTGCAATATGTTATAGGCAAGAATGATAGGCGGTGAATCATAACATTGGTGAGTCTTTATTTTAAATATAAACATATTCCGTGAATGAGTTAACATTCCACATTTACAGAGCTCTAATGTTGATAGTACCCGTTATCATTCTTATGTATTTGGGCAGAACACAATAATAGTGGAAACTATTGGCTAGATTGCGATTTTTGCGTTATGAGGGGTGCGGTACTAACTTGCATGTTATTGTCACTGCTCACTTACCTACAGCGCTGGTATTACAGGTTTTTACAAACCCGGCGTTAAAAGGCAATACCAGCACTGCTTAAGTCAGTGGTGAGCTGGTTGTACTTACTCGTGCACAATTTCTCCATCAATGGGGAGAGCCGGCTGAAAAAAAACCTAACACCTGCAAAAAAGCAGCATAAAGCTCCTTAACGCAGCCCCATTGATTTCTATGGGGAAACAAAATTTATGTTTACACCTAACACCCTAACATCGACCCGAGTCTAAACATCCCTAAGCTTACACTTATTAACCCCTAATCTGCTGCCCCCGACATCGCCGACACCTACATTATACTTCTTAACCCCTAATCTGCCGCTCCGGACATCGCTGCCACTATAATAAACATATTACCCCTAAACCGCCGCACTCCCGCATTGCAAACATTAGTTAAATATTATTTACCCCTAATCTGCCGCCCCTAACATCGCCGCCACCTACCTACATTTTATTAACCCCTAATCTGCCGCCCCCAATGTTGCCGCCACTATACTAAATTTATTAACCCCTAAATCTAAGTCTAATCCTAACACCCCCTAGCTTAAATATAATTAAAATAAATCTAAATAAAACCTACTATTAATAACTAAATAGTTCCAATTTAAAACAAAATAATTACCTATAAAATAAACCCTAAGATAGCTACAATATAACTAATAGTTACATTGTATCTATCTTAGGGTTTATTTTTATTTTACAGGCAAGTTTCTATTTATTTTAACTAGCTAGAATAGTTACTAAATAGTTATTAACTATTTACTAACTACCTAGCTAAAATAAATACGAATTTACCTGTAAAATAAAACCTAACCTGAGTTACACTAACACCTAACACTACAATTAAATAAATTAAACAAAAGACAATATTTAGGAGTGCTCAAGGCTAAAGGTTAATAACTAGACCAAAAGACAGTTGTAATTAAACCATCAATACTAGTAATATAGATACATAAATAAGCCATTAAATAATACAGATGGTTATAATCGCTATAACAACTAATGTGAAACTGAGAAGTATCGTTGGTGAAGGGTAAAATCAATATATGGCAGCTAAGAAAACAAAATACCCAAATAGTAAAAGAGCAATAATTTATTAAACCTAAACAGTAGTGCAAATATACGACAACAATATCTGCTACCTAAATTGATAGCAGATTTAAAAAAAAGATAACAATTTCGGACGTCTCCGATATAGGACAGCTAAAAAACAGGTTGAATATATTGCTACCACTCAGAAAAAGAAAAAATTGGCCAGAAAGTAACAAACAAGTATCTGAAAAGTTGTTACAAACTTTGGATAAGGGTAACAACTGAAGTTCACACAGTCTAATTAAGGAAGGATCTTGAAAAAGCCCTCATGTAGGGAGAAACGTGTTGATGTTTTAAAGTAGATGCAGCCAGAAATATTTTCACCGTTTAAATCATTTATACTCTCTGTGTTAACAGAGGTGTCATTGGGACTTGACACAGGACTTCTCTAAAGTTGATATATCAGCTGGTACAACTAACTGGAGCCTTTGTTTGGCTTATTGCTGAACCTGCCTTGTTCTACTACTGGATAGTGACACCAAGTATTGCAACAAGTTTTATTTCAAGCAAGTTACAAAGACTATACGAGTATCCAGGCTGCAATTTGCATTAAGGGTGGATACTTTTCTTCTCTCTTGAGTTTGACCGAGAGCGGACACACATATTAGCTGGAGAGCGTGTGTAAGCGACACTGACCAATAGGAGCTGAGCAGTCTAACAGATCCTTCACATGTGACCATAATGGCTGGAGGAAGAGACTACACGGAGGCTGAACGACTAATCAAGCTGGCTGTCCTCTGGGTCTATTATCACTCCCGAGTAGCCAGGTAAAATACACCTCTGTGCCTAAGGATCGACACATTCCTTAATTAGACTGTGTGAACTTCAGTTGTTACCCTTATCCGAAGTTTGTAACAACTTTTTCAGATACTTGTTTGTTACTTTTTGGCCAATGTTTTCTTTTTTTGAGTGGTAGCAATATATTCAACCTGTTTTTTAGCTGTCCTATATCGGAGACGTCCGAAATTTTTATCTTTTTTATAAATTTGTTATCAATTTAGGTAGCAGATATTGTTGTCGTATATTTGCACTACTGTTTAGGTTAAATAAAGTATTGCACTTTTACTATTTGGGTATTTTGTTTTCTTATCTGCCAGATATTAATTTTACCCTTCACTAACGATACTTCTCAGTTTCACATTAGTTGTTATAGTGATTATAACCATCTGTATTATTTAATGCCTTATTTATTTATCTATATTACTAGTATTGATGGTTTAATTACAACTGTCTTTTGGTCTAGTTATTAACCTTTAGCCTTGAGCGCTCCTAAATATTGCCTTTTGTTTAACTTTGTATTTATCCTAATTGTAGGGGATCTCTTAGGGTTTAGGAGTTTGGTTACTCATATTTTTGCGCACACTCTTAAGATTTTTTAGTTAATTAAATAAATGACCTAAATTAAATACAATTACCTAAATAACAAAAACAAACAAACACTAAATTACACAAAATAAAAAACAAATTACAAGATATTTAAGCCCCCCCCCCGCCAAAAAAAAAACCCTAGCCTAAACTAAACTACCAATAGTCCTTAAAAGGGCCTTTTGCGGGGCATTGCCCCAAAGAAATCAGCTCTTTTACCTGAAACAAAAATACAAACAACCCCCCCAACAGTAAAACCCACCAACCACACCCACAAATAAAACCCTAACTAAAAAAACCTAAGCTCCCCATTGCCCTGAAAAGGGCATTTGGATGGGCATTGCCCTTAAAAGGGCATTTAGCTCTATTGCGGCCCAAAGCCCTAACCTAAAAATAAAACCCACCCAACATAACCTTAAAAAAACCTAACACTAACCCCTGAAGATCCACTAACAGTTTTGAAGATTCGACATCCATCCTCAACGAAGCCAGGAGAAGTCCTCATCGAAGCGTCAAGAAGTCCTCAACGAAGCCGGGAGAAGTCTTCATCCAAGCCGGCAGAAGTGGTCCTCCAGACGGGCAGAAGTCTTCATCCAGATGGCATCTTCTATCTATTCTTCATCCATCCGGCGAGGAGCAGGTCCATCTTCAAGGCATGCGACGCGGAGCATCCTCTTCTTTCCGACGACTCCCGATGAATGAAGGTTCCTTTAAGTGACGTCATCCAAGATGGCATCCCTTAGATTCCGATTGGCTGATAGAATTCTATCAGCCAATTGGAATTAAGGTTGAAAAAATCCTATTGGCTGATGCAATCAGCCAATAGGATTGAACTTCAATCCAATTGGCTGATCCAATCAGCAAATAGGATTGAGCTCACATTCTATTGGCTGATTGCCAATCGGAATCTAAGGGACGCCATCTTGGATGACGTCACTTAAAGAGATATTCATTCTGGAAGAAGACTTCGTTGGAAGAGGATGCTCCGTGCTGGATGTCTTGAAGATGGAGCCGATCCACGCCGGATGGATGAAGATAAAAGATGCCGTCTGGATGAAGACTTCTGCCCATCTGGAGGACCACTTCTCCCGGCTTGAATGAAGACTTCTCCTGGCTTCGTTGAGGACTTCTTGCCGCTTCAATGAGGACTTCTCCCGGCTTCATTGAAGATGGATATCGGATCTTAAAAACTGTAAGTGGATCTTCAGGGGTTAGTGTTAGGTTTTCTAAGGGTTTATTGGGTGGGTTTTATTTTTAGGTTACGGCTTTGGGCCGCAATAGAGCTAAATGTCTTTTTAAGGGAAAAGCCCATCCAAATGCCCTTTTCAGGGCAATGTGGAGCTTATATTTTTTTAGTTAGGGTTTTATTTGGTTGTGTGGGTGGTGGGTTTTACTGTTGGTGGGTTGTTTGTATTTTTTTTTTCAGGTAAAAGAGCTGATTTCTTTGGGGCAATGCCCCGCAAAAGGCCCTTTTAAGGGCTATTGGTAGTTTAGTTTAGGCTAGGGTTTTTTTTTATTTTGGGGGGGGTCTTTTTTAAATTTTGATAGGGCTATTAGATTAGGTGTAATTAGTTTAAATATCTTGTAATTTGTTTTTTATTTTGTGTAATTTAGTGGGTGGGGGGGTTTGTAATTTATGTAATTGTATTTAATTTATTTAATTGTATTTAATTTAGGTAATGTATTTAATTGTAGTGTAGTGTTAGGTGTTATTGTAACTTAGGTTAGGTTTTATTTTACAGGTAAATTTGTATTTATTTTAGATAGGTAGTTAGTAAATAGCTAATAACTATTTAGTAACTATTCTACCTAGTTAAAATAAATACAAACTTTCCTGTAAAATAAAAATAAACCCTAAGCTAGCTATAATGTAACTAATAGTATTTAGTTTTAAATAGGAAGTATTTAGTTATTAATAGTAGGTTTTATTTAGATTTATTTTAATTATATTTAAGTTAGGGGGTGTTAGGGTTAGACTTAAGTTTAGGGGTTAATAAATTTAGTATAGTGGCGGCGACATTGGGGCTGGCAGATTAGGGGTTAATAATATTTAACTAATGTTTGCGAGGCGGGAGTACTGCGGTTTGGGGGCTAATATGTTTATTATAGTGGCGGCGATGTCGGGAGCGGCAGATTAGGGGTTAATCATTTTATTTTAGTGTTTGAGATGTGGGAGGGCCTCGGTTTAGGAGTTAATAGGTAGTTTATAGGTGTTAGTGTACTTTTTAGCACTTTAGTTATGAGTTTTATGCTACAGCGTTGTAGTGTAAAACTCATAACTATTGACTTTAGAATGCGTTACGAATCTTGATGGTATAGGCTGTACCGCTCACTTTTTGGCCTCCCAGGACAAACTTGTAATGCCGGCGCTATGGAAGTCCCATACAAAAAAGACTATACGCAATTTGCGTAAGTTGATTTGCGGTAAGGCCAAAAAAGTGTGCGGTGCCCCTAAATCTGCAACACTCGTAATAGCAGCGGTAGTAAAAAAGCAGCGTTATGAGCCTTAATGCTGGTTTTTTACTCATAACGCAAGACTCGTAATGTAGCCGTATATGTGTTAAAGTGATGTAACCAATTGAGACCAGACTATGGACGTTTCTGTTTAAGGAGCTGATATATATTGTCATTAGAATCAAACCTTCCTCTTCTGTTTAGTACCGGACCTTACAAGTATTAGAACCTATCATCTTCAATTTATCCCCATAGGGACCTATCATAAAGTATAATGGTATGTTTGTTTAACTTAAAAAAAAAACACTATTATTGTGTAGCCACAACTACTTTGTCTTTGATGACAAATTTTTCTTACAAATTTGCAGCACTGCCATGGGCAACATATGCGAACATATACCTATGCTGGTGGGAGGAAATGGTGGTATTCCACGATTCTCTTAAGAACCACACACAATAAATCTCCCACTGGTCTAGGTATATAGATTATATGCTATTCGTGTAGGATTACTGTAGGATTTTTTTAGAATAATCAATGTCAATCCATTTGGGCTTTTTTTGACTTATAACATTAGTAAAGAAAAGGTAGAATTCTTAGACTTAACTATCCAAAAGTTAGATGACCAATTAACTACAGAGGCATATAGGAAACCAACGGCTACAAGCAACATACTACATGCCACAAGTCATCATCAACTCTCTACTATCAGGGGTCTTCCTTATGGGGAATATCTGAGAATCAGAAGAAACTGTACAACCCAGGAATCTTTTAAAAAAAGCTGCCCAAGATCTAAGGGACAGACTCCTGAAAAGTGGCTATTCTAAGAAACTCCTGGCCAGAGCTTATCAAAAAGCCATGGCAAAGGATAGGTCTGATCTCCTTAACCTAAAAGAGCATGGGGCATCAGACACTTTGATATTCATCTCTACCTTTAACTGCCAAAGTGATAAATTAACTTCAATTGTTAATAAACACTAGCATGTTCTCAAAAGCGATGAAAGACTACAAACACTTTTACCAGATAGACCATCATTTACATTCAGAAGAGCTAGAAACCTTACTGACAACCTGACCACAAGCCATTTCAATAGGAATGCAAATAAAGCACCTATTTATAAAGGCTCTGTCCCCTGTGGACACTGCAAGATATGCCAGTACATGGTTAAACAAGAAGTTATAACTGATAGGTTCAAAAGGAATTGGAAAATTAAAACCCACATTAATTGTCAAAGTACAGATGTTATATACTGCCTATCCTACTCATGTGATAGCCTCTATGTAGGTATGACTACCCGTAAACTGGGCACAAGGGTGACAGAGCACTTAAGCAACATTCGTAATGCTCAAAAAGACGTTGACAAAGGAAAACAAATAACCAGTGGAGCAAGGCATTGCTTAAAGTATCATGCAGGCAAACCAACATCTTTCAAATGTTGGGGCTTGGAAAAAGCCAAGTCTGGAATCAGAGGTGGTAATTGTGAAAAAATCTGTTATGCCCAATGGAATGAATGAAGCAAACAATTATTGGGTCTATCTGTAAAGCTGCTAATTTGTTGCTTTTATATGAACTATTAATGCAGTGCTAATATGTTTGCTGTGTCTTTTTAGTGGTAACCTTCTATAGGTAATGAAATACCATATTTTAGACCAAGCTAATTTTGATATATAATATGTAATTATACTATGAGGAGATAACCTCTATGTCCTCAAGTGTAAAACTGGGTCATTTTCGATTTCACTGGTAAAAACATTGGTATAATGAATGTTCGTTTTTTTATAAAAATATGACATAGGACCCTATACTTTATCATAATCAGATTAAATAGACCAGGGAGGTTATGCATTGAGAGCAAAATATGAAATAGCCTAGGATACACGAAACACCATAGTATAAGGATATCAAGAGTTTATCTATAGGAGATATATATTTTAGAGATCATATATACACAGCATACGTTCCGCTTTTACTGTAGGACACGATCCCTCTTATCGGCACAATAGAGCTTATAACCTTTATACATTGGAAATTATGTTATTGGTGGGTTTTTAAGTAAAACAAACATACCATTATAATTTATGATAGGTCCCTATGGGGGTAGATTGAAGATGATAGGTTCTAATACTTGTAAGGTCCGGTACTAAACAGAAGAGGAAGGTTTGATTCTGATGACAATTTATATCAGCTCCTTAAATAGGAACGTCCATAGTCTGGTCTCAATTGGTTACATCACTTTAACACATATAGTTTCCACTATTATTGTGTTCTGCCCAAATACATAAGAATGATAACGGGTACTTTCAACATTAGAGCTCTGTAAATGTGGAACGTTAACTCATTCACGGAATATGTTTATATTTAAAATAAAGACTCACCAATGTTATGATTCACCACCTATCATTCTTGCCTATAACATATTGCACAATAACTGACAAATTTGTGGTACCATAAATAAGTGTGCGATGTATGAGAATAACATGAACACACAGGTTACACTTTAAGTGTTGGATATATAACCATTGTGTCAGTGAAAGAACAGGCTGGTATTTTACTTCCACTGCGATACTTAATATTTGGAAGATATAGAATTGGCAATGATCAATCTATACCATTAGGATATAAACAATACTGCTCCTCTGTTTGTGATGCTACAAGCCGACATCCAATCAATGGACGGCTAAAGCACACGCCTCTCCTACATCACGTCAACGGCTAGGATTCGCCAAGCAATGGGCAGTTTGACTGAAGAGCACTCTGATTGGACCATTATCGAACACACTAAGTGTATTTAAAGAGGTGGCACCCAGGCTTTGGTTTGCTTATTTAATCACATTGACAAAGGCCGCAAAGATGGCCAAAATGCGTTTGTGTTGCCTTTGCAATCACTTGTACTTTTAATTCTTTATGTTAGATTTTAATTCTTTATGTTAGTCACCCCAGGAAACAGGGGGGTGATGTAACATATCAGTGTTAATTCCCTTGGCTTTAATTGGTACGATAAGAGAAGTTTAATCTCTCTTAATTTTTAATTTACCTAATAAAGTATCTAACTTTTAATATTTACCTATATGTAGGAAAGAGTGCTTAAATCAAACCCCTTCTATGGTCTTTATAATTTCATTGCTATTTATTGGGGGGTAGAACCGGAGTAAGTTTTTTTAACCAGTCTATTATTTCCTATAGTTACCAGCGGCTAGTGCCAGTAATCTATTTTGCAATTGTAACTATACTTTGTAATGTAATTTTGATGTTTTGTGCAACTTTTAGTTTCACAAAACAGCTCTGAAGTCACGCTAATCATTCTAGTGTAAATCGCGATTGTACTCAAGTGATCGCATTTACTTTTAAATCGTAATACAAGTGTTAAGCCCGATGAGTGCAAACCCCAGTGATAAACCCTTTATCGTTTGCGCACCAAAATTTGTGCTCCACTCGTAATCTGGCCCAAAGTGTGCAATTCAACGCACACACACAAATACACACACAGATATTAAAACTAAAACAGTGTACCAAAATGTGTGCAAAGAGATTTGCAACACGAAAGGAAAGACTGCAGGTTACTGGATTATATAATAATTCGGCCCACTACAGATTAAGGTCAGACAAGTAAAGATAAATAAATATGTGAATAAAGTCATACAAACATGCTCATTTATACTAAATAACTTTATTGGAGAAAATATTGGAAAGTCCGACTGGACTCATACTCATGCACACACACACATACAATTAAAACTAGCTGAAACTCAGGTAATATTGGTAGTATATCAAATAGCACTCTAAAAATCAAAAATTATTTACTGTCAAGGGATCTTGACTGTTATAGTATTTTAATAATAATCCCTGGCAGTATGCAATTGGCTATAGACAGCGAGAAAGAATATCTGCTAAATTAGTTAGTCCTCCATAGGAGCAAACCTGCACAAAGAGGAATAGACAAAACGCTGTGTGATTTAATGTGCTGGGTATTAGTGCATTAATTAGCTGTCCCTGCACAAACTAGAGTATATTAGTATTTTATTCACAAACTAAGTGAAGGTTGCGCTATAATTGTTATTCCCAGTATTGTTACTGGTAATTGTTAGGTTTTAAGTATATGGGGCCCATTGATATTAGGTATAAACCTAGAATTCAAAATACGATGTAGTAAATGCCTTTTATTTAAATAACCAGCGTAGCAATTGCTGTGTGTTGCCTGCTACTCGGTGATGAATGTGTTGACTAGAATAGCTTAAATGGATATTATTTGCTACAAACTAACATATGTTGCCCCAAATGTATCCAGTGTATCATATGGGTACTAAAAATAATAGGGCTAGAGATATACAAAATTCCCCAGTATCCAGACAAGCCGATCACTGTTTATCATGTGATTTTAAACAAGTGCAGTATTTGTTTATAAAGTATGTGTTTTTTACATACATAACATTGGAGTCTCAGATATGTATATATGGTAAAATGTCTAAATTCATTAGCATAACGCTTATCAATTCACCAGTCTTTATCTGAGTCACAAATGTAAATTAGCAACTTGCATAATAGTGCTATGTCAGCTAGTCTGAATGCTATGTAGTTAAACCACATAGATATCGTAAGCTTTTAGAATAGAAATATCCTCCCTGCTATTAGCAGGAGAAGTACCACAGAAATGCTCTGACTCGATTACAAAAAGTCACTGGTCTAATTTAATCTATAAATGGCATAAATAAGTCGTACAGGGATCACCATTGAAACTGTCCCGTTACAAACACCTAACCATAATAAGTAGGAAATAAGGAAGGACTAAACTACAAAAAGGTCTCTTCTATAGCGGAGACCTGATTACTTTTAACTGTCTGTCGGTATTCAGCGTATACTAAGAGTGCTAAGGCTGAGTCAGCAAATTAAAAATAGAGGTTCAATAACCCTGTGTTCGTGCCCCTGACCCGCGTTTCACATTACGCTTCCTCAGAGGGGTACGCGCCGGCCGGACGGAGCGGGTAATGTTAGAATCTAGAACCCGCCTACGTGCTCTAATTGGTTCACCAAAATGGCGCTATGTAACTTCTCATTGGTCAATATTCACAGTGTGACAAATAGGATTTCGAAGAGCACATTGCCTTAGTGAGCTGACAGGTTCTCATTTGCGAGCTGGATTGTCAATAGATTTTAAAGGGCAAGAGACAATGTATCTGTCAAATATTTATAGTCACGCATCGAGAAAAAGGAGTATTGAATGCACTACGAATGGTGCATGTTTGCATCATTTTGTCGTTTGCAACAAAATGTGATACTTGTGATACATATCTCTGTTTGTAATATGATTTATCGACCGGAACATGCAAGTCGTTTCACTGATATTACATTTAAGTCATCTGTATCTGCTTGATATTGTACTATAAAGCTTTCAATATAAATTATATGGATACTAAAATGAATAAAAATAATAATTCAAAAAAAGGAGATGTTATTATCTACTATTGGTTTTCCATGTGTCTAGACAATATGTCACTGCTATATTGATCATAATAAAAAATTCATATTTGAAGAAATTTTCTGTATTTAATAGTACAGCATATGATGAATACACAGTGATTAGATGATTCCTAAATTGTCCTTAATAAAGGATAAATAAATCCACTGTAAAGTTAGGGAACTAAAAAGTGCAAATATAATATGAAATTGTGAATCTACTAAAAAAGTGAGCAAAGAAAAAAAGGGGGGAATAAAGGGGGTGTGATACTCTCCATAATAAAAATGTGTAAGTGAACATTTATTAAATTCCACAAAGAGTGTATTGAACAACGTATACATTACATTTAAAAATAGGGAATATTACTACAAGGTGATAGTATAAATCATTAAGAAATATATGAAATAATTTTTGTGAAGTGATTATGTGAGATCTTGTTAGGTAAATAATAAAAATTGTGTTGAATAAATATATTGCTTGTTAATACAAGAATGTGATAACATAATTAATCGCTCTTAAAACTTAGTGAAGAGCTAGTGTATGCTTAAATTGTGTTTTAATTAGTATATTCTGAAAGAAGTGGATTTAGAGAAGAAATTTTTTTTTGAAGAGATATTATAAATATACATTGTAATTGTTAAATTAATTTAATCCATGTGGATGTACAGTATTGAGTAGATGTATCCAACGACATTCTGCTTTCAATAGTGAATCTTCTAGATTACCCCCTCTGATGCCAATGGAGATTTTCTGCAGAACAGAGAATTTTAAATGACTGCTTTGGCCTCAATGTTTCAATAAAAAGTGTTTTGCTACACTTGTAATCTTTTTTTCCTTTTTGTAAATCTTTTTCTGGGTTCTTAATGTTGTTTTTATGTTCTAGAATCCTGACCCTTGCCTCTCTAGTAGTCATGCCTACATAGGCTTTTTCACATTCACAGTAGATGATATAAATGACTCCCAGGGATCTGCAGGTGAAGTGATGTTTGAGTTTTTGACTTTTCCCATATTTGTCCTTAATTTCTTTAATTTTTCTGACATGAGGGCAAACAGAACATGTACCACATGGGTACATGCCAGGGTCAGTGTCACTTTTTTTCGGAGTGTGTACATAATGACTCTGTACAAGTTGATCCTTTAGGTTTCTCGGTCTCTTATAACCTATTTGTACTCTTGCTCCTATTGTGTCTTTAAGCTCAGGGTCACTTCTAAGAATGTGCCAATTCTCATTAAGTATCTTAATCACACTCTGCATCTGTGGATTATATGTTGTGATCAATCTAGGAATAGTGGTGGAATTGTCTTTGATTTTAGGACACAATAAAGTGTCCCTAGATGTTTTTAGAGCTTTGAATTTAGCATGTTTGATGGCCCTGTTACTGTAGCCTCTTTGTGATAGCCTGATTGTAAGGAGTTTACTTTCATTTTCATATGTTGAGACATCAGAGCAATTTCTCCTCAGCCGTAGAAATTCTCCATATGGAATTGCTTTCAAAGTACTCCCTGGGTGCGCACTTGTCCTGTGTAGCAGTGAATTTGTGGCAGTTTCTTTCCTAAACACTTTGGTTGCAATAGTACCATCAGCATTTTTTGTAATTGTTAGATCTAGAAAATCAATTTTACACAGATCAGCTTTGTATGTTAATTTGATATTAAGATTATTTTGATTGAGAACTAAGAAGAACTCATCAAGATGTTCACGTGTGCCTTCCCAAACGAATAGCACATCATCAATGTACCTTATCCATAAGGGTACATGGTCTGTGTATGTTTCCATGCCTTCTGAAAAAACAACTTTTTGTTCCCAGTGCCCTAGAAACAAGTTGGCATATGTTGGGGCACAAGAAGTGCCCATGGCAGTTCCTTGTGTTTGTAGGTAGAAACTATCTTTGAATGTAAAGATATTATGAGTCAGGACATACTTCAAAAGAAGTAAAATAAACTCATTGTGTTCTTTATTATCAGATTCATTGGTGGAGAGAAAGTATTTTACTGCCTGTATCCCATCACTATGTCTGATACTGGTATATAAAGACTCTACATCTGCGGTAATAAGCCATGTATCACTGTTCAGATGTAAGTTTTGCAAAATCTTTAAGACCTCCATAGTATCACGGACATATGAGGGCATAGCAGTTAAATATTCTCTTAATCTCTGATCTATATATCTGCTAGCTGCCTCAGTTAGATTTTCAGAAGGCATGGAAAACATACACAGACCATGTACCCTTATGGATAAGGTACATTGATGATGTGCTATTCGTTTGGGAAGGCACACATGAACATCTTGAGTTCTTCTTAGTTCTCAATCAAAATAATCTTGATATCAAATTAAAATACCAAGCTGATCTGTGTAAAATTGATTTTCTAGATCTAATAATTACAAAAAATGCTGATGGTACTATTGCAACCAAAGTGTTTAGGAAAGAAACTGCCACAAATTCACTGCTACACAGGACAAGTGCGCACCCAGGGAGTACTTTGAAAGCAATTCCATATGGAGAATTTCTACGGCTGAGGAGAAATTGCTCTGATGTCTCAACATATGAAAATGAAAGTAAACTCCTTACAATCAGGCTATCACAAAGAGGCTACAGTAACAGGGCCATCAAACACGCTAAATTCAAAGCTCTAAAAACATCTAGGGACACTTTATTGTGTCCTAAAATCAAAGACAATTCCACCACTATTCCTTGATTGATCACAACATATAATCCACAGATGCAGAGTGTGATTAAGATACTTAATGAGAATTGGCACATTCTTAGAAGTGACCCTGAGCTTAAAGACACAATAGGAGCAAGAGTACAAATAGGTTATAAGAGAATGAGAAACCTAAAGGATCAACTTGTACAGAGTCATTATGTACACACTCCGAAAAAAAGTGACACTGACCCTGGCATGTACCCATGTGATACATGTTCTGTTTGCCCTCATGTCAGAAAAATTAAAGAAATTAAGGACAAATATGGGAAAAGTCAAAAACTCAAACATCACTTCACCTGCAGATCCCTGGGAGTCATTTATATCATCTACTGTGAATGTGAAAAAGCCTATGTAGGCATGACTACTAGAGAGGCAAGGGTCAGGATTCTAGAACATAAAAACAACATTAAGAACCCAGAAAAAGATTTACAAAAAGGAAAAAAGATTACAAGTGTAGCAAAACACTTTTTATTGAAACATCGAGGCCAAAGCAGTCATTTAAAATTCTCTGTTCTGCAGAAAATCTCCCTTGGCATCAGAAGGGGTAATCTAGAAGATTCACTATTGAAAGCAGAATGTCGTTGGATACATCTACTCAATACTGTACATCCACATGGATTAAATGAATTTAACAATTACAATGTATATTTATAATATCTCTTCAAAAAAAAATTTCTTCTCTAAATCCACTTCTTTCAGAATATACTAATTAAAACACAATTTAAGCATACACTAGCTCTTCACTAAGTTTTAAGAGCGATTAATTATGTTATCACATTCTTGTATTAACAAGCAATATATTTATTCAACACAATTTTTATTCTTTACCTAACAAGATCTCACATACTCACTTCACAAAAATTATTTCATATATTTCTTAATGATTTATACTATCACCTTGTAGTAATATTCCCTATTTTTAAATGTAATGTATACGTTGTTCAATACACTCTTTGTGGAATTTAATACATTTTCACACACTTTTTTATTATGGAGAGTATCACACCCCCTTTATTCCCCCCCCCCCTTTTTTTCTTTGCTCACTTTTTTAGTAGATTCACAATTTCATATTATATTTGCACTTTTTAGTTCCCTAACTTTACAGTGGATTTATTTATCCTTTATTAAGGACAATTTAGGAATCATCTAATCACTGTGTATTCATCATATGCTGTACTATTAAATACAGAAAATTTCTTCAAATATGAATTTTTTATTATGATCAATATATCAGTGACATATTGTCTAGACACATGGAAAACCAATAGTAGATAATAACATCTCCTTTTTTTGAATTATTATTTTTATTCATTTTAGTATCCATATAATTTATATTGAAAGCTCTATAGTACAATATCAAGCAGATACAGATGACTTAAATGTAATATCAGTGAAACGACTTGCATGTTCCGGTCGATAAATCATATCACAAACAGAGATATGTATCACAAGTATCACATTTTGTTGCAAACGACAAAATGATGCAAACATGCACCATTCGTAGTGCATTCAATACTCCTTTTTCTCGATGCGTGACTATAAATATTTGACGGATACATTGTCTCTTGCCCTTTAAAATCTATTGACAATCCAGCTCGCAAATGAGAACCTTTCAGTTCACTAAGGCAATGTGCTCTTCGAAATCCTATTTGTCACACTGTGAATATTGACCAATGAGAAGTTACATAGCGCCATTTTGGTGAACCAATTAGAGCACGTAGGCAGGTTCTAGATTCTAACATTACCCGCTCCGTCCGGCCGGCGCGTACCCCTCTGAGGAAGCGTAATGTGAAACGCGCGTCAGGGGCACAAACACGGGGTTATTGAACCTCTATTTTTAATTTGCTGACTCAGCCTTAGCACTCTTAGTATACGCTGAATACCGACAGACAGTTAAAAGTAATCAGGTCTCCGCTATAGAAGAGACCTTTTTGTAGTTTAGTCCTTCCTTATTTCCTACTTATTATGGTTAGGTGTTTGTAACGGGACAGTTTCAATGGTGATCCCTGTACGACTTATTTATGCCATTTATAGATTAAATTAGACCAGTGACTTTTTGTAATCGAGTCAGAGCAATTTCTGTGGTACTTCTCCTGCTAATAGCAGGGAGGATATTTCTATTCTAAAAGCTTACGATATCTATGTGGTTTAACTACATAGCATTCAGACTAGCTGACATAGCACTATTATGCAAGTTGCTAATTTACATTTGTGACTCAGATAAAGACTGGTGAATTGATAAGCGTTATGCTAATGAATTTAGACATTTTACCATATATACATATCTGAGACTCCAATGTTATGTATGTAAAAAACACATACTTTATAAACAAATACTGCACTTGTTTAAAATCACATGATTAACAGTGATCGGCTTGTCTGGATACTGGGGAATTTTGTATATCTCTAGCCCTATTATTTTTAGTAACCATATGATACACTGGATACATTTGCGGCAACGTATGTTAGTTTGTAGCAAAAATATCCATTTAAGCTATTCTAGTCAACACATTCATCACCGAGTAGCAGGCAACACACAGCAATTGCTACGCTGGTTATTTAAATAAAAGGCATTTACTACATCGTATTTTGAATTCTAGGTTTATACCTAATATCAATGGGCCCCATATACTTAAAACCTAACAATTACCAGTAACAATACTGGGAATAACAATTATAGCGCAACCTTCACTTAGTTTGTGAATAAAATACTAATATACTCTAGTTTGTGCAGGGACAGCTAATTAATGCACTAATACCCAGCACATTAAATCACACAGCGTTTTGTCTATTCCCCTTTGTGCAGGTTTGCTCCTATGGAGGACTAACTAATTTAGCAGATATTCTTTCTCGCTGTCTATAGCCAATTGCATACTGCCAGGGATTATTATTAAAATACCATAACAGTCAAGATCCCTTGACAGTAAATAATTTTTGATTTTTAGAGTGCTATTTGATATACTACCAATATTACCTGAGTTTCAGCTAGTTTTAATTGTATGTGTGTGTGTGCATGAGTATGAGTCCAGTCGGACTTTCCAATATTTTTCTCCAATAAAGTTATTTAGTATAAATGAGCATGTTTGTATGACTTTATTCACATATTTATTTATCTTTACTTGTCTGACCTTAATCTTTAGTGGGCCGAATTATTATATAATCCAGTAACCTGCAGTCTTTCCTTTCGTGTTGCAAATCTCTTTGCACACATTTTGGTACATTTTTATGTATATTATTGCATAAGGTTCTGGAATTCAGGGACTATAAGTATTATACAAGGTGATTTTGCCCCTGAATTTAAGAATTAAAACCCACTTATTTTCCCTCTCCATCCCCAGTGAAACAATTAAAACTAAAACAGTTTCCCAGTTTTACAAATGGTTATACTGATGTCATGTTTTATTTCTGTTTGTATTATTAAAAGCTTCTCCAAGACATGCAAAGAATGATTGTCAAGTTGTACTAAATAGTGGGATTGCTCTTAAGTCGGGATATCATATGCTTAAATCTTTAATTGATAAAAACATATAAGGAATAGTATTGCAAAACACTACAAAAAATGTGTGAAATGATTATGCAAGGGTTATATACTTTCCTCTGGATCAATATCTGTTTTTGTAAAAGTAATGCAACTGAGAGATACTTACAGAAAAACATGGTTTGTATTAAAGTACAAACACCAAGAAGGGCAAATGAATTATAGTAGAAGACGACACGCACCATCTTCTGTGCCTTTTCACCAGCGGCTCACAATAAAAAATATTTTATCAATGCTACAAAATATAAAAAAGACCAATTACAACAGTGTATATTCAAATAAGAATAGCAAAACACAAGCTAAGTTGAAAATTGAAATGTCTAAAAATATTATATCTAAAAGTATAGGTAGCTATTTCATTATAAATTCATGTTATATATCAATAACTATATAAAACTAAGAACCCAGCCAGAATTATTTAAGAGACACTCAGAAAGAGATTCATTCACGGAAATTAAATTATACTCTTGTAGCTAGAAGGAAAACTTTAGAAACCGCAGGAGCTTTGAAACCATATAATCAGTGTCAATGAATTTGAAAAAGAAAATAGAATTTGTGGATGTCAAAACTTAGCTCTGCCTTTATTAAATTGTTGATATCATTTCTGGGATATGATCCACAGCTGTGTATGTTACAAAGTCATTTCCATAGAGAGATAATAGAAATAGGTATTCTAGGAACACTCCGCTTGACCTACAGGCAAATAGAAAAATATTTTTTTGAAAGAGTAACCGTTCTTAACCTTAATAGCTTGTGTACATCAGTGGTTGCTTTTTGACTTTCCCACCTTCCCCCATATTGTGAAAGTCCATATTTTTCATGTACTTAATGTGACATCCTCAATGTGAAATAAAACTAAAAAGGTTTAAACTAAGAGGTATATATGAGCAATAATCTTTTATTCTCCCTTTCTAGTAGAGAAGTGATTAAACATCTGCGCACAGAAACATATTTGTCCACTTGCTCTATAGAACTGATTCTCACCAGAGCAGACTAGACAGGCTAACGACAAAGACCTAGAGCTTGTCATTACTCTCCTGTAGTTGTGAATAGCTTCAGATGCTAGCGCTGCTCTTTTTCTGAGCACTGTTAGAGATGTCTTAACATGCAGAAGCAGGGTGATAGTTCTAAATCTCCCTGGGAAGCAGAAGATCTTCAGTTTCTAGGTTTTTGTGTACCATGTCACAGTAAAATTAAAAAAAACACATACTTGTTAAGCTTTAAGTTTCACATCTGAATAAATGACATACAGAAGCTCCTAACATTTTAAATTATAAACCCAGAAAAATGTATATACAGGCTTAAAGGGACATTGAACTCAAATTTTTTCTTCCGTGATTCAGATAGAGCATGCAATTTTAAGCAACTTTCTAATTTACTCCTATTATCAATTTTTCTTTGTTCTCTTGCTATCTTTATTTGAAAAAGAAGGCATCTAAGCTTTGCTATGGTTCATAACTCTGGAGAGCACTTTTTATTGGTGGATGAATTTATCTACCAATCAGCAAGAACAACCCAGGTTGTTCAACAAAAATGGGCCGGCATCTTAACTTACATTCTTGCATTTCAAATAAAGATACCAAGAGAATGAAGATAATTTGATAATAGGAGTAAATTAGAAAGTTGCTTAAAATTTCATGCTCTATCTGAATTACGAAAGAAAAAATTTGGGTTCAGTGTCCCTTTATGTTGCGGAGATTGTCACACAGTGGGGTGGTATGAGGCAAGGTCTTTGTCTTAGGTGGGGAATGGTAGTTTCTAAAGGGGGATAGTGCATTTCTGTGGGGGGGGGGGGGTTGTGTCTTGGTTTCTTTTATGAAAACATGGGCTGCTCAGAGACAAAAGGGTACACAGATCTCCCAAACAGTAAGCATTCCACAAACTTGCAAGCACAAATTAATGCACTGATCTACATAGCATTTCTTGGAACCAATACTTTCTACATTTTATTCATTTTAATGATGATATTTGTAAATGTATATTTGAGTCTTTTAGGCCAATAAAGTTGGTTTCTGAAAAGCAACCTAAAGAGTAATTTAACACAGCCTTTACTAAGTATGATAATTTTTCCTAGAACTGAAGCTTGCTAAATAAACTTTCATAAATAAATACAAGCTTAATCGTTTGGGTAAATAGCATGAAGTAATTGTTTCATGTATAGAAATGAAGACACTACAAGTTGTTAGTGCGAGGAATCATGTTGAACTATAGAACAACATCCAGGTCAGAGGTAGGAACAGGAAACAGGAAAAATAAGGCAATGCAATATTACCATAAACAAACAGAGTCACAGTATTTGCCTAATAACTCAATAATATCTCCCCTTTTTACATCCAATCCAAAATATGCTAACAATTTACCTAAAACAGATCCTGAACAGTCTTAAACATAACATACTGCATTACTGGTAGATACACTACACGTTAAGTCTATCTGGTGGTCTTGAAACTCGACCGCTTCTCAAGGCCACAGGGATTTTGCCTGGGAGAAGCTGTTCAGCTCCAGAAGGTGTTGATAAGGAGCTGCCCTCTTTCCTGGCTGATGTGTTTGGCACGGAATAACTTGCTGGTATAGGACGCTGCATTATGTCATCCTCATTGTATCCTTCTGATATTACAGTAGTATTGTCTCTGCCTTGCTTATGTTGTCCAGTAGGACTAGGTGCATTGAGAGACTCGTGAAGCTCAAGTGCAGGATGCTTATAGGCTTGTGTGGTGAGGTGTTCTGCCACTCGCAGGTCCACTCGATTGCTGCAGTAGAGACTGCCTTCTACATCCACAAGATTTGAGTGAGGAGCAACCCTCTAAAGACAGGTACCCAGTCTCCAGTGACCAGTCCTGTCACCAAGGAGCGGCTTCATATGGATTGGTTCTCCAATGCTTAGTTCCGGTAAGTCTTTGGCAGACACATTGTATGTCAGTTTGGAGATCTGTTTCCTCCATCATAGTTTCTCCAGTACCCCTGTTATCACACAAGGTTCAAGTAATTTATTTGACACTGGCAATGAAGTCTTCAGTCTCCTTGACATCAAGCGCTGTGCAGGGCTACTGTCCATGCCTTCAGTTGGGGTGTTCCTCCAATGTAGAATTACTTTCCACAGACCATTACCTTCATACTTGGGCTTCTTGCAAAGATTCTTCACTATCTTTACAGCTGATTCCGCTTTGCCATTAGCTTGAGGGTGTCCTGCAGGGAAGAGGGAAGATGCTCAAACCCCCAATCTGTAGAGAACTATCTGAATTGCTCACATGCAAACTAAGATCCATTATCTGAGATTACCCTGTCTGACTGTCCATGATGTGCAAACTGTGCTTTACAACACTTGATTGTAGCTTCAGTAGACAGGTCGGGAAGGAGCTCAATCTCCCAAAAGTCAGAATAGTGATCAACGATTAGTAGAAAATCTTGCCCAGCATAATTCAGTAAATCCATGCTTACAATTTGCCAAGGCCGTGTGGGCAGCACATGTGACATCATGGGTTCTTTCTGTTGTGCCTGTGCATATTCATTGCATGCCGAACAACGACTAACAAAGTCTCTAATCTCATTTTGCAGGTTGGGCCAATATAGGGTATCTCGTGCCTGCCTATAGCATGTTTCTCTACCAATGTGACTGGCATGAATACGCGTCAGCAACTCCGATCTTAATGATTTAGGAATGATGACCCTTGACCCCTTGTACAATACTCCATCCTGAATGCCGTATTCATCTCGGAAAGTCCAGTATTCTCTTACAATTAATGGCCCCTCTGCCTTTGAATCTCGCCAGACATTCGGAACAACATACCTAAGTGCTTGCAAACTCTCGTTGATTTCTGTGTGCTGTCTTATCTGAAGCAATCGTTGGTCTGTGACGTTTAAATAGTCTGAATGATTAATCTGAGACAGGACATCCAGGTCCTGTTGAACATTGCAAACTGTGTGTTGTGCACTCTCAGGTGTACCACTTGCTGCTGTAGCTCTGCTAAGAGTGTCACTAATGTACATTTCAGGTCCAGGTTTATAGATAACATTTAGGCAATCACTTTGTAATGTGAGCAACATGCTATGTAGACGTTTTGGTGCACAAAAAAGTAGTTTCTTGAAAATAGATATCAGAGGCATATGGTCAGTTTCTGCCGTGATCTCATCACGACCATAGAGGTAGTGATGAAAGTGCTGGCAGGTAAACTCAAAACTCAGACATTTCTTTTCAATTTGTGCATAGTTTTGCTCAGTAAGGGTCAGTGCCCTTGAAGCAAAATTGATAGGCTGGTCAGCTTGCAATAGGCAGCACCCTAGTCCACTTTTGCTTGCATCACTTTGAATAGTTACAGGTTTTGTAACGTCATAGTACTTCAGGACAGGTGTATCTGTGACCAAACATTTAATGTCCTGCACCGCATTATCATGCTTAGAAAGCCAATGCCAAACTGCATCCTTGTCCAGAAGCCTTCTCTGCGGCTCACAAACCTCTGAGAGGTGTGGTACAAATTTTGATAGGTAGGTAACAAATCCTATGAATCGCTGCAGGGATTTCACATTAGCCGGCTCTGGCATTTCCAGTATAGCCCTTATTTTTTCTGGGTCAGCCTTTAAATCCTCAAAGGATAGTATGTGTCCATGGAAGCAGACCTCTTTGACCTTGAATTGCAGATTTGTCATGCAAAGTCTTAGTTTCACCTGCCTACAACAATGCATCAGTTCCAATAGTTTGCCATTATGATCTTGCTCTGCTTCCCTATCTGTATCTCCACAGCCAACCACAAGGATGTCATCTGCTATTGGCTCGATACCACTGAGTTTAGCCAATAGTTCATGTTGTTTATGTTGATACACCTCTGGTGCAACTGATACTCCAAAAGACAACCTGAGCCATCTTTTCCTGCCCCAGGGAGTCCAGAAGGTTGTCATGTAGCTACTTGCATTATCCAACTTTGTTTTGTTTTGTTTTCTTTATGTATAAGAGAAAACGAGGACATGCATACTCATTGTACTTATATTGGACTTGATCAACTAAAGATATAATCTAGCAGTATCGGAGCAAGGATACCAAGAGACTATTAGTATACTACATTGTTAGCAAATGTACTCTGTATCATCCATTGAAAGCTATATGTACATGATATGTCCTGCCAAAATAAAAGTTTTTTAAAAAAAACTACCAATAGCCCTTAAATTGGCCTTTTATAGGCCATTGTCCTAAAGAAATCAGCTCTTTTTCTACAAAATTAAAACAAGCACCCCCTAACATTGCAAACCCCCACCCCCCAACCCCCAACCCCCAAAATAAAAAAAAACTAACTAAAAAAACCTAATCTACCCATTGCCCTGAAAAGGGCATTTGTATGGGCATTGCCCTTAAAAGGGCATGCAGCTCTTTTACTGCCCTTAAAGGGGCATTCAGCTCTTTTCAAATTGCCCAATAGCCCTAATCTAAAAAAAACCACCCCCAAAAAACCATAAAAAAAACAAACACTAACTCCTCTTTAGGTACTCACAGTTGCTGAAGTCCGGCTTAAATGATCTTCATCTCAGCGGCTCCATCTTCATCCAGGCGGGTCCATCTTCATCCATTGAGGGACCGGCATCTTCTTCATCCCTGTGGAGGCGGAGTAGTCGATGTGCGGAGGCGGAGGTCCAGGCGAAGGTCCAAGGCGGAGGTCCAGGCGGAGGTCCAAGGCGGAAGTCCAGCCTGAGGTCCAAGGCAGAGGTCAAGGTGGAGGTCCATTGATCCGACGTGGAGGTCTTCTTCATGTGATCATCCACTGCACACTGAGGATTCAAATGCAAGGTACCCCTTTTATACTGGGGGTACCATTGCATTCCTATTGGCTGAAAAATGTAAATCAACCAATAGGAATTAGAGCTGATGAAATCCTATTGGCTGTTCAAATCGCTAATAGGATTTAAGCAGCTCTCATTCCTATTGACTGGTTCGAATCAGCGAATAGGAATGAGAGCTGCTAAAATCCTATTGACTGTTCAAATCAGCCATTAGGATTTTAGCAGCTCTAATTCCTATTGGCTAATTTAAATTGTTCAGCCAATAGGAATGCAATGGTACATATCTTTAGTATAGTGGCGACGATGTCGGGCAGCGGCAGAATAGGGGTTAATAAATTTTATTAGTGGCGGCGATGTCGGGAGCGGCAGATTAGTAGGGGTTAATAAGTTTAATTTAGTGTTTGCAAAGTGTTTTGCCTCGGCTTAGGGGTTAATAGGTAGTTTATGGGTGTTAGTGTACTTTGTGACACTTTAGTTATGAGTTTTGTGTAACAGTTTTGTTGCGTAAGACTCATAACTACTGGTCTCAGATTGTGGTATGGATCGTGTTGTTATAGGGTGTAACGCAAGTTTTTTGGCCTTACTGCAAAGCTCGTAATAGCAACGATATGGGAATCCCACACAAATACATAATTTTTTTGAGTGCGGGACTGACGTTGCGTTACAGGCTAAAAGGCTTGCGGTACAGCTATACCGACAATACTCCTAATGGCTGCTTTGCTGTTTTAACGCTGAAATGGCCATTTTTCAGCATTAAAACACGAATGTAAAATTTGTTATCTAGGTGAATGTTCTTTACATATTTTTTATTTTTATTTTTAAATATATATTTCTATATATATATATATATATTTGATGATGTTAATGTAATATATATATCTATATATACAGGTATAGATATATACATATATATATAGGAATATCAATTTAAAAATACAAAGAACCTTTACCCCATACAAAGAACATTGGAATGTGAAATATTTACAGCAAATACACAGTAAAACACATTATTAAATATTATTTATGAAAAAAAATGTTTCATCTTCAAAGTTATTTGAGTAGAATGGGCTGTAAAGTGTATATATATATATATATATATATATATATATATATTTCTATAGGTACAGTATATACATAAGTATATATGTGTTTATATGTGTATATGTGTATGAATAAACATATATACATGTAGAAATACATAAATAAATACACTTGCATATACATATAGGCATATTTATTATAGCCCTTTCCATTCAAACACCTTGCAATATACTATATACATTGTAACCTTTATAAAAAAAATATTTATATATAGTGTTTATATGAGTGTAACTGTATATTTTAATGTATTTATGCTGTGTTTGCTGCATATTATTTTAACTGTAACTTTTTACGCAAGGTCTTGCTAACCCAACGTGCATTAAATTGAGCTCGAACAAACGTGTTTACTTTGAACTTGTAATACACTAAGGATAGTGCACCACTTGTAATCCAGCCCTTAGTGTTCAATGTCCTTTTACTTGTTATATTAATATGCCTTGATCACAAAGGCCAGGTCTAACTTTTTGTTTCTTCAAATTAAGTAAAGTATTTGCGCATATTTAAAAATAAAAACTCCTTACAAACTTGAAATCTTCAGCTTGTTCGTTTCTCATAACCTTGAGCATTCACAAAAAAAAAAAAAAACTTGTATGCGCTTCAAGACCATAAATTACACAGTACAGTTCTCAATTTTACTTTATTGAACCACTACAACCCTAAAATAGTGTGAGGTTATGTTCTTTAAATAAGTTATTCAGTAATGATGCAGAAAAACTCTTTTTATGGTAGAAAGTAAGACTGGAATAAACTTCTGTAATTTAAGCATAGGAGATGTAAAGGAATAAACCAAGTAAAAAAAATAGCTTATAAGTTTATTGTAACTCAAAAAAGCTTCTTTTTAATGTTTATAATTTTAAAGGTAATCCAGCACCCAAATTACCACCTCACTAATAGCTCTGTCCACAATCAAGCGCTGCTACCAAATCTTCAAGAAATAAATCACCATCTGCACCACTCAACATACAGAGTTTATTTTTTTTTACAAACAACGAACCCTGTGGGAAACTATTTAATTAAAAGTGATTTTCCTTCAGGGTAGAATAGAAGAGATTTCTATAAAAATGTATTTTCCCTTCTAAAAGTTGAGTTACCTCTAAAATATTTTGATGAATCACATTGCTTTTCAATATACATAAGAAATATATCATTAGTTGAAGGCCAAACATTTTATCAGTACTGATAATGAAAGTAGACCTAGCTGAACTGTAATAATTAAATAACAATATTAAATGTAATAGGATAGTAAAGACACAACTAAGCTTTTACAATTCAGAGCATGCAGTTTAAACCAATTTCCAGTTTCTTTTACTATTAGAAATTCACTTTGCTCTCTTGGTATCCTTTATTTAAAGTGCATACCCAGAAAGGCTTTGGAGTGTGCACATGAGCACTATTTGACAGTGTATTTACAATATTTGTAACATTATTTATAATTTTTTTTACAAACTTTGCTGCAAAATATTGTTAAAGGGACACTGTACCCCAAAAAATTCTTTCATGATTCAGATAGAGCATGCAATTTTAAGCAACTTTCTAATTTACTCCTATTATCAAATTTTCTTCATTCTCTTGGTATCTTTATTTAAAATGCAAGAATGTAAGTTTAGATGCCGGCCCATTTTTGGTGAACAACCTGGGTTGTCCTTGCTGATTGGTGGATAAATTCATCCACCAATAAAAAAATTGCTGTCCAGAGTACTGAACCCAAAAAAGCATAGATGCCTTCTTTTTCAAATAAAGATAGTAAGAGAACAAAGAAAAATTGATAATAGGAGTAAATTAGAAAGTTGCTTAAAATTGCATGCTCTTTCTGAATTACAAAACAAAAATGTTGGGTTCAGTGTCCCTTTAATATTGTTAAAAACATTGTTACAAACGCTACTGCAACACAGTGTTTAATTGTGAACAATTCTTAACAAAAAAGAAAGGTCAGAAAATACTGGCCAAAAGTATGCACCATTAGCTCTTCTGTTTCCCTAGTATGTCATGTATATCCTTGATGTAGGAGTGACATGAGCCATAATAAAATATAACTTTTATGAAGAATCAATAAAAACTGGAAAAAAAATAAAAACGCAAGTGAGGCTCTGTTATGTTGTACACTAACCATTATCATTACTAAAAGTGTATATGTCTAAATCTATTAATATCTATTATGGATAAGTCATTGGGGGTTTATAATTGGTTATTTGGATTATAAGTATGTGTGTAGCAGCTGCTGAGGTGCTAGGTTGTAATAATTCTAATATAAGAGAATCAGCATAATATGGATCCCACTTGTTTTATGAGCTTATAATACTTGGATACTTGTGTAGGATATATCAGTTGCTGTTAATCTAACTTGTATGCAAGTCACTTTGTCTATGTTAAATATACTTGTCAAATATGAACCCACATATAAAGAGAGTCACAGGGTACAATAAACTTTTAGGCTTATATAAATAAATTGAAGTTGTATTTATTAGTACTTGTGAATGATATTGTAATAATATTCAGTTGAAATATGATTTTGTTAGGTACTATTTTCTATTAAGCTGAATTATGCCACATTGAGTTTAATGCATTGGGGTAGATTTATCATACCCTGGGCGGACATGATTCGCTATAGCGAATCATGTCCGCCCTGCATCGCTAAATGCCGACAGCATACGCTGTCAGCATTTAACATTGCACGAGCAGTTCTAGTGAACTGCTTGTGCAATGCTGCCCCCTGCAGATTCACGGTTAATCAGCCGCTAGCAGGGGTGTCAATTAACCCGATCATATATGATCGGGCGGATTGCTGTCCGCCATCTCAGAGCTAGTGGACGAGTTAAGGAGCAGTGGTCTTAACTCCTGTTTCTGGCCATACGGGGCTTAATAAATCGGACCCTTTGAGTGCTTAGGAAGTCTCTCCCCTTGTTGCTACCTAATATTATCACACTTTTTTGTTGAGAATTGTATCACAAATATGTCTCTGTGATAACAGCACCTAACTGGTTCTTAGAACAAGGTCAGAGACAGAGTAGCGGTAGGGGGCAGCAGGACAAAGAGAGCAGGTGATGCCTACATGATAATGGCCAGCAGGACAATGTGATCAGACAGGAAATGGCAGGGTTTAAATGGATAGAAAAGGTAAAAATTGAAACGTGCATGGTTGCATTTCACTTTTAAATAGAAGCAGGTTTCCAGTATACTCCCATTAGCAAAACTGCTTCTAATAAAAGTTACTACTGTTTTTCGGCAGCATACGCACATATGTTGTGTGGTCTCATGCACCAGTATTTAAGCTCAGAGAGCTGGCAGTGGTGTGTATTGCCCCTGTTAAGACATATTTTGCATCATGCAAGCCACTACTGACTCTCACCTAGATTACAAGTTGTGCGTTCGTGTTTCAACGCTGAAAAAATTGCAGCACCGCAGCCATTACATATATAGCTGTACCGCAAGCCTCTTAGCCTGTAACGTAACGTCATTCACACACGTAAAAATTACGTTTTTTCATGGGACTTCCACAGCGCAGCCATTACAAGTTTTGCGGTGAGGCTAAAAAGCTTGCATTCCAGCCTATAACAACAAGATCCGTTTCGCCATCTGAGAGCAGTAGTTTTGAGTTTTACTCAACAAAACTGTTACATAAAACTCATAACTAAACTGTCACAAAGTACACTAACACCCATAAACTACCTCTTAACCCCTAAGCCGAGGCCCTCCCACATTGCAAATACTATATTAAAGTTATTAACCCCTAATCTGCTGCTCCCGACATCGCCACCATAATACTAAAGTTATTAACCCCTAAACCGCCGCCCTCCCGCATAGCAAACACTATTTAAATATTATTAACCCCTAATCTGCCATCAGCCCACATCGCCCTCGCTATACTAAAGTTATTAAGCCCTACACCGCCGCTACTATAATAAACCTATTAACCACTAAACTGCAAGCCCCCCACAACAAAATATACTAAATTAAACTATTAACCCCTAAACCGAAAGCCCCCCACGTCGCAATAAACTAATTTAAACTAGTAACCCCTAAACCTAACGTCCCCCTAACTTTATATTAAAATTACAATTTCCCTATCTTAAATTAAATTAAAACTTACCTGTCAAATTAAAAAATATAATATATATATATATATAATTATTAAACTAAAATTAAATTAACTACCAATTAAATAAAACTAAAATACACATTAAAAAAAATCCTAACACTACTCTAAAAGTTACAAAGTATCTAATTACAAAAAATAAAAAAGACTAAATTACAAAAGATAACAAACACTAAATTATGAAGAATTACACCTAATCTAATAGCCCTATTAAAATAAAAAAGCCCACCCAAAATAATAAAAAAACCTAGCCAGCAATAAACTACCAATAGCCCTTAAAAGCCCTTTTGTAGGACATTGCCCTAAGTTAAACAGCTCTTTTACCTGTAAAAAAAATACAAAGACCCCCCAACAGTAAAACCCACCACCCAACCAACCCTCCAAAATAAAAAACCTAACTCTAACAAAAACCTAAACTAACCATTGCCCTGAAAAGGGCATTTTTATGGGCATTGCCCTGAAAGGCCATTTATTTCTTTTACGAACACCCCAAACCCTAAACTAAAAAAAAAAAGAAAACCCCAAAAAATCTAAAAAAATCCTAACACTAACCCCTGAAGATCCATTCACAGTTTCTGAAGTCCCGCTTGAAGGATCTTCATCCCCGCGGCTCCATCTTCATCCAGGCGGCTCCATCTTCATCCAGGCGGCAGGCAGCTCCATCATCATCCAGACAGTATCTTCATCCCGGCGACGTCTTCTATCTTCATCCTGACGGCACGGAGCGGGTCTATCCTGAAGACATCCGGCGCAGAGCATCCTCTTCATAAGGTCACCGCCATATACTGAATATTCAATTGTATTACTATTGGCTGATTTGATTTTGCAAATTCAAATCAGTCAATAGGATGAGAGCTACTGAAATCCTATTGGCTGTTCAAATCAGCCAATAGGATGAGAGCTACTGAAATTCTATTGGCTGATTTGAACAGCCAATAGAATTTCAGAAGCTCTCATCTGATGAAGATCCTTCAAGTGGGACTTCAGCAACTGTGAGTGGATCTTCGGGGGTTAGTGTTAGGATTTTTTTAAATTTTTTGGGTGTATTTTTTTTTTGGTTTAGGGTTTGGGCTTTTCGTAAAAAAGCTAAATGCCCTTTTAAGGGCAATGCAAAAGAGCTAAATGCCCTTTTAAGGGCTATGCCCATACAAATGCCCTTTTCATTGCAATGGGTAGCTTAGGTTTTTTAGATAGTTTTTTTTATTTTGTGCGTTTGGGGGGGTGGGGGTTTGTAAGGTTAGTGGGTCTTTGTATTTTATTTTTAATTTCAAGTAAAAGACCTGTTTAACTTAGGGCAATGCCCTACAAAAGGCCCATTTAAGGGCTATTGGTAGTTTATTTTAGAATAGGTTTTTTATTTTGGGGTGTTTTTTAAAAAAAATATGGGTATTAGAATAGGAATAATTTTTATTATGTTTGATAATTTGTTTGTTATTTTGTGTAATATATTTTTTTTGTTTTGGGGTGGGTTTTTATTTTTAGATTAGGACTTGGGCATTTCATAAAAGAGCTGAATGCAATTTTAAGGGCAGGAAAAGGAGCTAAATGCCCTTTTAAGGGCAATGCCCATACAAATGCCCTTTTCAGGGCAATGGGTAGATTAGGTTTTACTTTATTTTTATTTTGTGGGGTTGTATACTGTTAGGGTTGTTTGTTTTGTAGCAAAAGAGCTGTTAACTTTAGGGAAATGCCCTACAAAAGACCCTTTTAAGGGCCATTGGTAGTTTATTCTAGATTAGTCTTTTTTTATTTTGGGGTGTTTTTATTTTTTTTAAAGGGTATTAGAATAGGAATAATTTTTATTGTTTTAGATAATTTCCTTTGTTATTTTTTGTAATGGTAGGTTTTTTTATTTTGTAATGTTAGGTTTTAGTGTAAGGCAGCTTAGGTTTTATTTCACAGGTAAGTTTGTATTTATTTTAACTAGGTAGTTAGTAAATAGTTAATAACTATTTACTAACTAGTCCACCTAGTTAAAATAAATACAAACTTACCTGTGAAATAAAAATAAAACCTAAGCTAGCTACAATATAACTATTAGTTTATTTATTTATTTCACAGGTAAGAATGTATTTAGTTAGGGGTTAATATAGTTTAATTTAGGTTGTTGCGATGTGGGGGGCTGGCGGTTTAGGGGTTAATAGGTTTATTTAGTGGTAGTGATGTGGGAGGCCAGAGGTTTAGAGGTTAATAACTTTATTTTGTGGCAATGTAGGGGAGCGGCGGAATAGGGGTTAATATATTTATTATAGTGTGGGCGATGTTGGGGTGCAGGGGAATAGGGTTTAATAACTTTAGTATAGTGGCGGCGATATTGGGAGCAGCAGATTAGGGGTTAATAGCTTTATTTAGGTGGCGGCGATATCGGGAGCGGCAGATTAGCGGTTAATAACATGATGTAGGTGTCGGCGATGTTGCGGGCAGCAGATTAGGGGTGTTTAGACTCGGGGTGTTTAGACTCGGGGTTTATGTTAGGGTGTTAGGTTTAAATGTTATTATTTTTTTCCCCATAGACATCAATGGGGTTGCCTTATGGAGCTTTTCTTTCCACGATCGCAGGTGTTAGGTTTTTTTCTGACCCGTTCTCCCCACGAACGAGCATGAACACGTCAAAACAGCGCTTGGATTGTGTGCGCTATGGAGCTCAACGCAACCATATCGCACACACAAGCCCGCTGTTTGAAAACTTGTAATGGATGCGCTATAGAGGGTTAAATAACTCAAATTTTGTTGCATTCTTTAATTTCTCTATAGTGCGCATAACTCGTAATCTAGGTGTCTGTGAGAAGGTGTAGTGTTTGAATACTGGTGCACAGACTTTCACAGCATATGTGCGTATGCCACTGAAAAACAGTGATAACTTTTACTAGAAGCATTTTGTGTAATAGAAGTATATTGCAAAAATGTTTCTATTTCAAATTGAAATGCACCCATTCACATTTCAGTTTTAACTAGGTATGTGCATTTGTGCCTTTCTTCATTAAACGAATGACAAAGATGGCAGCCACATTCAGAAATTTTTGGAGCCAGTATTATTCTTGTGAAAGTGCAACACACTAAGCTATGTTTAAATTCAGATCTTAGTGTGTTGCACTTTTACTAGAATGAATCTGGCTTGCAGCCGCCATCTTTGTCATTGGTTTAGTGATGAAAGGCACAATTGCACATGCCTAATTTTGACCTTTCTATCCCTTTAAGACTGAAAGCAGGTGTTTAAACAAGAATAGCTTTGCATCTTATTGGTTCCTGCATTCCTGTTGCACCCAAACACATGAAAACTACATATGCACACTCAGACCTGTAAAGAAAATTGCTCCAACCAGAGAAAAAAATAACTAAAAAGATAAATTTGCCCCAAACACATAGTTATATATCTACTTTATATATTTATCTCCAACATGAATAAAATAAGTATAGCTGCCCCAAACTAAAACATATAAAGCTTTTTTGCACCACTGCTTCCTGAGGCAGGCAGATTCTTTGCAGTGTTGTATTTGCCTTTGGGAGGCAGAGCTGTGATTGGTCCACCGTGTCAGCTCTGGACTAATCAAAGCTCATCTTTGTTCAGTAAGTGCTTTAGCTTGACTCTCACTTTGAGGACCTGTCTGTACTGTTTCCCCACAGTCACAGTGTTTGAGCTCCCACATACCTGCTCAGTTTAATCCCCTAACTCCACCTCACCAAGGGATAGATTACAAGTGGTGCGCAAGTTTTCACGATCATTTGCGCGCAGGTTAAATCGCACTCATATTAGAAGTTGAGCGCAATCGCGATTTACGCTAGAATGATTACCGCAATCTCAGAGCTGTGGTTAACTGTTTTGCAAAAATAAAAAGTTGCACGAAAAAACATCAAAAATACGTTGCAAAGTATACTTACACTCATAATAACACCATCTAATAAAATTATTTAAAAAAAAATATTGCACACAACGTTCTAAGGGCTCAAAGATATGAGATCTCAGATGAGCTATATGAGATACTGTGTAAAGTTGGGGGATATCAGCACTCAGAGAAGCTACTCAATACTTCGATTATAGTGAATGGCACAGTCCCTGTAGAGGACCAATAAACAAATGCACACGTGCTCAGCACCAAACACAAATTTATTTACAAATAATACTGTTTAGATAAACGCATCATGTCTAAAATAGATAGGAGAATCTATTCCCACTGCAGTGGATTAACCCCTATAAAACTAGGATATACTAGTAGTACATAAAGCCCACGGATTCATAAAACATACAAAATGTCATAAGCAAACAAATTACAGATAGAGTGTATATGGCTATACACAAACAAATGAAGGCAATCTTATACGACCTGGTAATGTATGTTGATATGGAGTTCTCCTTATAGTCCTGTTATTACTGGAAGGATATCGTTCTTGACGATATATGGATAGTAAACAAGTTGAGTTTAAAGAAAGATATTTTCCTAACACAGGAGGGAGAGCATGTTGGATCGTATAGTCAGGTCAAGAACACCTAGATTCAAATGCTAGAGCATCGAGGTAAGATTGTCCTCCTTAGCTAGTGTTGCAACAATGTAGCTGATTACACTCCAAACTTCGCGTGTAAGAGTATCAGAGAATGGACGTCCTCTCCAGCTAGTATCACAGGTAAGTAATTTGTTGCGAACCAGGATCCGTTAGAACTTTGGGCAAAGACTGATGCCGCTAAACAGAAACAAGCGGTGTGGCAAAGCTCCGGGTATTTTCACTCAGCACTAATATGTAGATTGAACTGGCTTCCTCTAATGTCGGTTGTTGCATAGTGCCTTTTAAATCCCTCCGGATGTATTGCAACTACTTTACAAAAGAACAAACAGTCCCAGTTTCAGGTACTTTCGTGAGGCTTACTTATAGCGTCTGGACAAATGCTTCCGACTGCTTTCATATTGTCACCTCCACTACTCGGCGGCATTGTCACCTTGCTCACGGGGACTGCAGCTATAGTGGGTAAGACCAGGGAGCCTCATTAACTTAATCCGAACTGGGTTTAACTGTTGTATACTTCACAGGTGTCTGTCGATGCGCGTTTCGCCCCAGAATGCTGAGCGAAAGCAAGGGCCTTTCTTTTTACCTGAAACTGGGACTGTTTGTTCTTTTGTAAAGTGGTTGCAATTACATCCGGAGGGATTTAAAAGGCACTATGCAACAACCGACATTGGAGGAAGCCGGTTCAATCTACATATAAGTGCTGAGTGAAAATACCCGGAGCTTTGCCACACCGCTTGTTTCTGTTTAGCGGCATCAGTCTTTGCCCAAAGTTCTAACGGATCCTGGTTCGCAACAAATTACTTACCCGTGATACTAGCTGGAGAGGACGTCCATTCTCTGATACTCTTACACGCGAAGTTTGGAGTGTAATCAGCTACATTGTTGCAACGCTAGCTTACCTTGATGCTCTAGCATTTGCCTTCATTTGTTTGTGTATAGCCATATACACTCTATCTGTAATTTGTTTGCTTATGACATTTTGTATGTTTTATGAATCCGTGGGCTTTATGTACTACTAGTATATCCTAGTTTTATAGGGGTTAATCCACTGCAGTGGGAATAGATTCTCTTATCTATTTTAGACATGATGCGTTTATCTAAACAGTATTATTTGTAAATAAATTTGTGTTTGGTGCTGAGCACGTGTGCATTTGTTTATTGGTCCTCTACAGGGACTGTGCCATTCACTATAATCGAAGTATTGAGTAGCTTCTCTGAGTGCTGATATCCCCCAACTTTACACAGTATCTCATATAGCTCTACTGTGGCCGATCTTCTATCTAAATTGTTCTGAAGTATATATAAATTTTAGGGGGTCTGCACCAGGTCTAGTATACGGCTAATACCACCTAGACTTATCATAACCATTTTTGTTCTATATTTAGACAAGGTTACCTCAACTTTGATATATTCTCTCCCTAATCTTACCTGTACTTAAATATATATATATATATATATATATATATATATATATATATATATATATATATACAGGGAGTGCAGAATTATTAGGCAAATTGTATTTTTGAGGATTAATTTTATTATTGAACAACAACCATGTTCTCAATGAACCCAAAAAACTCATTAATATCAAAGCTGAATAGTTTTGGAAGTAGTTTTTAGTTTGTTTTTAGTTATAGCTATTTTAGGGGGATATCTGTGTGTGCAGGTGACTATTACTGTGCATAATTATTAGGCAACTTAACAAAAAACAAATATATACCCATTTCAATTATTTATTTTTACCAGTGAAACCAATATAACATCTCAACATTCACAAATACACATTTCTGACATTCAAAAACAAAACAAAAACAAATCAGTGACCAATATAGCCACCTTTCTTTGCAAGGACACTCAAAAGCCTGCCATCCATGGATTCTGTCAGTGTTTTGATCTGTTCACCATCAACATTGCGTGCAGCAGCAACCACAGCCTCCCAGACACTGTTCAGAGAGGTGTACTGTTTTCCCTCCTTGTAAATCTCACATTTGATGATGGACCACAGGTTCTCAATGGTGTTCAGATCAGGTGAACAAGGAGGCCATGTCATTAGATTTTCTTCTTTTATACCCTTTCTTGCCAGCCACGCTGTGGAGTACTTGGACGCGTGTGATGGAGCATTGTCCTGCATGAAAATCATGTTTTTCTTGAAGGATGCAGACTTCTTCCTGTACCACTGCTTGAAGAAGGTGTCTTCCAGAAACTGGCAGTAGGACTGGGAGTTGAGCTTGACTCCATCCTCAACCCGAAAAGGCCCCACAAGCTCATCTTTGATGATACCAGCCCAAACCAGTACTCCACCTCCACCTTGCTGGCGTCTGAGTCGGACTGGAGCTCTCTGCCCTTTACCAATCCAGCCATGGGCCCATCCATCTGGCCCATCAAGACTCACTCTCATTTCATCAGTCCATAAAACCTTAGAAAAATCAGTCTTGAGATATTTCTTGGCCCAGTCTTGACGTTTCAGCTTGTGTGTCTTGTTCAGTGGTGGTCGTCTTTCAGCCTTTCTTACCTTGGCCATGTCTCTGAGTATTGCACACCTTGTGCTTTTGGGCACTCCAGTGATGTTGCAGCTCTGAAATATGGCCAAACTGGTGGCAAGTGGCATCTTGGCAGCTGCACGCTTGACTTTTCTCAGTTCATGGGCAGTTATTTTGCGCCTTGGTTTTTCCACACGCTTCTTGCGACCCTGTTGACTATTTTGAATGAAACGCTTGATTGTTCGATGATCACGCTTCAGAAGCTTTGCAATTTTAAGAGTGCTGCATCCCTCTGCAAGATATCTCACTATTTTTGACTTTTCTGAGCCTGTCAAGTCCTTCTTTTGACCCATTTTGCCAAAGGAAAGGAAGTTGCCTAATAATTATGCACACCTGATATAGGGTGTTGATGTCATTAGACCACACCCCTTCTCATTACAGAGATGCACATCACCTAATATGCTTAATTGGTAGTAGGCTTTCGAGCCTATACAGCTTGGAGTAAGACAACATGCATAAAGAGGATGATTTGGTCAAAATACTCATTTGCCTAATAATTCTGCACTCCCTGTATATATATATATATATATATATATATATATATATATACATCTCTAAAGATGTATATCTATGTATATATATATATATATATATGTGTGTGTGTGTGTGTGTGTGTGTGTGTGTGTGTGTGCGTGTGTGTGTGTATACATGTGTACATATGTATTTATGTATTTATATGTGTATATATGAATTTACAGACATATTTACACAAACAAATAATTACATATATACACAAATATATATAAGTGCATAAGAGCCCTTTGCAATTAAGTAGATGAAAACAAAAAAGTATATTTATGCAATATTCATATTTGATAATGTTTTATACTGTGCATTTACTGTATATATTTCACATTCCAATGTTCTACACATAGCAGAATATTTTCTATGTATTTCTAAATATATATGCCTATATATATCTGTAAATGTCTATACCTATATATAATCATGTATACATATAAAGGTATATATATATATATATATATATATATATATATATATACAGTAGTACCAAAATACCATCAGATATATGTAGAAATATGTATTTATGAATAAATAGAAAATATTCTGCTATGTGAATTACATTGTAATGTAAAATATTAATATTTTCATGTCGGGTTTAGCGCATATGAGAATATGAGTTCGGGTTAGCGCGCAAGTCGAGTATTAGGGTTTTTTTCTTCACTTTTTTTTCTCCATTGACTTCTATGGGGAATACGTTATTTTTTTGTGCAACAGACTTACAGGGAGTGCAGAATTATTAGGCAAATGAGTATTTTGACCACATCATCCTCTTTATGCATGTTGTCTTACTCCAAGCTGTATAGGCTCGAAAGCCTACTACCAATTAAGCATATTAGGTGATGTGCATCTCTGTAATGAGAAGGGGTGTGGTCTAATGACATCAACACCCTATATCAGGTGTGCATAATTATTAGGCAACTTCCTTTCCTTTGGCAAAATGGGTCAAAAGAAGGACTTGACAGGCTCAGAAAAGTCAAAAATAGTGAGATATCTTGCAGAGGGATGCAGCACTCTTAAAATTGCAAAGCTTCTGAAGCGTGATCATCGAACAATCAAGCGTTTCATTCAAAATAGTCAACAGGGTCGCAAGAAGCGTGTGGAAAAACCAAGGCGCAAAATAACTGCCCATGAACTGAGAAAAGTCAAGCGTGCAGCTGCCAAGATGCCACTTGTCACCAGTTTGGCCATATTTCAGAGCTGCAAAATCACTGGAGTGCCCAAAAGCACAAGGTGTGCAATACTCAGAGACATGGCCAAGGTAAGAAAGGCTGAAAGACGACCACCACTGAACAAGACACACAAGCTGAAACGTCAAGACTGGGCCAAGAAATATCTCAAGACTGATTTTTCTAAGGTTTTATGGACTGATGAAATGAGAGTGAGTCTTGATGGGCCAGATGGATGGGCCCGTGGCTGGATTGGTAAAGGGCAGAGAGCTCCAGTCCGACTCAGACGCCAGCAAGGTGGAGGTGGAGTACTGGTTTTGGCTGGTATCATCAAAGATGAGCTTGTGGGGCCTTTTCGGGTTGAGGATGGAGTCAAGCTCAACTCCCAGTCCTACTGCCAGTTTCTGGAAGACACCTTCTTCAAGCAGTGGTACAGGAAGAAGTCTGCATCCTTCAAGAAAAACATGATTTTCATGCAGGACAATGCTCCATCACACGCGTCCAAGTACTCCACAGCGTGGCTGGCAAGAAAGGGTATAAAAGAAGAAAATCTAATGACATGGCCTCCTTGTTCACCTGATCTGAACACCATTGAGAACCTGTGGTCCATCATCAAATGTGAGATTTACAAGGAGGGAAAACAGTACACCTCTCTGAACAGTGTCTGGGAGGCTGTGGTTGCTGCTGCACGCAATGTTGATGGTGAACAGATCAAAACACTGACAGAATCCATGGATGGCAGGCTTTTGAGTGTCCTTGCAAAGAAAGGTGGCTATATTGGTCACTGATTTGTTTTTGTTTTGTTTTTGAATGTCAGAAATGTATATTTGTGAATGTTGAGATGTTATATTGGTTTCACTGGTAAAAATAAATAATTGAAATGGGTATATATTTGTTTTTTGTTAAGTTGCCTAATAATTATGCACAGTAATAGTCACCTGCACACACAGATATCCCCCTAAAATAGCTATAACTAAAAACAAACTAAAAACTACTTCCAAAAATATTCAGCTTTGATATTAATGAGTTTTTTGGGTTCATTGAGAACATGGTTGTTGTTCAATAATAAAATTAATCCTCAAAAATACAACTTGCCTAATAATTCTGCACTCCCTGTATTGCGCTAGAAGTAAGCTGTTTGCATGCATCGGGTTAGCACAATCACTATAACTTTTTACTTTCAATTTGTAATACCAGCACAACACGAAGCCCAAAAAAAGTTTACTTCCAGCGCAATTAGCAAAATAGCGCTCCACTTGTAATCTAGCCCCAAGAAAAGAGGCTTCATATTCAGTATCAATTCTTTACGTTCTTCCAAACAGCAGCAAAGCAAAACCAGTACAACTAAGTATCAAACAAAAAAATGAAGAGACCTGAGTACAAGAAATAATGTAGAACAATAAAGCCCCATAATCCTATTTTCTTTGCTGCTTCCTGACAACAGGTCATGTGTGGCTTCCTCTAATAATGCAATTCCTTAGTGAAATGCTAATTTGGGTTTATCTTTCCTTTTCCAGAGATAGTGTTGAAGTTAACTTTGCTCTTTTCCTTATTTCTTTAACTTAATTTTACTTTGCTTCATTTCTTTTAATTTTCATTGTGTCTAAAAATCTATTATAATTAAAATCATTTATGTCTTCATTTTATTTAATTGCCTATTTAGATTGTATTACTTTCCTTTCTTAATAATATAACAGTAGAGCTACTATGGTTCCCAAGACATTTATATATTACACCTGGGGACTACAGGTTTTCCCAAGTGTGCCTGTGCGGCTTTCTACTACTTGTAACAGAAGTGCAGACGCACAAACCTCACAACGCGAGCTGCTACTTCAGTTTATAAGGTGCTATCTGTCCATTCTATAAAATAAGCACAATATGTTTCCCTATGGGTTTTCTTTCCCTTGCCCAATAGAAGCCTAGATTACAAGTGAAGCATAAAAATAATTAGTGCTATTGTACATTAACATCACTCAGGCACAATCAATAGTGCTTCTATTTTTGTACTCATAATAAAAGTCCAAAGTTATTTTTAATTTCATTAGCAATAGTGATTAAACAGCACTATAAAATCCTGTTAATGCTTTACGACCTTCAGTATGAAGTCACTGTTTTTGATGTTTTTTCAGGCTGTCTGATTGCTCTACATAAGCCCCTCCCCAGAACTGCCAAGCATAGCTCCAAATTAAAGGGACATGAAACCCATTTTTTTTCTTTTGTGATTTTTTTTTTAATATAATTTACTCCTATTATCAATTTTACTTCATTCTCTTTGTATCTTTAATTAAAAGGCAGGAATGAAAGCTTAGTAGCTGGACCATTTTTGGTCCATCACCTGTATTGTGGTTAGGGTACTGGTTATATCATGATATTATATTTAACAGGTAGGGTTAATACCTTGAATGAAAATGATACAATGCTTTGAGTAGGAAGGTGTTGCAGCCTTCTCTGATATCCAAGAAGTTAATAGGAGTTTGCACCCATAGCAGCAATTCTGCCCATGACACTGGCGCAGCAACCACACTGATAACGTTGTGGGACCTGTTACAGCAGCAATAATTTTGTCAAAGCAAATATTTTTCAGTGAACCAACTCTGCTTATAGCTGTATGTAGCTTTGCCATATAACACCTCCAATCCAGTTCTTGCAACTCCTACTAAGTGTTAGTATCATTCAATATAAAATGTCTCTATAACTTTTCCTGTTTCAAAATAACCAGTTAAAATTCCTCATATATCTCTTCATGTCAGCTCCCTATAACTGCTCATATTTTCTTTTCTGTAATTCTCATTTATATCATTTATCCATTTATCTACATAGAACTTTCAGTAAACTGTCATATAAATACATTGGTAATATTTGTCAATACAGTACTTTATCTTCCCAAATAACCTTTCCCTAAAATTCTTTAAAGCTTTTCATATAACCTCTTTCAGGAGAGCAGTCAAAAGCAAGGCACTAATATGCATCATCAATACATTTAAAAAAAAAAAATACAGTCACTACCAAAAGTTTTTTTTTTTTTGGGGGGGGGGGTTTCCTCTGGCATTACTACACAAACTGAAACTCATTCAGTAAACTCCAGATATTTGTGTGTGTGTAGGATAACAAATTGCTAAACATTAGATTACTGTACATTACACATTGGCATGATTCTGCTCTGCAGGAAATAATTATGTCTGTGAAGATTATAAATGTATCCTACTTCTTTGACTGAAAAGAACATCTGGCAGCATGCTTTTGGGTAAAAAGACTGGATCTAGTAAAATATAATGTTGATAGTATGCAAAAAATACCTTCAATCAGGCTTATTATTTCTTTTAATTAGATGTTTTACAATGTGTCTCATTTCCTGTGATTTGTATTTTAATAGAATGCAGAACCATTCAAGTAAAAACATCATGGACCTAATAAGATCCAGATAAGCCTGCACTGAAAAGGCAGGAATATTGTTATCATTATGTTTACAAGACATGCAACACGTGCCAAAAATGCCAGCATCCAACAGGGTCTGGGCATGTTGGCATAACATGTATTGTTAGTATGTCACCAACATGGATCTAGGAACCTGAGACATTTGAGCACATTGCGCACCTCTTGCAAAAATAACATGATACTGATTTGAATGTAGGTAACTGGAATGTTTGTGTATGATAGAAATGAATCTGTAAATTACATACATGCTGAAAAAAACTTGATATTTGTGTATAAAGAAAATATGAGTCCAGTTACGTTTCTGTAGAACCAACAAGGGTCTATAAGGATGGGGGTACATGATAAACATTTATTCAATATAATAATGTTGTATCTGAGTGAACGCAATTTGGATCCATATATATTTATTTTTACTTGACATGGGTGGTCCTCAATAAATTTGTTCCAAATATTTTTGTCACGCTGCGCCGCTCTAGCTGCTGCTAGGGACACGGCGCCTGCTGTTTTGCTCGTTGCATAGGTGGAAGTTGGCTCCTGTATGTGTACGGCGGTGACGTCATCGCCGCACGCTCCCTCAGTTCTGAAGCTGGTCAGGCTCTCCTGTGGCGTGAATCCTGTGTCTATGTAAGTTACTCACTTGCCACCTATCACTGTTCAAGCATAGGTGTTTCTTTGTGTGCTCCTGGGTGTGATAGCTTACTGTATTCTGGATTGCCATATCGTTATTGAACTATGCCTGTCTGACTACTCTGCTTGCTTAACCCCTAAAATACTGGATTGCCTCTCTGTTGATGAACTCTGCCTGTCTGACTACTCTGTTGCTTAACCCCTAAAGTACTGGATTGCCTCACTGTTGATGAACTCTGCCTGTCTGACTACTCTACTGCTTGCTTAATCCTTATAGTACTGGATTGCCATACTGTTGCCAAAACCTGCCTGTCTGACCATTCAAGTGGTTTACCTTTGGATTGCCTTACTGTTGCTAAACCCTTCCTGCCTGACCTTTCTAGTGGTTTACCCCTGAACTGCCTTCCGCTGATTCCCTGCCTGTTGCCGCCGCAGACTATCCTGTCTGTGGTGAGTGCCACTTAACTCATCTTGCATCGAGTTCGGTCTGATAGTGGAATATCACACAAGCATTACAATTTATAGTTTGCCAGGAACCATTTTCCATGAACGAGATATGGATCTGGGTGTTTTTATGTATAGTATTAATGAATCAGGAAGCAACCATGTGTAGCCATGCAAATTATATATGGTTTGAATATCTGGTATCAGAGGGGATGTTTGTTTGTTATAATTTTTTTAATGTATTTATTACCAACGGCCAGGGGCAACCACAAACCAAATAGTAAAAGAAACACCATGGGGCCGATTTAACAACCCCAGTATGGTGCCGTATGCGCCTGTTTCTGTGCGAGCCTTCAGGCTCGCTGGAAACAGGAGTTAAGAAGGGGCGGACAGCAATCAGCATCGGTGTGGAGCAGTTATTTCCATTGGTCAGTTTGCTAGCAATTAAAGGGATACTGAACCCAATTTTTTTCTTTAATGACACAGATAGAGCTAGGCTAATTAAAGGGATACTGAGCCCAATTTTTTTCTTTCATTATTCAGATAGAGCTAGGCTAATTATAACCACCAATCAGCAAGCTCTACCCAGGTGCTGAACCTAAGATGTGCCGGGTTATAAGTTTATATTCCTGCTTTTTCAAATAAAGATACAAAGAGAACAAAGAAAAATTGATTATAGGAGTAAATTAGAAAGTTGCTTAAAATTGCATGCTATATGGGTTCAATATCTCTTTAAAGTCCGTTGGCAACATAGATCATCCCATTTATGTTACTTGTGCGGGTAAAAGTGGTGTTGTAAGTATCTGAGTATATTACACTAAGATCATTTGGATGCAGTCTATGAGCTTGATTTATCAAATGTTGAGCGGACATGATTCGCTATAACTGCACATCGCATTTATCATTGGTAGTGCAATGCCGCCCCCTGCTCACTGGTGGCCAATCGGCTGCTAGCAGGGGCTGTCAATCATCCTGATCTGATTGGATTGGGATGATTTCAATCCGCTACCTTTTAGGTGGAGGAGAAGTTAAGGAGCAGTGGTCTCATGACCGCTGTTTCTTTACTTTTGTTTCAGGCGAGCTTAAAACGTTGGGCCTCCAAAGCAGCATCCGCTACTTAATAAATGGAGCCTGATGTCCTTACATATTGCCTTTTCTATATAACTTTATTACTTCAATTGTCTCATCATATAGTACATCTCTTTATTTAAGAGGTCCTGTAGCAAATCATCCTATAATATAAAAGGCCAAGTGTGTTTGTCCGAAGCTGTCATGCGCAGTAGAGACAGCACAAGGACAGACACACCTGACCTTAGAGTCTACCTGATCTGCTGCGGCACGGTGATGGTGGGTGGAAGTGGGCATGAAGGGGCGTGAGCGGACGTGACCGGGGTGTGAGCGGGGGCGTGGCCGGGCGTGAGAGAGAGAGAGAGAGGGGGGGGAAGGAGATAGAAAGAGGGGGGGAGACAGCAAAATAGATGGGAAAGAGCTAAAGAGAGGGTAAGAGAGAGCAAAAGAGAGGGGAAAGAGAAAAGAAGAGGGGGGAGATAGCAAAATAGAGGGGAAAGAGCAAAAGAGAGGGGAAAGAGCAAAAGAGAGGGAAAAGAGAGTTGGAGAGAGAGAGCAAAAGAGAGGGGGAGAGAGAAAATAAGAGGGGGAAAGAGAGAGAGCAAAAGAGAGGGGAATAGAGAGGGGAGATAGAGGGGCGAGAGAGAGCAATAGAGAGGGGGAGATAGAGCAAAAGGGGGGGAGAGGGGAGAGAGAGAGGGGGAGTGAGAGCAAAAGAGAGGGATGGAGAGAGAGAGCAAAAGAGAGGGGAGAGAGACAAAGCAAAAGAGAGGGGGGAGAGAGAGAGCGCAAAAGAGAGGGGGAGAGAGAGAGAGCGCAAAAGGGAGGGGGGAGAGAGAGAGTGCAAAAGGGAGGGGGGGAGAGAGAGCGCAAAAGAGAGGCGGAGAGAGAGAGTGCAAAAGAGAGGTGGGAGAGAGAGAGCTCAAAAGAGAGGGGGGAGAGAGAGCACAATAGAGAGGGGGAGAGAGAGAGCACAAAAGAGAGGGGGAGAGAGAGAGCGCAAAAGAGAGGGGGAGAGAGAGAGTGCAGAAGACAGGGGGAGAGAGAGAGCAAGAGAGGGGGGAGAGAGCACAAACGAGAGGGGAAAGAGCAAAAGAGAGGGGAGAGAGAGCAAAAGAAAGGGGAGAGAGAGCAAAAGAAAGGGGGAGAGAGAGAGCAAAAAAGAGGGAGGAGAGAAAGAGCAAAAGGGAGGGGGGAGAGAGCAAAAGAGAGGGGAGAGAGAGAGCAAAAGAGAGGAGGGAGAGAGAGCAAAAGATAGGTGGAGCGAGAGAGCGCAAAAGAGTCTACCTGATCTGCTGCAGCACGGTGATAGTGGGCGGAAGTGGGCGTGAAGGGGCATGAGCGGACATGGCCGGGTGTAAGCGGGGGCATGGCCGGGCGTGAGACAGAGAGAGAGAGACAGGGGAGAAGGTGATAGAAAGAGAGAGGGAGACAGCAAAAGAGATGGGAAAGAGCTAAAGAGAGGGTAAGAGAGAGCAAAAGAGATGGGACAGAGAAAAAAAGAGGGGGAGATAGCAAAATAGAGGGGAAAGAGCAAAAGAGAGGGGAAAGAGCAAAAGAGAGGGAAGAGAGAGTTGGAGAGAGAGAGAGCAAAAGAGAGGGGGATAGAGAAAATAAGAGGGGGAAAGAGAGAGAGCAAAAGAGAGGGCAAGAGAGAGAGGGGGAGAGAGAGCAAAAGAGAGGGATGGAGAGAGAGAGCAAAAGAGAGGGGGAGAGAGAGCAAAAGGAGGGGAGAGGGGAGAGAGAGGGGGAGAGAGAGCAAAAGTGGGGGATGGAGAGAGAGAGCAAAAGAAAGGGGGAGAGAGAGAGAGTGCAAAAGAGAGGGGGAGTGAGAGAGAGCGCAAAAGGGAGGGGGGAGAGAGAGAGAGCACAAAAGAGAGGGAGAGAGAGAGAGTGCAAAAGAGAGGGGGAGAGAGAGCTCAAAAGAGAGGGGGGAGAGAGAACACAAAAGAGAGGGGGAGAGTGAGAGCGCAAAAGAGAGGGGGGAGAGAGAGCAAAAGAGAGGGGGAGAGAGAGAGCGCAAAAGAGAGGGGGAGAGAGAGAGTGCAGAAGACAGGGGGAGAGAGAGCAAGAGAGAGGGGGAGAGAGAGCGCAAAAGAGAGGGGAAAGAGCAAAAGAGAGGGGAGAGAGAGCAGAAGAAAGGGGAGAGAGAGCAAAAGAGAGGGGGAGAGAGAGCAAAAAAGAGGGAGGAGAGAAAGAGCAAAAGAGAGGGGAGAGAGAGAGCAAAAGAGAAGGGGGAGAGAGAGCAAAAAGAGAGGTGGAGCGAGAGAGCTCAAAAGAGAGGGGGAGAAAGAGCAAAATAGAGGGGGAGAGAGAGAGCAAAAGAGAGGGGGAGAGATAGAGAGAGCAAGAGGTGGGACCGATGTACTGCAAAAAATGGCCCGTGTGAATGGGCTTTAGGACTAGTCTGTTTATAAATTATCATTTCTCCTTGCTGTACATATAACAGAATTCAAAATGATGTAAATATCATAGATACTGTATTTATTCCCTGTTATGTATGTCCATATGCATATGATGTGGAAAATAACACAAAACTTGTTAAGTCATAAATGTATGCTCCCATAAAAAATCTTTGGTCTTACATCTGTCAATTATCCTTAACTGCAAACACACATAATAACCATGTTATGTATTTATTCCCAATGCAAAAAATAACTGTTTTCACTACAAGGGTCCCTGCCTCCACCAGCTTACTTGTATTGGTTTTAGGTATTTTTTGTCCTCCCTGTATGTTCATAAAACAATTAAAACCGATGAAGAATCATAAAAAAAATCATAAAAAAATACAACCCCTGTCCTCAAGTCAATAGACTTCATCTAACTGCCTACAACAGACATTACTGAAAACCTGCAGTTTGTGATTGGTCAACTTGCAAACAAATCACCATGTGAATCTGTGTTGGAAAAGTGTGTTCCCGATATCATGTGACAGCCATCAGCCAATCAAAGACTAATATATATATATATATATATATAATAATTTTGAAATGGAAATAAAATGGAAAACTCTTAAACGCTATTCACAGTCGGCTAGATTTAGAGATCTGCGGCCAAAGGGGTGAGTTAGCTACGCATGCTTTTTTTTCCCTGCACCTTTTAAATACCGCTGGTATTTAGAGTTCACAGAAGGGCTGCGTTAGGCTCCAAAAAAGGGAGCGTAGAGCATATTTACCGCCACTGCAACGCTAAATACCAGCGGTGCTTACGGACGCGGCCAGCTTCAAAAACGTGCTCGTGCACGATTCCCCCATAGGAAACAATGGGGCTGTTTGAGCTGAAAAAAAACCTAACACCTGCAAAAAAGCAGCGTTAAGCTCCTAACGCAGCCCCATTGTTTCCTATGGGAAAACACTTCCTAAGTCTGCACCTAGCACCCTAACATGAACCCCGAGTCTAAACACCCCTAACCTTACACTTATTAACCCCTAATCTGCCGCCCCCGCTATTGCTGACCCCTGCATATTATTATTAACCCCTAATCTGCTGCTCTGTACACCGCCGCAACCTACATTATAGCTATGTACCCCTAATCTGCTGCCCCTAACACCACCGACCCCTATATTATATTTATTAACCCCTAATCTGCCGCCCCCGCTATCGCTGACCCCTGCATATTATTATTAACCCCTAATCTGCCGCTCCGTACACCGCCGCAACCTACGTTATCCCTATGTACCCCTAATCTGCTGCCCCTAACACCGCCGACCCCTATATTATATTTATTAACCCCTAATCTGCCGCTCCCGCTATCGCTGACCCCTGCATATTATTATTAACCCCTAATCTGCCGCTCCGTACACCGCCGCAACCTACGTTATACCTATGTACACCTAATCTGCTGCCCCTAACACCGCCGACCCCTATATTATATTTATTAACCCCTAATCTGCCGCCCCCAACGTCGCCTCCACCTACCTACACTTATTAACCCCTAATCTGCCGACCGGACCGCACCGCTACTCTAATAAATGTATTAACCCCTAAAGCTAAGTCTAACCCTAACACTAACACCCCCCTAAGTTAAATATAATTTAAATCTAACGAAATAAATTAACTCTTATTAAATAAATTATTCCTATTTAAAGCTAAATACTTACCTGTAAAATAAATCCTAATATAGCTACAATATAAATTATAATTATATTGTAGCTATTTTAGGATTAATATTTATTTTACAGGCAACTTTGTATTTATTTTAACCAGGTACAATAGCTATTAAATAGTTAATAACTATTTAATAGTTACCTAGTTAAAATAATTACAAAAGTACCTGTAAAATAAATCCTAACCTAAGTTACAATTAAACCTAACACTACACTATCAATAAATAAATTAAACTACCTACAATTATCTACAATTAAACCTAACACTACACTATCAATAAATTAATTAAATACAATACCTACAAATAAATACAATTAAATAAACTAACTAAAGTACAAAAAATAAAAAAGAACAAAGTTACAAAAAATAAAAAAATATTTACAAACATTAGAAAAATATTACAACAATTTTAAACTAATTACACCTACTCTAAGCCCCCTAATAAAATAACAAAGACCCCCAAAATAAAAAAATGCCCTACCCTATTCTAAAATTAAAATAGAAAACCTCTTTTACCTTACCAGCCCTGAAAAGGGCCCTTTGCGGGGCATGCCCCAAAGAATTCAGCTCTTTTGTCTGTAAAAAAAAAACATACAATACCCCCCCCCCAACATTACAACCCACCACCCACATACCCCTAATCTAACCCAAACCCCCCTTAAATAAACCTAACACTAAGCCCCTGAAGATCTCCCTACCTTGTCTTCACCATGCCGGGTTCACCGATTGATCCAGAAGAGCCTCCGATGTCTTGATCCAAGCCCAAGCGGGGGGCTGAAGATGTCCATGATCCGCCTGAAGTCTTCATCCAAGTGGGAGCTGAAGAGGTCCATGATCCGACTGAAGTCTTCTATCAAGCGGCATCTTCAATCTTCTTTCTTCCGGATCCATGTAGTTCATCCCGCCGACGCGGGATGTTCCGATCAGCCAATAGAATGCGAGCTCAATCTGATTGGCTGATCGGATCAGCCAATCGGATTGAACTTGAATCTGATTGGCTGATTCCATCAGCCAATCAGAATTTTCCTACCTTAATTCCGATTGGCTGATAGAATCCTATCAGCCAATCGGAATTCGAGGGACGCCATCTTGGATGACGTCCCTTAAAGGAACCGTCATTCATCGGGAAGTCGTCGGTGAAGATGGATGTTCCGCGTCGGCGGGATGAACATGGATCCGGAAGAAAGAAGATTGAAGATGCCGCTTGATAGAAGACTTCAGTTGGATCATGGACCTCTTCAGCTCCCGCTTGGATGAAGACTTCAGCCGGATCATGGACATCTTCAGCCCCCCGCTTGGGCTTGGATCAAGACATCTGAGGCTCTTCTGGATCGATCGGTGAACCCGGCGTGGTGAAGACAAGGTAGGGAGATCTTCAGGGGCTTAGTGTTAGGTTTATTTAAGGGGGGTTTGGGTTAGATTAGGGGTATGTGGGTGGTGGGTTGTAATGTTGGGGGGGGTATTGTATGGGTTTTTTTTACAGGCAAAAGAGCTGAATTCTTTGGGGCATGCCCCGCAAAGGGCCCTTTTCAGGGCTGGTAAGGTAAAAGAGCTTTTCTATTTTAATTTTAGAATAGGGTAGGGCATTTTTTTATTTTGGGGGGCTTTGTTATTTTATTAAGGGGCTTAGAGTAGGTGTAATTAGTTTAAAATTGTTGTAATATTTTTCTAATGTTTGTAAATATTTTTTTATTTTTTGTAACTTAGTTCTTTTTTATTTTTTGTATATTAGTTAGTTTATTTAATTGTATTTATTTGTAGGTATTTTATTTTATTAATTTATTGATAGTGTAGTGTTAGGTTTAATTGTAGATAATTGTAGGTAGTTTATTTAATTTATTTATTGATAGTGTAGTGTTAGGTTTTATTGTAACTTAGGTTAGGATTTATTTTACAGGTAATTTTGTAATTATTTTAACTAGGTAACTATTAAATAGTTATTAACTATTTAATAACTATTGTACCTGGTTAAAATAATAAGTTGCCTGTAAAATAAATATTAATCCTAAAATAGCTACAATATAATTATAATTTATATTGTAGCTATATTGTAGCTATATTAGGGTTTATTTTGCAGGTAAGTATTTAGCTTTAAATAGGAATAATTTATTTAATAAGAGTTAATTTATTTCGTTAGATTTAAATTATATTTAAGTTAGGGGGGTGTTAGTGTTAGGGTTTGACTTAGCTTTAGGGGTTAATACATTTATTATAGTAGCGGTGTGGTCCGGTCGGCAGATTAGGGGTTAATAATTGTAGGTAGGTGGAGGCGACGTTGGGGGCGGCAGATTAGGGGTTAATAAATATAATATAGGGGTCGGCTGTGTTAGGGGCAGCAGATTAGGGGTACATAGGTATAATGTAGGTTGCGGCGGTGTACGGAGCGGCAGATTAGGGGTTAAAAAAAATATGCAGGGGTCAGCGATAGCGGGGGCGGCAGATTAGGGGTTAATAAATATTATGTAGGTGTCGGCGGTATTAGGGGCAGCAGATTAGGGGTTATGGATAATGTAGGTTGCGGTGGTGTGCGGTCGGCAGATTAGGGGTTAAAAAATTTTAATAGAGTGGCGGCGATGTGGGGGGGCCTCGGTTTAGGGGTACATAGGTAGTTTATGGGTGTTAGTGTACTTTAGAGCACAGTAGTTAAGAGCCTTATGAACCGGCGTTAGCCCAGAAAGCTCTTAACTCCTGTTTTTTTTCTGCGGCTGGAGTTTTGTCGTTAGATTTCTAACGCTCACTTCAGCCACGACTCTAAATACCGGCGTTAGAAAGATCCCATTGAAAAGATAGGATACTCAAATGGCGTAGGGGGATCTGCGGTATGGAAAAGTCACGGCTGCAAAGTAAGCGTTAGACCCTTTCCTGACTGACTCTAAATACCAGCGGTAGCCCAAAACCAGCGTTAGGAGCCTCTAACGCTGGTTTTGACGGCTAACGCCAAACTCTAAATCTAGCCGTATCTGAATAATGAAAGTTTAATTTTGACTTTAAGAAGGTACATGCAAAATCAGAGAGTTGTAAATATGAGATAAAGCATGGTATAAAAGTGCTGAAGTGCATCTATCCTCAGGTGATGTATTTGAAGTAAAAACCTAGATAAAATCCACCTTTCAGCTTCTACACTTTTAATTTTAAATTGCACTTGTATTTTATGCTCACAGGTTTGCAGTATTATATAAAATATTTATTGATGTATGCGGATAGCACTTTTTCTTTATAGATATTTTGTGTAGCTTACACAGGCTACCTTATAGGAGAAGGGAATGTATAGTCAATAGTGATGTCGCGAACCTAAAATTTTGCGTTCGCGGACGGCGGACGCGTACTTCCACAACTGTTCGCGAACGGGCGAACCGCCATAGACTTCAATAGGCAGGCGAATTTTAAAACCCACAGGGACTCTTTCTGGCTACAATAGTGATGGAAAAGTTGTTTCAAGGGTACTAACACCTGGACTGTGGCATGCCGGAGGGGGATCCATGGCAAAACTCCCATGGAAAATTACATAGTTGATGCAGAGTCTGGTTTTAAGCCATAAAGGGCATAAATCACCTAACATTCCTAAATTGTTTGGAATAACGTGCTTTAAAACATCAGGTATGATGTTGTATCGATCAGGTAGTGTAAGGGTTACGCCCGCTTCACAGTGACAGACCAAACTCCCCGTTTAAAGGGACAGTCTACACAAGAATTTTTATTGTTTTAAAAGATAGATAATCCCTTTATTATTATTAGTGTGAAGGAAACTGACTGCTATTATTTAACACATTCAAAAAAGTGTTGTGTTCGCCGGGAACTATTCGCCAGCGAACAATTCGCGACATCACTAATAGTCAATAGTTAACAATACATATCTGAAATTTACCTTCTATGCTTTATATTGTTTTGTCTTTTTTTTTTCTTAACAATATTTAGTTGCTTTGTCTTTTGTTTAAAGGAATATTGTGCTCAGTAATTTTATATCATGCATATGGAAGTAGTATTTACACACTTTTTTGCCTGAAAAAGTTATAAGTGAAAGCTTTTTAAGTTTAAAAAAAAAAAAAAGTGCAGTGAGTGTATGCGAACGGAGTGACATAAGGGATGGGCTTCTGGGATTCAAAGGGTTAGGTAGTTTCTGCTGTGGGGGAAGCTATGTGTGTAATAGATAAGGGAAGGTTTTATTACATGGTGAGCATATTGGAGGTGGTCCTGCTGGGAGGGGCTTAAGTGAGGGTATATATAGTAGGGGCTAGCAGGAAGTGGTCACACTAACCTTTTTTTCTGTTTTTCAGGATAGATCATAGGCTGAGAATTGGAGATGGCTTCTATAAACAGGAAGATTCCCAAATGGTTCCTGGATGATGGCGAGACAGTGTGGAGGACAAGGGCATTGCAGGTGCAGAGTAAGCTCAAGCGTCGGGAAAAAGCCAAGAAGGTTCCTCATCCCTTACAGGGAATAGCGGTAAATGATCCCCCAGTCGAGGTTATCGCGGCGACTGCCGCTCCAGGCGAGATGTCGGCGGTAAGTAGTTTCTCATTATTTGAGTCCCCAGTTAGAGATGACCAGTCTGCAGATAAAATTTTGTTGGTGGGAGGCGATGGGCCATTTTGCGGAGGAGTGCGCTTCCGGTAGTAGCATAGGGGCCCCTGTATTATTGGTATCTAGGCCCACTTCTCGGGCCTGTTTGCCCAGTCCGGTCATCCCTGGCAAGTGGGTAACACTAGGTTGCAGTGGTCCGTGGATTTAGATTATCTGAATTCCAATATGGCAGAGGGGAGGGGCCACAATGGGCCTCCATCGTTGTTAGTAAGACAGGATGATGTCATCACTGCGCGTCGTCGCAATGACAATGTGGGGCGTGGTTTTAGTCGGTTGGTGGTTTCTGAGCATGTACGTTATGTCATGATGCCACATAGGGGCTGGAAACCATGGGGCGGCCATATTGGACGTCAGATCCAGAGATCCGAGGCTTGGCGAGTGGGTATGAGGATAGGTGGGAGAGTGAAGGGAGCTGGCAGGATGTTAGGGGCCATGCAAGGAACAGGAAGCTTGAGAGTGATGCTTGATGGCGATGAGGCAATGGGAAGCACTGTGGTCCCGGTGGGCCGAGTCGCTGATTGTGGAAGGAGAGGGGAGAAGGAGGACAAGGGTTATGGAGGGAGATAGAGAAAGCAATGTATGGGAGATTTGGCAATGATATGTACATGGAACCAGATTACATGGAGGTTTATAAGAAGGGTTTAGAGAAGGCTGGTAGGCTTGTACAAAGAGCAAGGGCAGCAGAGGAGAGGGGGAGAGGTTCCAGGGTAATTAGGGACACTGAGGGAAATATGTATATGTTGATGGGGACAGATAGTAAGGCAGTGGATGGTGCTTTGGCAAAAAAGGGGGGGGCGGGGTCTGTTAGACAGAAAGAGGGGGGTCTCACGGTCATCCAAAGGGAGGAAAAAGAGGCATTTAATAACAGTAATTCAGTGTATTTGCAGAGGGATATGAGAGACAATGTGTCGCATAGGAGTCTTTTGGCAGTGCCGGTATTAACAGAGCGAGAGAAACAGCAGAGGAGGGAGCAACAACGGCAAGGGTGGCACCGCAGTAACAGAGGGCAGAGGACTCTTCAACATCGAGAACAAGTCAACCAGCTGCACAAGCAGGGGAGGCACAAGCTGCTAAGCAAGGTAAGACAATTGTGTGTAGGTAACAGCTGTTTATCTGATAGTTCATCTGAAGTAGATTTGGATGACAAGAAAACAAATGGTGAGGGTAATTAGAAAATTTTGAAGATAATTAGGAAAATGTATGCAAATCAAGGGAAGGGGGAGGATAGAGGGGAAGTTATTATGGAATTAGGGGCTATCAGGGGGGGAATTTAACGCTGATGACGAAGTGACAGGAACACTATTATTGCCATTAACAACACATTTAAAAGCTAAAGTGATACTCAGGGCTCAAAAAGGAAAAAAAAAGACAAAGTGGTACAAAGCCTGGACAAGAAGGTCTGACGCATTTTGCGCCCCCTACTGGCACTTACTCATAGACTGCTGACACCCTGCAAGAAAGCCTCTTATATAGTGATACACATTCATCAGCAGATTAACCCTTAATGTCCCTATGCAATTAATTGCAAAAACAAGAACATTTAAAGAAGATGACATACATAAACAATATCCAGTTCATATGTATAGCTTACAGATATAATCAAGAATACCAAGTGTTAAACATAAAATATATGTACAGAAGAAAAAAATCAAAACTCCAAATTCAAAATTTGAGAATACATATGTACATACGCTTCAAACATTTACCTCTATAGATTTGATTATTCTAATTAATTTATTTGAGGTAAATATGTGAATATATAAATATGTACATATGGAAGATACATGAAATATGAGAGCCAATATTACCCAATGTTACTTATAACACCAAGTCTCATTTACTAAACCAAATATGAGATATGGTGAAAAGACAACATAAAATAACCAGATCCAGCTAAAACATAACTCAAAGAAGATAGCTCAACAATGGTAATAGATACATAGTGTGAAAATATGTAAGTGCATATGATTACTGGACATGATGACTTCAAAATGGTTTGAATAATTTTATGCTACACTGATTCCTGCCTGATAATATTTAGATAGCCATCAATAAATGCAAGAACACATATAATGCACAAAACTAAAAATTAAATTTAAAAATAAAATAAATGTAAATTCTAATCTAGATCTAATGCACTTATAGATAATAAATGTATTTATCTACACACCATATATCTAAACAGTAGTGTTTAAAAATGGATATCTACAGGGAGTGCAGAATTATTAGGCAAGTTGTATTTTTGAGGATTAATTTTATTATTGAACAACAACCATGTTCTCAATGAACCCAAAAAACTCATTAATATCAAAGCTGAATAGTTTTGGAAGTAGTTTTTAGTTTGTTTTTAGTTATAGCTTTTTTAGGGGGATATCTGTGTGTGCAGGTGACTATTACTGTGCATAATTATTAGGCAACTTAACAAAAAACAAATATATACCCATTTCAATTATTTATTTTTACCAGTGAAACCAATATAACATCTCAACATTCACAAATATACATTTCTGACATTCAAAAACAAAACAAAAACAAATCAGTGACCAATATAGCCACCTTTCTTTGCAAGGACACTCAAAAGCCTGCCATCCATGGATTCTGTCAGTGTTTTGATCTGTTCACCATCAACATTGCGTGCAGCAGCAACCACAGCCTCCCAGACACTGTTCAGAGAGGTGTACTGTTTTCCCTCCTTGATGGACCACAGGTTCTCAATGGGGTTCAGATCAGGTGAACAAGGAGGCCATGTCATTAGATTTTCTTCTTTTATACCCTTTCTTGCCAGCCACGCTGTGGAGTACTTGGACGCGTGTGATGGAGCATTGTCCTGCATGAAAATCATGTTTTTCTTGAAGGATGCAGACTTCTTCCTGTACCACTGCTTGAAGAAGGTGTCTTCCAGAAACTGGCAGTAGGACTGGGAGTTGAGCTTGACTCCATCCTCAACCCGAAAAGGCCCCACAAGCTCATCTTTGATGATACCAGCCCAAACCAGTACTCCACCTCCACCTTGCTGGCGTCTGAGTCGGACTGGAGCTCTCTGCCCTTTACCAATCCAGCCACGGGCCCATCCATCTGGCCCATCAAGACTCACTCTCATTTCATCAGTCCATAAAACCTTAGAAAAATCAGTCTTGAGATATTTCTTGGCCCAGTCTTGACGTTTCAGCTTGTGTGTCTTGTTCAGTGGTGGTCGTCTTTCAGCCTTTCTTACCTTGGCCATGTCTCTGAGTATTGCACACCTTGTGCTTTTGGGCACTCTAGTGATGTTGCAGCTCTGAAATATCTTGGCAGCTGCACGCTTGACTTTTCTCAGTTCATGGGCAGTTATTTTGTGCCTTGGTTTTTCCACACGCTTCTTGCGACCCTGTTGACTATTTTGAATGAAACGCTTGATTGTTCGATGATCACGCTTCAGAAGCTTTGCAATTTTAAGAGTGCTGCATCCCTCTGCAAGATATCTCACTATTTTTTACTTTTCTGAGCCTGTCAAGTCCTTCTTTTGACCCATTTTGCCAAAGGAAAGGAAGTTGCCTAATAATTATGCACACCTGATATAGGGTGTTGATGTCATTAGACCACACCCCTTCTCATTACAGAGATGCACATAGAAACATAGAAACATAGAAACATAGAAACATAGATATTGACGGCAGATAAGAGCCATAGGCCCAGCAAGTCTGCCCGACCTTAGCTAACAGTATAAACTTATCTAGTTCGTAGGATAGCCCTATGCTTGTCCCATGCATTTTTAAAGTCCCCCACAGTGTTTGTTGCTACTACCTCTTGAGGAAGTTTATTCCATAAATCAATCACTCTTTCTGTAAAGAAGTGCTTCCTCAAATTACTCCTGAATCTACTACCCTTTAGCTTGAGCTCATGACCCCTTGTTCTTGAATTTTCCATTTTATGTAAAATACCCACAGCCTCAGTTTTACTAAACCCTTTAATGTACTTGAAAGTTGCTATCATATCACCTCTTTCCCTTCTCTCCTCTAAGCTATACATATTTAGGTCATTGAGCCTATCCTGGTAAGTTTTATTTTTTAGACCATGTACCATTTTGGTAGCCCTCCTTTGCACAGATTCAAGTTTGTTAATATCCTTCTGAAGATATGGCCTCCAGAACTGCACACAATACTCAAGATGAGGCCTAACTAATGATCTATAAAGTGGCATAAGAACCTTACTATTTCTGCTGCAAATACCTCTACCAATACATCCAAGCATTCTGCTAGCCTTACTCGCTGCATTACTACATTGTTTACTAAGTTTTAAATCATCTGAAATAATAATTCCCAAGTCCTGTTCCTCGTCTGTAACAGTCAGTAAAGTGTCATTGAGTCTGTAATTAACATTTGGATTTTTCTTCCCTAAATGCATTATTTTACACTTTGCTGTGTTAAACTTTAGATCCCAGTCGTTTGTCCAATCCTCCAATTGTTGTATATCACTTCTCATTTTGTCTACCCCCCCTGGAACATCCACTCTGTTACAAATTTTTGTATCATCTGCAAAGAGACATACTTTCCCCTGTAGCCCTTTGCTGATATCGCAGATAAATATGTTAAACAAAACAGGCCCCTCTGCTGAATGAACTCCATTTACTAAGACACTTTGTTTTCTGTCCTTAAGCCAGCATTCCACCCAGTTCACAATTTTTGAATCTAGACCAAGGAGATATAGTTTGTGAATAAGTTTATTGTGTGGGACGGTGTCAAATGCTTTGCTGAAATCTAGATATGCTACATCAACTGCTCCTCCCTTGTCTAATACTTTTGTTACATAATCAAAGAAGTCAATTAGATTAGTCTGACATGATCTCCCTGAAGTAAAACCATGCTGATTTTGGTCCTCTAAATTGTTTGTCTTTATGTAAGTCATAATTCTTTCTTTTAAGAGGCTTTCCATTAATTTCCCTACTACTGAAGTTAAACTAACTGGCCTGTAGTTGCCAGATTCTTCTCTACTGCCCTTTTTATGAAGAGGTATTACATTTGCTATTCTCCAATCATCTGGGACAGCTCCTGTTAATAGTGACTGATTAAACAGATCAGTTAATGGGACAGTTAGCACTGATCGAAGTTCTTTTAAAACCCTTGGATGAATATTATCAGGACCCACTGCCTTTGTAACATTTATTTTTGATAATGCTAACAAAACCTCATCCTCTGTAAAAAGATTACTGTTAAGCTTGTTTCTATTTTGCGTAGCATCCCTTAATGTAGACATTGTATCTTCACAATTTTTAGTGAAAACAGAACAGAAGTAATCATTGAGACAGTCTGCAATCTGCTTATCTCCTTCTATTATTCTACCATCAACTGATTTCACTTTTACTATTCCTACCTTATTTTTTCTTCTTTCACTGATATATCTAAAGAATGTTTTGTCCCCATGTTTTACTGACTGTGCTATCTTCTCTTCTGCATGAGCTTTAACCTTCCTAATTAACTGCTTAGTCTTTTTTTGTTGGAGTCTCCATATTTTCATATCATCATCTGCTTGTGTGTGTCTGTAATTTTTATAAGCTATCTTTTTTGTCTTTACAGCATGTGCTACTTCTTTGGAAAACCAAATTGGTTTCCGCTTTCTTTTACTTTTACAGACATGTCTAATACAGTGTGCGGTTGCATCTAAAATGGCACCTTTCACAAATTCCCACTGTTCTTGAACCCCTGTAATAAGAGTTTTCCCCTTTAAATAGTTTTTTAGGTATTCTCCCATTAATGAAAAATCTGCCGTCCTAAAGTCTAAAACTTTTGTTTTAGTCTGGGTGGACAGTTCCTGAACATGAATACTAAACCAAACAGATTGATGATCACTGGATCCTACGTTCTCACCTACAGACACATCTGAAACTGTATCACTGTTTGTAAGTATTAGATCTAATATAGCTTCCTTACGAGTTGGTTCCTTGACTAATTGTTCAAGTGATTCCCCTAGCAGAGATTCAAGAATATACCTGCTTCTAGCCAATCTAGCAGAAGGAATCTTCCAGTCTATATCTGGCAAATTAAAGTCCCCCAGTACTATAACCTTACCCTTCATGGTCATTTTGGTTATTTCATCTAATAACAGATTGTCCAGTTTTTCATCCTGCAATGGAGGCCTATATACAACCCCTATTCTAAAAACATATTTATCTCCAATTTCCAAAGTCACCCAAATACTTTCCACCTCATCATTTGTTCCTACAATTTCAGTAACCTTTATATTTTCATTTACATACAAAGCAACTCCTCCACCTTTCTTTCCTACTCTGTTCTTTTTAAATAACCTGTATCCAGGTATGACTATGTCCCAGTCATGCAAATCATTGTACCATGTTTCTGTTATAGCTACTAAATCCAAGTTGTCCCTAGTCATTATTGAAATGAGTTCAGGTAATTTATTTCCTAAGCTGCGAGCATTTGTGCTCATGGCACGAATAATTTTTCTACTAGAATTTCAAGAATTGTTACTTGGACTAACAGTTTTGGCATGCTGTGGGGGGCAGGTGGATATATTAATGCTACCCCCCTTTATTAGTTTAAATGATTTCTAATAAAGTATTTGAACTCCTCTCCCAGATACTCTGTTCCTTTAGCATCCAAATGCAAGCCATCTCTCCTAAATAACCTAGTATCTTTCCAAACAGAGCTATAATGGCCAATAAAACCAAATCCTCGTTCCCTGCACCACTTATCTAACCAAGAATTAAATGTTGTTATCCGCTCCATCATTCCTGCTTCCTGGTCATACACAGGTAAAATAGCAGAAAATGATAGAGTTGATGCCACAGTTTCTAAATGATTACCTAGGTCACAAAACTCTTTCTGAACAGAAGCAACATGATTACTAGCCAGATCATTTGTTCCTAAATGAACAATCACATCTAACTCACTTCCCTTTCCTGCTGCCTTAACAATTCTCAAAATACGATTCTTATCCCTGTGAGCAGTAGCTCCTGGAAGACATCTAACCTCCCTTGTTTCTCCTTTACTTTCACCTAAATACACATTCCTCAAAATAGAGTCACCCACTAACAGTCTTTTTCTCAAAAACACATCTGCAGTTCTTTCCTGTGTTATGTTACCTGGAGAATCAGGTGCCAATAGATTTAAATTACCTGTTACAGCTTCAGAGGGCTCAGAAACAGCAATCTCCTCATCACAAGTGTATTCGGCAAGAGCAGCATAGGAGTTTTGCAATGGCAGAGGTTGTGGGCAATGCTTCTGGTCTACTGTTCTAATTCTTCCAGAGCCTACAGTGATCCATCTGCCTCTCCTTGCTGATCTCTGGAGTAGAGGGGCTTCTTTCTGAGGCAGCTTTGTAGAGGTAACAGGTATGTTACTTACTTTAGCTTGAAGTTTAGCTATTTCCTCCCTTAACAGGGAAAACTGCTTACAAACAGGACAGCCCCTAAATCTCCAAAAAGTAGAACGATTAAAAAGTGCAAAACACCCATTGCACTGTATCTGAGACATTTTAAACATCACCTAATATGCTTAATTGGTAGTAGGCTTTCGAGCCTATACAGCTTGGAATAAGACAACATGCATAAAGAGGATGATGTGGTCAAAATACTCATTTGCCTAATAATTCTGCACTCCCTGTATGTAGGCGAGTAAACAAGCAAATGAAACATAGATACTACATGTTTCAAACAAAGTAGCTAATGTCTCATTCTAAATTTAAGCCCAAGGGATTTCTGGACTTAAGTTTATAGATCCAGTATAGTTCTTTTTATATCAATAATTTTATACCTATTCCCCCCTCTTGGTGGAGTTACAGCCAGATCAATAACTTTCACTGAAAAATCACCAACACTCATAAAAATGAATCTAATTAAAGTGTCTTGCAACAGTGGACTCTGTTATAATTTTTTACATCATTCACATGTTCCCTAATTCTAACATTAACCTCCCTTTTTTCTTACCTATGTACTGTACATGGCAAATATTACATTCAAGGAGGTAAATAGCAAAACGGGTCTTGCAATTGGCGTAAAAGGAAATCTCATATTCATTATTATCAACTGTTGATTTGAACTGCCTTGTCACTACCATCATGTCACACGTAAGACACGTTCTAGCTCCACATCTGAAATTACCCTCTTTCCTAAGCCAATTACCACCCCCTGTGCGTGTCCCAGGACCATACTTGAGAACAATCTCAATGCCAATGTCTGTGGCTTTTTAAAAAAATTTAAATTTTTTATTTGACTATGGAGAAAATTATCAGCAGCAAGAATGGGCAAAGTTTGTGATAAAATTCTCCCACTTTCCACCTCTCCCTCAAGAGTCACATCCAAGAAGTCCGGGGTTTTTTCGATCAAATCCACCTACAAATCTGAGACACATTTCATTGTTATTCAAGAATGAGAGAAATGTCTCAAAACCACTGTCATCAAGAGACCCATCCACAATCAAAACAAGATCATCGATAAATCTTTTGTAGAACTTTATGTTCTTAGTAAATACACAATGTTAATTATTATATACTGTATATACTGCAATTCCCAATAACCTACATATAAATTGGCAACCAACCTGTTAAGTACGGGTTTGGGCTTTGCACCCACTAGGGATTTTTCCCCATTTAATACCCCTTTAGACATTAACAGGTTCGTCAGGAAACTGACTCTAAAAAGGTTTTTTGCTTTGCAAACTGGTTCAGAAATGCCGATTGACGATACTGTACTAGATCATGCTAATGTTTATAATGAGATATCTTTTCAGGATGCTTGTGATTTAAACAGTTTGGTTGTCTTACAGGAGGGCAATGGTCCTACATAGATATCCATTTTTAAACACTACTGTTTAGATATATGGTGTGTAGATAAACACATGTATTATCTATAAGTGCATTAGATCTAGATTAGAATTTAAATTTATTTTATTTATCTAAATATTATCATTAGCATAACATTATTCAAACCAATTTGAAGTCATCATGTCTAGTAATGATATGCACTTACATATTTTCACACTATGTATCTATTACCATTGTTGAGCTATCTTCTTTGAGTTATTATGTTTTAGTTGGATCCGGTTATTCTATGTTGTCTTTTCAACATATCTAATGCTTAGTTTTATAATTAAGATTGGGTAATATTGGCTCTCATATGTCATGTATCTTCCATATGTACATATTTATATATGCACATATTTACCTCAAATAAATTAATTAGAATAATCAAATCTCTAGAGGTAAATGTTTGAAGCGTATGTACATATGTATTGAAGTATTATTTTTGTTATGTATCATGAATTTTTGAATTTTGAATTCTCAAATTTTGAATTTGGAGTTTTTATTTTTTAATTTTTTCTTCTGTACATATATTTTATGTTTTATGTATTCTTGATTATATCTGTAAGCTCTACATATGAACTGGAAATTGTTTATGCATGTCATCTTCTTTTAAAGTTCTTGTTTTTGCTATTGCTATTAATTGCATAGGGACATTAAGGGTTAATATGCTGATGAATGTGTATCACTATATAAAAGGTTTTCTTGCAGGGTGTCAGCAGTCTATGAGTACGCGCTACTAGGGGGCGCGAAACGCATCAGCCCTTCTTGTCCAGGCTTTGTACCACATTTTTAAAATGTTGTAATAAATGTCTCTTTTTTTCCTACTGCTGTGCTACTGGACTTTGTCTTTTTTGTTACATTGAATACATTTGGTTCACTGTTTTTGGAACCGGCATTGCACGCTGCCTTTGTGGTTCATTGCTCTTACCGTATGTGCCGTTGGCGTCTGGCGTGGATGTATTTGAGATTACCAGGGGAACAGTAGTCCTAAAATCTAGAGGGAAGTAAATGAAAGGGAAGATTTAGCAATCATTCACAGAGTGGGTAAAGGGCGTGGTAATTTATGCAGAATGCTTCATTTCAGCTAACCCAGAGAAGGTAAAGGGTATGCTAAGATACATTCTTTTAATTGCTGAATGTTACACAACTTACGGTGGGTTTGCATGGAAGGACTATGATGCAGAATTTAGAAGGGGTAACCTACAACTGGGAGATAAAGAGGGGAAGGAATTCAGTGTTAAAATCTTAGACATGTATACAAGGCTAATGAAGGTGCAGGATAACCAGGGAAACAAGAGCGTGAGTTTTAAGCCTGAAGTAAGGGAGCGCTGGGCTTAAAATGATAAAAGGTGCGACAGAGGGAGTGCATGTAAATTTAAGCACGTTTGCAGGTACTGTAGTGGAAGTCATGCGGGGGTAGATTGCAGAAAAAATAATGGCGGTAATGGGAGGCATTCCTTTCAGAACCAGGGAAATACAGGGGGTGGACAGGCAATGGGGACTAGCAGCAACACCACTGAAAATAGATAGACTGACAAGGGAGTTACTGGTTTACCCTAATGTCGAGGATAAAGAATTGTTGATTGAAGGGCTAAATAAGGGTTTCTTGTTACCAGTAAAAGGGGAGGTAGTGGGGGCAGTTAAAGCCAGGAATTTAAAATTGGCAGCCAATTTCCGGTAATTTTTAAAAGAAAAATTGGAAAAGGAGATAGCATTGGGGAGAATGGCAGGGCCATTTGTGGAGAAACCATTTACTGACATAGTCATTTCGCCATTGGGGGTGGTTTCCTAAGAATGAAAATGGTAAATATCGAATGATTCATCATTTATCTTACCCAAAGGGTAGATCAGTAAATGATACAATTGATAAATTGGAAGCCATGGTACAATATCAATTATTCAATAGTGCAGTGAAACTGGTAAGGGAAGCGGGAAAAGGGGCCATGATGGCAAAGATAGATATTGTGCCAGCATTTATATTGTTGCCACTGAACCCATCGAGTTTCAAGCTTATGGGGTGTAAAATTTGAGGGACTGTTTTATGTTAAAATGGGCTGTTCTATCTCCTGTTCTATTTTTGAGAAATTTAGCACATTTCTGCATTGGCTGCTGGTAGCGAGGCAAAAAAGGGAGTCTGTAGTCCATTATTTGGATGATTTCATGGTGGTAAGAAGGGTAGGTTCAGGGATTTCTGAGCAAATGAAGGAGGGGTTAATAGGGATGTTGGAAGAGTTAGGGGTACCGGTTGCAAAAGAGAAAACTGAAGGCCCGAGTGTGAGGTTGGCCTTCTTGGGAATCATCATAGATTCAGTGACAAGGTAGAGAAAGCGAGACTGCTAATAGCGGGAATGGTTAAGAAGAGGAAGGTAACTCTGAAAGAAATGCAGAAGCTGTTAGGTGTATTAAACTCCACGTGTAAGGTAATACCGGTAGGAAAACTTTTTAAAATGCATGTGGACCTAAGTACCAAAGGGGCAAAAAGACCAGAGAATATAATTAGGGCGTCGGGGGAGAAGAGGGAAAATCTGAAAAGTTTGGGACCAGTTTTTAGAGGAGTTTATTGGGCTAAGGATATAGGAGGTTGTGACTTCAATGGAGGAGTTGGGGCTGCACACAGACACAGCTGGCCCTTTAGGATTTGGAGCATACTTTTAGGGTAGATGGTGCACTGGAGATTGGCTGAGAGATGGAAAGAGATGGATTGGGTTAAGAACTTAGTGCTATTAGAGTTATTTCGAATAGTGGTTGCTTTAGAACTTTAGGGTGAACTGTTGGCTAAAAAAAGAATAATTTGCTGGTTGAACAACAAAATGGTGGTGGACGTGATCAACCAGTTATCGGCATCCTCACTACCTTTGTTTATATATTTAAGAAATGATGTGCTGAAGTGTTTAAGGGATAACATCTGTTTCAAGGCTAAGCATATACCGGGATATAGAAATGTGGTTGCCGATGCGTTGTCCCATTTTAAAAATAAGTAGGAAATGTTAGATTAGGAGAAGAGGTGGTGCTGTTTTTTGTTAAGGGGTCAAAGAACGACATAGAGGGTAAAGGAGCATGGATCAATTTGAGGGCAACCTTAGGGGTCTTATGACCAGTGGCACGTGTTAAAGAGTACTTAGCAGTTTCTAGGGGTAAGGGTCGTACATTTTTGAGGTGCGCAGATGGATCCGAAGTGACAATTTTTTCATTCAGAAGAGTGTTACAGATGGTAGTGGCGAAGTTGGGTTGGGGGAAGTCATACTTTGCCCCGCATTCCTTTAGAATAGGGGCAGCAACTACCGCATCAGCAAGTAGAGGGTGTTCAAGTGAACAAATTAAGAGGTTGGGGAGATGGAAGTCAGCAGCATAAAAATCGTACATTAGGTTAAAAAATTGAGAATAAAAAAAAAAGTTTGGGGTGTGCAGTGTTAAATGGTTGATAACGTTTTTTTTTATTTTTTTCATTTCAGGAAGAGTTTTAAGGGTTTGGATCATAGGACATTCCTACATGTTTTGGGCTCAAGCCAGGGCTGCAGCATTGTCGCAATGAGTGCATCTAGGTTTCTCTCACAAAGAGGCTAGCGTTAGGTGGACAGGAAAGAGAGGCATGAAGTTCGATGAGCTTGTGCCCACAATACAGCAGACAAGGCAAAGATCGGGTTGTCCTGATGTCCTGATTATTTATTTAGGGGGGTACAACATAGGGGCATATCCGCTAAGAGAGCTAGAAGAAAAAGTGATGGAGGTAATGAAGTGGTTAAGTTTAGCATGGCCGTCGGTAAGGATAGTATGGTTCAATATAATATCAAGAATCTATTGGAGAAACTTAGATACTCGCAAAGCAGGGTATAGATCATGGAGGAAAGTAAATCAAGTAGCAGCGAAGGCTATGAGGGAAATAGGAGGCATAGTGCTAGAACATTCACTGATCGTGGCAAAAAGAGAGGAGTTATTTTGTCGCGATGAAGGGAACAATCAATTCCTGCTGGAAATCAAGATGATGTTACAAGAATTGGTAAAGGTAAGGAAAGGTCACAAAATTATTGGTTAAGTGGCAGAGAGTGTCTTTTTTGTGGTGGTGAAGTTCGAGTCATGTGGGCACGTGGGCGGGGCAGTGGGGGGGTATAAGGATCCCGTGGCATACTCAGCCCTAAAGGGATGATCCGGTGGTCTATCTATTGGGTGGGCTATGCATCGGGTTCTCCTTCCCCCCTCTTGCTCTGCCACGGTGGGGGGTTGTGGTCCACCCCCCGATACGGTGGGTCCCAAATTCTTGTTGTTAATGCTAGTGCATTATTGTTGATTTGTGTTTTATGATATGGCTGAATTTTGCTCTCCAAATTGTAAAAGCCAGGAATGGCAAAATTCAATTAAATATTTGACCTTTCCATATTTCGCTATACAACTGTGTCCGTGTCTTTATTTCAGGTTCTTAGTTAAGCTACAAAAGGTTCAAAGGTATTATTTGAGATGATGGTAATTGGTATCTTGGAAAGACCTTAAAAAAGTGCAGTGAGTGTATGCGAACGGAGCGACATAAGGGATGGGCTTCTGGGATTCAAAGGGTTAGGTAGTTTGTTCTGTGGGGGAAGCTATGGCCTAGATTATGAGTTATGCGTTAGCCTTAAAAAGCAGCATTGGCCAGTCCCAACGCTGCTTTTTAATGCCCGCTGGTATTACGAGTCTTGCAGGTACAGGTGTACCACTCACTTTTTTGGCCAGACTCGGAAATACCGCAAATTGACTTATGTCAATTGCGTATCCTATATTTTCAATGGGACTTGCATAGCGCCGGTATTACGAGTCTGCCAAAAAGTGAGCAGTAGACCCTCTCCTGTCAAGCCTGGTACCGCATTTTAAAGTCAGTAGTTAAGAGTTTTACACTACAACGCTGTAGCATAAAACTCTTAACTAAAGTGCTAAAAAGTACACTAACACCCATAAACTACCTATTAACCCCTAAACCGAGGCCCAACCACATCGCAAACACTAAAATATATTTTTTAACCCCTAATCTGCCGAACCGGACATCGCCGCCACTATAATAAATATATTAACCCCTAAACCGCCGCACTCACGCATCGCAAACATTAGTTAAATATTATTAACCCCTAATCTGCCATCCCTAATATCGCCGACACCTACCTACATTTATTAACCCCTAATCTGCCACCCCCAATGTCGCCGCCACTATATTAAAGTTATTAACCCCTAAATCTAAGTCTAACCCTTACCCTAACACCCCCTAACTTAAATATAATTTAAATAAATATAAATAATATTACTATAATTAACTAAATTATTCCTATTTAAAACTAAATACCTGTAAAATAAACCCTAAGCTAGCTACAATATAACTAATAGTTACATTGTAGCTATCTTAGGGTTTATTTTTATTTTACAGGCAACTTTGTATTTATTTTAGCTAGGTACAATAGTTATTAAATAGTTATTAACTATTTAATAACTACCTAGTTAAAATAAAGACACATTTACCTGTAAAATAAAACCTAACCTAAGTTACAATTACACCTATGTAATACTCCTGACCAATATAAAATTGGTTTTGTTGCTCTTGTGTTTTAAGTCTCAGCAAAATGGTTATATTTACTAAGATCATAAACAGTGAGCTAATTAGTAACAAATACAGTAATGAATGACACTGGAAAAGAAACAACGTGTGTTTATTATAACACAGGTTTCCTATGAGCAGTGATAGAATAGCAGTCTCAGGTTTCTGCTTAATGACTTGGTTAGAGGTATAATGTTCAGTAGGTATAATCACTTCAACAAGTTGTAACAGGTGTTTCAATAGTATCGCCAACAAACTTCACACACTCTCACTGAATAAAATATTTACAAGTCCCACACATTCTTTCACATCCTTTTGGAAGCATAAATGAAGAAAACTGGTTGTTCAGTCACTGGTTAATACGAATAGTGCTTACGCGTTATTAGAGGTTTTATGGGCATATAATCTTACCACTTCAGTCTCTAAGTAAGCGATCACAGTACCTTTGTCTTGGGAGGAATCTACCTGATGTGAGAAAAGATCCGGAGGTTTGTTTGTCCGACAGTGAGTGGAGATATGAGTAGCCGGTGAGAGTGTGACTTACTTCCGGTTGCGGTTAGGATGATCCGATACACAGCTGATGCTGGAAACTCGCACAGAACTAAATATTGAGGCTGTAAAAAAAGGCTGAATAGCTGAATATGATAAAGGTTTGATTTGAATAAACCTCAAGATGTAAAACCAAGTAAAGGTTATAATAAACTGAAATAATTCAAAGGTTAAATAAACAGAGACCTGATCTTAAGAACTATGAAAATAAAGCTAAACTCTTAACAGAGCAGGCTTAAACAAAGTACATCAATTAACAGGCAGTTTGAATATGGCAATGTGAGGTTTAAATAGGGTTTGGCTGTTGGTAGGAGGGATCAGTCCTTAAAGGTATATTACATCTCCCCCCCGTTAAGGAATCACCCCCGGTGATTCAGGGTGAGGTTTAGATGGGTAACGGAGATGAAAACGCCTAAGGAGTCTAGGAGCGTTAATCTCCGAGTGATGTTGCCAAGAATTCTCTTCAGGTCCATACCCCTTCCATTGAATCAGATATTCCAATCTCCTTCTCCTAATGCGAGAATCTAGGACTCTTTCTACCTCAAACTCTTCTTGATTGTTTAGTAGTATGGGAGGAGGAACTGTCAAATCTAATCTGTTTCGGTCTGAAGTATACGGTTTTAATAATGAGACATGAAATGTATTATGTATCTTGTAATGTTGTGGTAGCTTTAATCTTACTGCATTAGGATTGATGATTTTGTCAATTGAAAAAGGTCCTATATACTGATTAGCTAATTTTTTACTTGGTATCTGTAACCTTAGATATTTAGTAGAAAGAAGTACCTGATCACCTAACTTATAGTCTGGTGAGGGTCTGTGTCTTTTGTCATAATAATGTTTTTGTCTGTCTTTAGCTTGAACGAGGTGTGCCTTTATTTGTTCTAATCGATCTTGTAAGGTATTGAGATATGTTGTAGCACCTGGAGAATTGACTGGAGTATTTGAAAGAGTGATTGATGTGGGGTGGTAACCATATGTGGCAAAAAATGGAGACATCTTTGTTGAAGAGGATAGAGAGTTATTGTATGAGAATTCTGCCAAAGGGAGGTATGTTACCCAATCATCTTGTAAATGTGTAATATAACACCTGAGGTACTGTTCTAATGTTTGATTTAATCGTTCGGTTAACCCATTGGTTTGTGGGTGGAATGCTGTGGAGTATCGTGTGTCAATCTTTAGTGACTTACAGAGTGATCTCCAGAAAGCGGAGGTGAATTGAGTACCCCTGTCAGTTATAATGGTGGATGGTAAACCATGTAGGCGAACAATAGCTCTAATGAATGCTTTTGCTGTTATAAAGGCACTAGGAAGAGCCTTTAAAGGTGTGAAGTGAGCTAATTTGGTTAATTGATCCACTACAACAAATATTGTATTATAATGTTGTGAATCAGGTAAATCAACTATGAAGTCCATTGATATGGTACTCCATGGCCTATCAGGAATCGGCAGTGACGTCAGGTAACCTATAGGTTTCCTATGTTCAGCCTTGTTTCTGGCACAGACATCACAGCCTATGATGTAGTCAGAAATAGTCTTTTCCATATGAGGCCACCAAAAGTTCCTTTTAGTTAACTCAATGGTCTTTTGTATTCCTGTATGTCCAGATAATACATTGTCATGGGTATTGTTCAATATGAGTTGTCGTTGAGACACAGGAATGAATAATCTTCCATTATGGTAATATAGTCCTGTTGTTGAATCCTTTACGCACTCTGGTGGTATTGAAGTCTCATCTTTCAGAGTTGATAATATTTCAGTCTCTAAACCAGTGAGTGCTCCCAAAAATTTTTCTTCTGGTATAATTGATGTTGAGATCTGTTGTGGCAAACTGGAATCAAACTGTCTTGATAAAGCGTCAGCTTTCGCATTTGCACTTCCTGGTCGGTATGTTATTAAAAAATTGAATCGATCCATAAAAAGTGCCCATCTTACTTGACGGGAAGAAAGTGTCTTGTTAGTCCTTAAGTATTCTAGGTTCTTATGATCGGTATAAATCAGGAAGGGTTCTTTAGTTCCTTCTAAGAGGTGTCGCCAATGTTCTAGTGAACGTTTTATAGCTAGTAACTCTTTGTCACCAATAGAGTAATTACTTTCTGCTGGTAAAAAAGTCTTCGAATAGTAGGCAATGGGATGAATCAGTTTGGTGTCCCTGTTCTGTTGTGATAATACTGCTCCAATTCCAGAATTGGAAGCATCTACTTCCAATATGAATGCTTGATTGTAGTCTGGTAAAGTTAAAACTGGTGCTGAGGTAAAAAGTTCTTTTAGCTTAGTAAAAGCTTCTTGGGACTCTTTTGTCCAACAGAATTTATGTTTGCTACTAGTTAGTTGAGATAGTGGTTTTACAACTGAGGAAAACCCTTTGATAAATTTCCTGTAAAAATTTGCAAACCCCAGAAACCTCTGGAGTGAGCGTGTGGTAGTGGGTTTTGGCCATTCTATAATAGCCTGAATCTTTTGTTGATCCATCTCAATCTTGTTGGGTTTTAGAATATAACCCAGGAATTTTATTTCTGATGTATGAAAAATACATTTTTCTAACTTAGCGTATAACTTATTTTGTCTAAGTCTAGTTAAAACCCAACGAACGTGTTTCTCATGTTCAGCCATATTTTTTGAATATATTAAGATATCATCCAAATAGATTATGACGCAAACATCTGTGAGATCGTGGAATATCTCATTTATGAAATGCTGGAAGGTTGCCGGAGCATTGCATAATCCGAAGGGCATAACGTTATATTGGAACAATCCGTATCTGGTGCGGAAAGCAGTCTTCCACTCATCACCCTTCTTGATACGGATAAGATTATAAGCTCCTTTTAAATCCAGTTTTGAAAATACAGTGGCCCCCGTAAGTCTTTCTAGTAACTCAGGGATTAAAGGGAGTGGATATCGGTTCTTTACTGTGATCTTATTTAGAGCTCTGTAGTCGATAATTGGACGTAAAGTTCCATCTTTGTTTTTTACAAAGAATATCCCAGCCGCTGCTGGAGAGGTTGAATGAGTAATAAAACCCTTTCTCAGATTATCATCCAAATAGGTACGTAAATCTTGGAGCTCGTTTTGGTTCATTGGATAAATTTTGCCATGAGGTATTTGTGATCCTGGAATAATGTCAATGGGGCAGTCAAATGCTCTATGTGGAGGCAAATTTTCAGCTTCTTTCAAATCAAATACGTCTGCCAGATCCTGATATACACATGGAATACCCTGCTCCATAGTAGCTATAGAACAGTGAGGATAACAAGTCTTAGTACAATAGGTTGAGTTTAGGTTTACTGTGTTTTGTGTCCAATCTATTTCAGGATTATGAATAACTAACCATGTATAACCTAAGATGACTGAGTGCTGTGCTATAGGTATAATATCAAAAGTTACATATTCAGTGTGTGCCTTGGATGTGGTTATTAACAGTGGTATGGTGTGATGAGTGATAGGTCCCTTCTGAATAAATGTACCATCTATTAACTTCACAAAAACTGGGTTTGTTTTGCACACAGTGGGTATTTTATTCTTTTTTACATAATCAGTGTCAATATAATTTCCAGTCGCCCCAGAATCTATTAGTCCTTCAGTCTGTAGGTTGTCTTGATCCCACTGTAAGGAAAGGGGAATAGTTAGATGTTGTGTCTTAGAGGTGTTATATATTTGTTTGATAGATTCTGTCTTACCCTTTCTTTGTTTTGGTAGTAATGGACATTCACTAACAGAGTGTTCCTTATGTGCACAATATAAACAGAGATTTGACAATCTTCGTCTTATCTTCTCTTCTGAGGTAAGTGGACCCCTTATAGTTCCTATTTCCATAGGTATAGGGTTAGATAAAGTCTTTTCTTGTGATGTAGGTGAGGGGTAAGTGCGTCTAGAGAATGTCTCATAACCTGATTTTTCTACTTTGCGTTCTCTTAGACGTCTGTCCAGAGTAATGCAGACTTTTATGAGAGCTGATAGAGTCTCAGGCATTTCTATTCGTGAGAGCTCATCTTTTAAGATCTCAGATAATCCCAGCCTGAACTGATTTCTGAGGCTGACCTCATTCCATTTGGAGTCTGAAGCCCACATCTGAAAGTCAGTGATGAACTCTTCCACGGTTCTTTTGCCCTGTTTAAGAGCTCGCAGTTTGGTCTCTGCGTTAATTTGTGTGTTAGTGTCCTCATATAAGATAGACATAGCAGAGAAAAAATCCTGCAATGAATCCATTACAGGATCGTTTGTTTCATACAGCCTATTGGCCCATGTTCTAGGTTCCCCCAGTAAGTAAGATATAGTAGTGCAAACTTTTATTCTCTCACTATGGTAAGTCCTAGGTCTCAAAGTAAATAACAAATTGCATGCATTTTTGAAATCTCTGAATACTGATCGTTTACCTGAAAAAGGTGTAGGAGGCTGAATTTGAGGTTCAGGAGTAGCCTGCTCCTTAGTGGTTAAACATTCCTTTAGTAAGGCTTTTAAAACTGTATTCTCTGCTTGCACCTCTGTTAAGCCATGTGCTAGGTAATCCAACTTTTGGTGTATGTTAGAAAACTCAGTCTGAATGTCTTGTGGTTCCATGGCTTAAAGAGTTAACAAACAGATATTTTGGGCCTGTTAATACTGTAATACTCCTGACCAATATAAAATTGGTTTTGTTGCTCTTGTGTTTTAAGTCTCAGCAAAATGGTTATATTTACTAAGATCATAAACAGTGAGCTAATTAGTAACAAATACAGTAATGAATGACACTGGAAAAGAAACAACGTGTGTTTATTATAACACAGGTTTCCTATGAGCAGTGATAGAATAGCAGTCTCAGGTTTCTGCTTAATGACTTGGTTAGAGGTATAATGTTCAGTAGGTATAATCACTTCAACAAGTTGTAACAGGTGTTTCAATAGTATCGCCAACAAACTTCACACACTCTCACTGAATAAAATATTTACAAGTCCCACACATTCTTTCACATCCTTTTGGAAGCATAAATGAAGAAAACTGGTTGTTCAGTCACTGGTTAATACGAATAGTGCTTACGCGTTATTAGAGGTTTTATGGGCATATAATCTTACCACTTCAGTCTCTAAGTAAGCGATCACAGTACCTTTGTCTTGGGAGGAATCTACCTGATGTGAGAAAAGATCCGGAGGTTTGTTTGTCCGACAGCGAGTGGAGATATGAGTAGCCGGTGAGAGTGTGACTTACTTCCGGTTGCGGTTAGGATGATCCGATACACAGCTGATGCTGGAAACTCGCACAGAACTAAATATTGAGGCTGTAAAAAAAGGCTGAATAGCTGAATATGATAAAGGTTTGATTTGAATAAACCTCAAGATGTAAAACCAAGTAAAGGTTATAATAAACTGAAATAATTCAAAGGTTAAATAAACAGAGACCTGATCTTAAGAACTATGAAAATAAAGCTAAACTCTTAACAGAGCAGGCTTAAACAAAGTACATCAATTAACAGGCAGTTTGAATATGGCAATGTGAGGTTTAAATAGGGTTTGGCTGTTGGTAGGAGGGATCAGTCCTTAAAGGTATATTACAACCTAACACTACACTACAATTAAATTAATTACCTAAATTAAATACAATTAATTACAATTAAATAAAATTATCTAAAGTACAAAAAAACACAATAAATTACAGAAAATAATAAACTAATTACACCTAATCTAATCCCCCTAACAAAATAAAAAAAGCCCCCCCAAAATAAAAAAAAGCCCTACCCTACACTAAATTACAAATAGCCCTTAAAAGGGCCTTTTGCAGGGCATTGCCCCAAAGTAATCAGCTCTTTTACCTGAAAAAAAATTTACAATTCCCCCCCAACATTAAAACCTACCACCCACACAACCAACCCTACTCTAAAACCCACCCAATCCCCCCTTAAAAAAAACCTAACACTAACCCCCTGAAGATCACCTTACCGGGAGACGTCTTCAACCAACCGGGCCGAAGTCCTCAATGAAGCCAGGAGAAGTCTTCATCCAAGCCGGGCGAAGTGGTCCTCCAGACAGGCAGAAGTCTTCATCCAGACGGCATCTTCTATCTTCATCCATCCGGCGCGGAGCGGGTCCATCTTCAAGACATCCGATGCAGAGCATCCTCTTCAAGCAACGGCTAAACACAGCATGAAGATTCCTTTAAATGATGTCATCCAAGATGGCGTCCCTTCAATTCCGATTGGCTGATAGAATTCTATCAGCCAATCAGAATTAAGGTAGAAAAAATTCTAATGGCTGATGCAATCAGCCAATAGGATTGAACTGGCATTCTATTGGCTGATTGGAACAGCCAATAGAATGCCAGCTCAATCCTATTGGATTGAACCCCTAGGCAGAGGCAAAAAAGATAGTGAAGATGGGGGAGTTACAGTGCATCATGTATATGTTTGATGCTGTGACTCGATGAAGTGGACAAGCCAGGTACCATGTCAAGGTCACTTTCATGTTGCTGAGCATGTTGCAGAGTCATAGGATGTGTACCCAGTCCAGTCTGAGAGTGCAGTCCCCTTCCGTGTTTTGTATATGTCTAGAGTGATTACATAAGCCTGTGTACCCTTCACTTGTTCCCAGTTTGTTTGATTAAGAGCTTTCATTGTTTGGTTGGTTTAGGGACCAATGTTTGGACGGAACCTTGACATGGAACCTGGGCTTGTCCCCTTTGGCCAGATGCGGTAACTAACCCTTCTATTTTTGCTTTTAATCTTAGCTGAGCGCATGTAAGAGAGTGCTGGACTTTCTCTGTGTGTTGTTTTAATTTGTTTTGTAATTTTCCCTATGGGTCTTACACCCAGACCTGTCTGGGGTTAACTGCCTATGACTCTGGGGACAGCACAGCTTCCTGTGAGTGTCATTGAGCACCAAGGGCTAAACATGTTGCAGGGTCATGGGATGTGTACACAGTCCAGTCTGAGAGTACAGTCCCCTTCTGTGTTTTGTATATGTCTAGGGTGATTACATAAGCCTGTGCATCCTTCACTTGTTCCCAGTTTGTTTGATTGAGAGCTTGCATTGTTTGGCTGGTTTTGGGACCCAGGTTTTAAAAAGGACCTTGACGTGATACCTGGGTTGCCCTATTTGGCCAGATGCGGTAACTAACCCTTCCATTTTTGCTTTTAATCTTAGCTGAGAGCTTGTAAGTAAGTGCTGGACTTTTTCTGTGTGTAGTATTAATTTGTTTTGTAATTTTCCCTATGGACCTTGCACCCAGACCTGCCTGGGGTTAACTGCCTGTGACTCTGGGGACAGCACAGCTTCCTATGAGTGCCATTGAGCACCCAGGGCTGAGCATGTTGCAGGGTCATGGGATGTGTACCCAGTCCAGTCTGAGAGTGCAGTCCCCTTCCGTGTTTTATATATATATATATAAAGTGGATTCCGCACTCACTATTACAAAACAGCATCCGGGGTGCACTTTAAATAATTGGTTTAGTAAGAAAGGCACTCTCCGTATATTGATAAGTAAAAAACTTTTACTGATGTGAACGTTTTCAGGGTTGCCGCTGTCTTCAGACTTACATACAAGTGAAACAAACAGACAATTTATATGTGTTACCTGACCCCTGGTGCTTCTCAGAGCGTGTAGCGTCCCCTGTGCACAACTGCGCATGCACAAGAGTCCGTACGGTAAGAAGATCAAAAAGCCACCATGTCAAAGTTAAAAACAATCTCAAACCGACACAATTATTCTACACATACTAAATCTTATCAGCATTCTCATAAACATATTAGTTAGATAGTAAGGCAATATGAACATGTCAATTTTTAACCATGAAGGGAGGGAGGTTTTGTCTCATAAAAAGTGCAATGTACTGTCTCATAGCACTGAGCAACACAAGATAAATATATCACCTGTGCCTAATGTGTGACGATTTCATATTTACAATATAGCCAGCACATCATAAACAAACTTGTTAATCATACACGATAAAGAATCAACTAACCTGAATCATCACATGGTATACATATCATCAATCAAAGTGGCGACATAGGGGGGTACTTATCAAGCCGTCAACCTCAAATATGCTGGAATTCCGCAGCGTATATGTGGCGAGGCTGATTCGCCTTAGTTATCAAAGGCTACAGACCGGCAAAAGTAGAATTTTGTGACGTAAGCTTCGATCCGCCGGACACAGATCGATTCTTATGTCACTCCAGATGCCGCACAATCTGACTACTTTTGCTAGTTATCAAAAAACTAGCAGGTACGCTCGGCACTTTTCCGGCCCAGCGTACCTGGTTTTCAATCCACCGCCCTGGAAGCGGCGGATCCAATAGGAATCAATGGGAGTCTGACCATAGCGAAAGTTCATGTTCGCTGCTGCCAGACATCCCATTGATTCCTATGGGAGATGTCTGCACCTAACACCCTAACATGTACCCCGAATCTAAACACCCCTAATCTGTCCCCCCCTACACCGCCGCAACTAAATAAATGTATTACCCCCTAAACCGCCGCTCCCAGAGCCCACCGCCACTATAATAAACATGTTAACCCCTAAACCGCCGCTCCCTGACCCCGCCACAACTATAATATATGTATTAACCCCTAAACCGCCGCTCCCAGACCCCGCCGCCACCTACATGATACCTATTAACCCCTATCCTGCCCCCCCTATACCGCCGCCCTCTATAATAAAGTTATTAACCCCTATCCTGCTGATCCCGCACCTCGCCGCAACTAAATAAATAGTTTAACCCCTAAACCACCACTCCCGGACCCTGCCGCAACCTATATTAAACTTAATAACCCCTAATCTGCCCCCCCTACACCTATAATACATTTATTAACCCCTATCCTGCCCCCCCTACACCGCCGCCACTGTAATAAAATTATTAACCCCTAAACCTAAGTCTAACACTAACCCTAACACCCCCCTAACTTAAATATTAATTAAATAAATCTAAATAATATTTCTATTATTAACTAAATTAATCCTATTTAAAACTAAATACTTCCCTTTAAAATAAACCCTAATATAGCTACAATATAAATAATAATTATATTGTAGCTATCTGATGGCTAGATTTAGAGTTCTGCGGCCAAAGGGGTGCGTTAGCTACGCCAGCTTCAAAAACGTGCTCGTGCACGATTCCCCCATAGGAAACAATGGGGCTGTTTGAGCTGAAAAAAAACCTAACACCTGCAAAAAAGCAGCATTCAGCTCCTAACGCAGACCCATTGTTTCCTATGGGGAAACACTTCCTAAGTCTGCACCTAACACCCTAACATGTACCCCGAGTCTAAACACCCCTAACCTTACACTTATTAACCCCTAATCTGCCGCCCCCGCTATCGCTGACCCCTGCATATTATTATTAACCCCTAATCTGCCGCTCCGTACACCGCCGCAACCTACGTTATCCCTATGTACCCCTAATCTGCTGCCCCTAACATTGCCGACACCTACATAATATTTATTAACCCCTAATCTGCCGCCCCCAACGTCGCCGCTACCTACCTACACTTATTAACCCCTAATCTGCCGACCGGACCACAACGCTACTATAATAAAGTTATTAACCCCTAATCCGTCTCACTCCCGCCTCAATAACCCTATAATAAATAGTATTAACCCCTAATCTGCCCTCCCTAACATCGCCGACACCTAACTTCAAGCATTAACCCCTAATCTGCCGACCGGAGCTCACCGCTACTCTAATAAATTTTTTAACCCCTAAAGCTAATTCTAACCCTAACCCTAACACCCCCCTAAATTACATATAATTTTTATCTAACAAAATAAATTAACTCTTATTAAATAAATTATTCCTATTTAAAGCTAAATACTTACCTGTAAAATAAACCCTAATATAGCTACAATATAAATTATAATTATATTGTAGCTATTTTAGGATTAATATTTATTTTACAGGCAACTTTGTAATTATTTTAACCAGGTACAATAGCTATTAAATAGTTAATAACTATTTAATAGCTACCTAGTTAAAATAATTACAAAATTACCTGTAAAATAAATCCTAACCTAAGTTACAATTAAACCTAACACTACACTATCAATAAATAAATTAAATAAACTACCTACAATTACCTACAATTAAACCTAACACTACACTAGCAATAAATTAATACAATACCTTCAAATAAATACAAATAAATAAACTAACTAAAGTACAAAAAATAAAAAAGAACTAAGTTACAAAAAATAAAAAAATATTTACAAACATTAGAAAAATATTACAACAATTTTAAACTAATTACACCTACTCTAAGCCCCCTAATAAAAAGAATTCAGCTCTTTTGCCTGTAAAAAAAAACATACAATACCCCCCCCAAACATTACAACCCACCACCCACATACCCCTAATCTAACCCAAACCCCCCTTAAATAAACCTAACACTAAGCCCCTGAAGATCTCCCTACCTTGTTTTCACCACACCGGGTTCACCGATTCGTCCTGGCTCCGACGTCTTCATCCAAGCCCAAGTGGGGGGCTGAAGATGTCCATGATCCGACTGAAGTCTTCATCCAAGCCGGAGCTGAAGAGGTCCATGATCGGGCTGAAGTCTTCATCCAAGCGGGAGCTGAAGAGGTCCATGATCGGGCTGAAGTCTTCTATCAAGCGGCATCTTCAATCTTCTTTCTTCCAGATCCATGGTCATCCCGCCGACGCGGAACATCCATCTTCACCGACGACTTCCCGACGAATGACGGTTCCTTTAAGGGACGTCATCCAAGATGGCGTCCCTCGAATTCCGATTGGCTGATAGGATTCTATCAGCCAATCGGAATTAAGGTAGGAAAATTCTGATTGGCTGATGGAATCAGCCAATCAGAATCAAGTTCAATCCGATTGGCTGATCCGATCAGCCAATCAGATTGAGCTTGCATTCTATTGGCTCATTCTATTCCGCATTCTATTGGCGGTGCGGTCCGGTCGGCAGATTAGGGGTTAATAAGTGTAGGTAGGTAGCGGCGACGTTGGGGGCGGCAGATTAGGGGTTAATAAATATTATGTTGTGTCGGCGATGTTAGGGGCAGCAGATTAGGGGTACATAGGGATAACGTAGGTGGCGGTGGTGTGCGGTCGGCAGATTAGGGGTTAAAAATTTTAATAGAGTGGCGGCGATGTGGGGCGGCCTCGGTTTAGGGGTACATAGGTAGTTTATGGGTGTTAGTGTACTTTAGAGCACAGTAGTTAAGAGCTTTATAAACCGGCGTTAGCACAGAAAGCTCTTAAATACTGACTTTTTTCTGCGGCTGGAGTTTTGTAGTTAGAATTCTAACGCTCACTTCAGCCAAGACTCTAAATACCGGCGTTAGAAAGATCCCATTGAAAAGATAGGATACGCAAATGGCGTAGTGGGATCTGCAGTATGGAAATGTCGCGGCTGGAAAGTGAGCGTTAGACCCTTTCCTGACTGACTCCAAATACCAGTGGGCGGCCAAAACCAGCGTTAGGAGCCTCTAACGCTGGTTTTGACGGCTACCGCCCAACTCTAAATCTAGCCGTTAGAATTTATTTTTATTTTACAGGCCTCTTTCAATTTATTTTAACTAGGTACAATAGCTATTAAATAGTTATTAACTATTTAATATCTTACCTAGCTAAAATATAGAGAAATTTACCTGTAAAATAAAAACTAACCTAAGTTACAATTACACCTAACACTACACTATACTTAAATAAATTATTCCTATTTAAAACTAAATACTTACCTGTAAAATAAACCCTAAGATAGCTACAATGTAATTAATAATTACATTGTAGCTATTTTAGGATTTATATTTATTTTACAGGTAACTTTGTATTTATTTTAGCTAGTTAGAATAGTTATTAAATAGTTATTAGCTATTTAATAACTACCTAGCTAAAAGAATTACAAAATTACCTGTAAAATAAATCCTAACCTAAGTTACAATTAAACCTAACACTACACTATCATTACATTAATTAAATAAATTAACTACAAATAACTACAATTAAATACAATTACATAAACTACAGATTTTTCCTACCTTAATTCCGATTGGCTGATAGAATCCTATCAGCCAATCGGAATTGAAGGGACGCCATCTTGGATGACGTCCCTTAAAGGAGCCTTCAGTCGTCGGTAGTCCGTCGCGAAAGAAGGATGTTCCGCGTCGGCGGAATGAAGATGGATCCTGAAGAAAGAAGATTGAAGACCCCGCTTGGAAGATGACATCACCCGGATGGAAGACTTCTTCAGCGCCGCTTGGAAGATGACATCGCCCGGATGAAAGACTTCTTCAGCACCGCCTTGAGGATCACTTCATTGGATGGAAGACTTCTTCAGCGCCCCTTGGAGGATCACTTCTGCCGCTCCGGATGTCCTCTTCGGTTCCATCGGTGGGTCGGCTGGCTGAAGACAACTCAAGGTAGGATGATCTTCAGGGGGGTAGTGTTAAGTTTATTTAAGGGGGGTTTGGGTTAGATTAGGGGTATGTGGGTGGTGGGTTTTAATGTTGGGGGGGTTGTATTTTTCTTTTACAGGCAAAAGATCAGTTTTCTTTGGGGCATGCCCCGCAAAAGGCCCTTTTAAGGGCTGGTAAGGTAAAAGAGCTTTGAACTTTTTTAATTTAGAATAGGGTAAGGAATTTTTTTATTTTGGGGGGATTTGTTATTTTATTAGGGGGCTTAGATTAGGTGTAATTAGCTTAAAATTGTTGTAATATTTTTTTAATGTTTGTAACTTATTTTTTTTATTTTTTGTAACTTAGCTTTTTTTATTTTTTGTACTTTAGTTAGTTTATGTAATTGTATTTAATTGTAGTTATTTGTACTTAATTTATTTAATTAATTTAGTGATAGTGTAGTGTTAGTTTTAATTGTAACTTAGGTTAGGATTTATTTTACAGGTAATTTTGTATTTCTTTTAGCTAGGTAGTTATTAAATAGTTAATAACTATTTAATAACTATTCTAACTAGCTAAAATAAATACAAAGTTACCTGTAAAATAAATATAAATCCTAAAATAGCTACAATGTAATTATTAATTACATTGTAGCTATCTTAGGGTTTATTTTACAGGTAAGTATTTAGTTTTAAATAGGAATAATTTATTAAAGTATAGAGTAGTGTTAGGTGTAATTGTAACTTAGGTTAGTTTTTATTTTACAGGTAAATTTCTCTTTATTTTAGCTAGGTAAGCTATTAAATAGTTAATAACTATTTAATAACTACTTTACCTAGTTAAAATAAATTGAAAGTTACCTGTAAAATAAAAATAAATCCTAAGATAGCTACAATATAATTATTATTTATATTGTAGCTATATTAGGGTTTATTTTAAAGGTAAGTATTTAGTTTTAAATAGGATTAATTTAGTTAATAATAGAAATATTATTTATATTTATTTAATTAATATTTAAGTTAAGGGGGTTTTAGGGTTAGTGTTAGACTTAGGTTTAGGGGTTAATAAATTTATTACAGTGGCGGCCGTGTAGTGGGGGGCAGGATAGGGGTTAATAAATGTATTATAGGTAGCGACGGTGTAGGGGGGGCAGATTAGGGGTTAATAAGTTTAATATAGGTTGCGGCGGGGTCCGGGAGCGGCAGTTTAGGGGTTAAACTATTTATTTAGTTGCGGCGAGGTGCGGGATCAGCAGGATAGGGGTTAATAACTTTATTATAGAGGGCGGCGGTATAGGGGGGGGCAGGATAGGGGTTAATAGGTATCATGTAGGTGGGGGCGGGGTCTGGGAGCGGCGGTTTAGGGGTTAATACATATATTATAGTTGCGGCGGGGTCAGGGAGCGGCGGTTTAGGGGTTAATATGTATAGAGTAGCTTGCGGTGGGCTCCGGGAGCGGCGGTTTAGGGGGTAATAACTTTATTTAGTTGCAGCGGTGTAGGGGGGACAGATTAGGGGTGTTTAGACTCGGGGTACATGTTAGGGTGTTAGGTGCAGACAGCTCCCATAGGAATCAATGGGATGTCTGGCAGCAGCGAACTTGTACTTTCGCTATGGTCAGACTCCCATTGATTCCTATGGGATCCGCCGCCTCCAGGGCGGCAGATTGAAAACCAGGTACGCTGGGCCGGAAAAGTGCCGAGCGTACCTGCTAGTTTTTTGATAACTAGCAAAAGTAGTCAGATTGTGCGGCATCTGGAGTGACATAAGAATCGATCTGTGTCCGGCGGATCGAAGCTTACGTCACAAAATTCTACTTTTGCCGGTCTCTAGCCTTTGATAACTAAGGCGAATCAGCCTCGCCACAAATACGCTGCGGAATTCCAGCGTATTTGAGGTTGACGGCTTGATAACTACCCCCCAAACTCTCATATAACACACACCATACACTCTCATACAACACACACACAACACACACACTCTCCTACAACACACACACACAAGTTGTGACTCAGTAAATATGGTGTTGTGACCCAGAAATGGGTCCCGACCCATGGTTTGAAGAACCCTGATCTAGCCCAAAATGCTTAATAAAGGATAATTAAAACACTGTACTTTGCAAAGCACTTTCATTATTTATTTTCTAAGTTTTTTTTGTCATTTAAAACTGTAGTATTTCCACTCTCCACTTTCACAAATGTAAATGTTTTTACACCATTTATTTTGTATGCTGATCTTTTGCAATACAGTGAATCATTTAGTTACAGAAAGTAGTTGTTGTATAATATATCCAATTTCTATAAACAAATGTAATATAATTCTAAATTCAGATACTTTAATAATGCAAAACAGACTATGGGGCCCATTTATCAAGCTCTGAGCAGGCGGACAGACATTGCCGCAATTGAACCCGATCAAGTACGATCGGGTTGATTGACACCTCCCCACTGGTGGCCGATTGGCCGCGAATCTGCAGGAGGCGGCGTTGCACCAGCAGCTCACAAGAGCTGCTGGTGCAATGCTGAATACGGAGAGCGTATTGCCATCCGCATTCAGAGAGGTCTGCCGGACCTGATCCGCACTGACCTTTGTTAAATAGGCCCCTATATCAAAAGCGTACTATATATATATAATTTTATATTTTATATATATAATGTCACCTTAAATACAAGAGCTAGTTTAAAACAAAACAATATTGTTAACATAATGGTTTCTTTACTAATAAAAAGAATTTAGACTTGAAATGTCCTTGGATCATTTCATTCTCAAAAATATAAAGCAATAGGTTAAAAATATGTTGCATAAAAATAATCTCCCACTAAAACTCGAATATTAATGAAAAAGCTAGTTTGTATATTATTAACTATATATATATTATGTGTGTAGATATATAGATAGATAGATAGATAGATAGATTATTATTATTAATATTACTAGAAATTCAAATGGATTCCCCCTATGAAGATCATCTTTAAGTTGACAAGTTAGGCGTGTCACCCTATGTTTGTATTTTACATTTGCTAGAAGAGCAAATAATTTAGCCTAAACAAACCAATATATATTATAAAATCCAAACCAACCGTGCAGCTTTAGCTGTGGATCTGAAGTTTGCATCTTCTTCTATACTATAGCTGGCCAATTAGCCTTGTTGAGTTTTGGAGAAATACATGAAGCAATAAGAGCACAGTCTAGCTAAATTCCTAATTCTCTCACTGCATAACCTAAAAACTAGCAGTGAATTGCTAATGACAGCAGAGAGTGAGAAAGGTCAGGGGAGAAACAAGCGCAGTGGGTGAGATAAAGCTCAGCAGGAGAAACAGAGCTCACTGACACAGATTGAAGCTGTTCAGAAGGAGATAGGGCAGTTGTGTACAGTGTGCAGGGAATAGTGTGTCAGGAGAGGGGCTTTCTGCAGGAATAGAGCAAAAGACAAACCACAATGGAACCTGAACAAAGAAAAGTACAGAGAGACGGAACAGGAAAAAAGAAAAACATAAGGGTTGATCACATTTTGTTTGCAAACTTAACAACTGGTTATAAACAACAGCACACAATCATCATGGGCTTTAGCTGAGATTTGTATTGTTGCAAAAAAATGCTTTAATGTGTAATAACATTTTATTAGTGCACTGTTGCAAACACATAGTTAAATTCCCAGAGCAGCAATGCACTAGTGGGGGCTATCTGAATACAATGGGTTAGCCAGGGACAAGAGGCATATGTAAGTAGCTATCACCAGCTAGTTTCTAGTAGTGCAGTGCTGCTCCTAAGGCAATGAAGTACAGTTGATAACAGAAGTGAATTAAAAACTCTTAAAGGGACAGTAAACAAATTGATCTTAATATACTGTAAATTGTTTAGGTATCCATAATGAAACAACTTTGCAAAATATTTTCATTACTTATTTCACCCCATTTCATGTACTTTTGCTTGGTAAATTGAGGATTTTCTAATTCTCAGAAATTGAAATGGACTCTGACGATGTATTAAGGCTAACCACTCTTCATATCTTTTTAAAATTGGTTTTAACTGATAACAACTGCAAAATAGTGTATTTGATACTTGCAATATGACCATTTCTAGCCTTGTTGAAAAGTTAAATTTTGACTGTCATGCCCCTTTAAGTTAAAGGGACAGTCTACACCAGAATCGTTATTGTTTAAAAAGATAGATAATTCCTTTATTACCCATTCCCCAATTTTGCACAACCAACACAATTATATTAATATACTTTTTACCTCTGTGATTACCTTGTATCTAAGTCTCTGCAGACTGCCCCTTGTTTCAGTTCTTTTGATAGACTTGCATTTTAGCCAATCAGTGCTGACTCCTAGGTAACTCCACAGGTGTGAGCTCAGTGTTATCTATATGGCACACATGAACTAATGCCCTCTAGTTGTGAAAAAATGTCAAAAAACATTCAGATAAGAGGTTGGCCTTCAATGGCTAAGGAATTAGCATATGAACCTCCTAGGTTTAGCTTTCAACTAAGAATACCCAGAGTGCAAAGCAAATTTGACGATAAAAGTAAATTGGAAAGTGGTTTAAAATTACATACCCTATCTGAATCATGAAAGTTTAATTTTGACTAGTCTGTCCCTTTAACAACTGAAATGTAATCTAGATTTTAGCTTCCAAAAAGCCAGAGATTCCCTGAGACTATTCAACTTTATAAGTTTTCTCTTCATCTTTGTGCACGCTCTCTGTCCCACTTTCTTTACCCAGACTGATAAAATACCTGCAGAGCCCGGAGCCAGGAGAAATTAACTTCTCTGTATTCGGCACAGCCTTTTCTTATAGTAGTATTCTCTGTAGATATTAAAGGTTTTGTTTTTTTTTGTAAAATAAAATAATAAATTGTATTGCACATCTGCACATCCAAGCCTTTGGACGATGCGGCAAAGTTGATGTGCTACTTTGTGCGTTGGACGCCCAGTGGTATATACTTCAATGTGACTGCCCAGGGGTAAAGTGACTGTAGATATTACTTTTTTGAAAGCTTGGAAACACTGGAAATGTACTATATATGGGAAGGAAGAGGCTAAGAGAGAAAGGGAAGCTAAGATTGTGTATTAACAATAAAATACTAGTCAAAGCACAAGAGGAAGCAGAATAAAAATTACTTTAATTACATAACTAAGTAATAATTGAATTTACAAGTTAAATTTACACTGCACATGCTCTCACCTGAGGCAGCAATCATGCAGCCAATAGCACTACTAGATTGTACACTTGAATTTCTGATTGGCTGCAGTACCCACTACCTATTTTTCATTAAAAAAAATGTCTGGGAGCAGACTGAAGACTTCAAGAACAGGGAAAGTTTCATTTAAAATATGCCTATTTCAAATGCGTCCTTGTGCTGCTGTCTACATGAGTACATTAATTCATTAAAATTAACGCATCATTTTAATGTCCCTTTTATAATCTCTCTACCCTCCTTTAATTTCACCTTACCTTGGTAAGAGCATTGGATATGTAAAAATAATAGTGACAATTTCAGGGTAGCTGACAATTTTGAAGTTTGAAGGTTTTAAAATAATTCAGCCACCACTGGTAATGCAATTACGTATATTTATTAGTAAATATATAATGTCAATTACTTATGAGATTGCAATAATTATGTGTAGTTAATAAAAAAAACTTTGCAAAATACTTTCATCATTTATTTTGTTCCCTTTCCCTGTAATTTAACACTGAAAATTGGTTTATTTTTTTTTAAATTCCACCGAGATTCTATAAAATATGTCACTATGTTTAAACTTAAGTTGCCACTTATCTGTTTCCCCTGCTGAAGACTATAAGGACAAATATAGGATAATCTAAAAGGTATTCCACACAGCTTTGTTTGCACATGCAGAGATAAAAACTAGTTCAAACATGGCAGCGACCATTATTTAGAAACTAAAGTGCTTTATAAAGAATCTAAACCTTTACACTTATATTTTCAATATTTAAACAACTAATATAATTGTAAAAATGCATTTACATATTATTCTAAGGCTAATCTTTGCTTTGAATACATCATTATGTCTAACATGTATTTCCCTTTAATTTGTAGTTGTAAGATCTCTTTGAGGTCCAAATAGCACCAAAATTCTACTTAAATAAAGTCATTATTTTTGTGACTCAAATCAAGGTTACCTGGCTCAGTGCTTCCAATAAGCTATGCATAATATATAGTCAGTGAAGGAAACTAGTGACAGTGCACTGCCCCCTGCTGACCATCTATGGAAGGAAACGCAAAACTGCTGAAAAATGTACAATAGGTTCTGTAGGGGATAATTAGAGATAGCTTGTTCTGTATAAAATTATAAACCAGGGATAATGTAAACTAGAGTGTCTAATTGCAAAATATACAGGAAGGGCCACTTTGTTTAACAAAAAGTAAGATTATATAAATGGATTGGTTTGTAATCATAATTGTAGTAGTATTTATCCCAGAAATGTTTAAAGGGAAGAAGGTCAAATTACTTAGTAATTATTGGTAATAAAAACTTGACACAATGAAAAAGAAGAATGTTTAGCAGACCACTATCTAGAATAAAAGCTCTACGTGAGTAGCCTAGTAAATACATAAGGAACACCTATCAGGTACAATATTTTATACTTTTACCGCGCTGAGCTGTTTATGTGCAGCACATGAGATTGCATGTTGCTACATTTAGCTCTGATCCCGGCCGTACCCAATACTTTTAATTTATTATCCATTCATGTGGCTCCTCCTTGCACGCATAACTCCCAAATGACCCAGAAATTGAATGACCTTCATGAGAAACAGGTAAGGCCTCTATTTATCAAGCTGTCCACCGCAAATACGCTGGAATTCCGCAGCGTATTTGTGGCAAGCTTGATTTGCCGTAGTTATCAAACCCTACAGACCAGCAAAAGTAGAATATAGTGACGTAACATACGATCCGCCGGACTTAGTCCGACACAGATCGATGGTTACGTCACTACAGATGTTCCGAACGCAAGTTCAGCACAATCTGACTACTTTTGGAAGTTATCAACAAACTACCAGGTACGCTCGCCACTATTCCGGCCCAGCGTACCTGGTTTTCAATCCGCCGCGCTGGAGGCGGTGGATGCCATAGGAATCAATGGGAGTCTGATAGCAGTGAAAGCTTATGTTCGCTGCTGCAAGATATCCCATTGATTTCTATGGGAATGTCTACACCTAACACCCTAACATGTAGCCCGAGTCTAAACATTCCTAATCTACTCCCCCTACACCGCCGCAACTAAATAAAGTGTTTAACCCCGAAACCGCTGCTCCCGGAGCCCGCCGCCACCTACATTATACTTATTAACCCCTAATCTGCCCCCCCTATACCGCCCAAACTCTAATAAATGTATTAACCCCTAAACCGCCACTCCAAGAGCCCACCGCAACTCTAATAAAGTGTTTAACCCCTAATCTGCCCCCTACACCGCCACCACATACATTATACTTATTAACCCCTAAACTGCCGCTCCCGGACCCCGCCGCCACCTACATTAAATTTATTAACCCCTAAGCCTAAATCTAATCCTAACACCCCCTAATTTAAAGATAATTTAAATTAATCTAAATAAATATTACTATCATGAAATAAATTATTCCTATTTAAAACTAAATACTTACCTGTAAAATAAACCCTAAGATAGCTACAATATAAATAATAGTTACATTGTAACTAGTTTAGGGTTTATTTTTATTTTACAGGCAAGTTTGTATTTATTTTAACTAGGTACAATAGTTATTAAATAGTTATTAACTAGTTAATAGCTACCTAGCTAAAATAAATACAAAAGTACCTGTAAAATAAATCCTAACCTAAGTTACAATTACACCTAACACTACACTATCATTAAATTAATTACCTAAATTAAAATAAATTAATTACAATTAAATAAAATTAACTAAAGTACAAATAAAAAACACTAAATTACAGAAAATAATAAAATAATTACAAGAATTTTAAACTAATTACACCTAATCTAATCCCCCTAATAGAATAAAAAGCCCCCCAAAATAAAAAAAGCCCTACCCTACACTAAATTACAAATAGCCCTTAAAAGGGCCTTTTGCAGGGCATTGCCCCAAAGTAATCAGCTCTATTACCTGTAAAAAAAAAAAAAAGACAATACCCCCCCAACATTACAACCCACCACCCACACACCCAACCCTACTCTAAAACCCACCCAATCCCCCCTTAATAAAACCTAACACTACCCCCTTGAAGATCACCCTACCTTGAGACGTCTTCACCCAGCCGGGCACAAGTGGTGCTCCAGAGGGGCAGAAGTCTTCATCCAATCCGGGCAGAAGAGGACCTCCAGACGGGCATAAGTCTTCATCCGATCTGGGCAGAAGAGGACCTCCAGATGGGATTGAGATCGCATTCTATTGGCTGTTCCAATCAGCCAAAAAGGGCCCTTTTAAGGGCTATTTGTAATTCAGTGTAGGGTAGGGCTTTTTTTTATTTTGGGGGGCTTTTTTATTTTATTAGGGGGATTAGATTAGGTGTAATTAGTTTAACATTCTTGTAATTATTCCTGTAAAATAAAAATAAACCCTAAACTAGCTACAATGTAACTATTAGTGTATATTGTACTATAGTGTAGTTAGCTTAGGGTTTGTTTTATAGGTAAGTATTTAGTTTTAAATAGGAATAATTTATTTCATGATAGGAATATTTATTTAGATTCATTTAAATTATCTTTAAATTGGGGGGCGTGGCCAAGCACCACCGGGAGAGGACGCATATTCACTCAGCTCCAGATAGGGATCTCATATACCTTGACTTTTTTTCTGAAAACTAGATATCAGATGTGGGAAAATCTGATTCTATTACTTACACGAGAACCTACTGTTCAGGAATATACCTGGCTTTATTGATTTTATTGGGTATATATCCTAAACCAGGCCAGTGAGGCCTACATGCGCAAGAACCTCGTCGCCCTCTCCCGGTGTGAAGACTACAACTGTTACTCAAAATATATCTATTAACTAGTGGACTACGATGTCTTATACAAAGAGGACTCAGGGGACCCTACATGCTCTTCTGAAGGATTTGTTACGCCAGGCGGATGATCGCTTCACAGACCTATCTAACTCGCTGGCGGCGGCAATGGAGAGAGTGACTTACGAAACATCAGAATGGTCAGTAATGGCCGACTCGCTTCATCTGACTTTGCCTAAGTGTGACTCGGGCCAACACCACCGGCTCCTGCGGCCCATCTACTCCAACGCTGACACAGAGGCTGCCGCTCAAAACCGAAACATGGCTGTTACCACTAAGGGTCAGGATGACCTGAAGAAAGAGGAGGCTCCTTCTACACAGTTAACAGAGATTCTACAGCCCTCGGCACCGCAGCTCCTTCTTCTGAAGCGGTCTACTCTGGGCTACTACTTTGGAGCGTCCACGATATGAAAGCTGTAGGAAACTGGAAGGTCGTGGGGGCCGGACTACTACAGTGGAGAGCCTTATCAGTAGTCGCGCATACAAAAATCTCCCCACCCGAAGCCATTTTGTCAAGCAGTGAGGCAGATGGCTTACCTCTCTCAGCATGGGGTACGATCTATGTCTTCATAGATGAATCTGGGACTTCTGCGATCCTATTAGAAATAACGCCTAAGCTAGGCATTGGGTGAACCGTAGCAGTGCCTCAGGTTATGAGTATAGACTGCTGTTTTTGTTTTGGGACCTTACTATTCTTTGCCTTGTTTTTCTCACCATTTCGACTACCCATGGTAAATAAAATACTTTTACACACATGAACAGTACGCATCGGACTGTTTCCTAAATTACTATGCTTCAGAGCATCTCATTTTGATATAATTTAAAATGTTCTATCTCCCTCCAAACTACAAATATGTATAGCTTTGTTTCCAATAATGGAGATGTGGTTACTGTGATCATATGTTTATAATGTTTTTTGCTTCTATAGAACCCCACTTTACTTTATTTTATTACAGGAACTAAGAGGGGTAATTAGTGTATCTTAGTATATTGTTCAAGGCATGTTCCTAATCTCTTCTCTCTAACCCACTTCTAGCTAGGCTTCTCAGCTTATAACATGTTTAGCCATCTTTATTAACACTTAATACTTGCTGAAGTACCCCTAGTAAATGCATTTGTATTCTAATATATATTTTTTTTCACAGGCACCAGAGTGCATTGGGTTATGTTTGTCTTACACATTTGCTCAGAGTACAGGACGTTTTAGACTACTATGTTTTGCTACCCTTTATCACCTAGATTTATGGATAGGGGAATCATTGGATACTAGATGTTCAATACTATTTTGGTATTTTCTTAAAATAGGGCTGCTCATAGTTAAATACTGCCAAGGAAGTCTGCTCACTAGGTGGTTCCTATTTGGTATGTGCATAGAGCAGTTTCCTAAATAGCTTCAGAGGGTATTAACTCCCCGTTGAAACATGCCCCTATAACCATATATACCATTAGGACAGATGACCAAACGCGACATGTTAGATCAAAAAGTCTTAGTCCCCCCTATACATAAAATGCTTATATAAAATGTTTAGATATGAACGTGATTTGGAAAATCATACAGCTTGTATAGGAGAGTAGGAGATATGGAGTCCGCTTGCTGTTCTTATGGGATCAGATACTACCTTTCCTGTCTCTTAAAAATTCCCAGTATGGGATCTGTGTATTATGAGCATATATTATACCATTTTATAGTACTCATGGCAAGACATTATCCCCTATGTCCGCTTTATGGCGCCTAAACTCTGGATTCCGCAGAATAATTTAAGCAGTTTTTTAACTCTTACAAATAACAATTGCTTTTTAGTAAGAATCATACTATCTATAAAGGTAACTCCCATCATTTAGCAATTATGCTATTAACTACTGTCAGACTGGGGTTCTGCATATGACCTTCAGATAGGATTAGCATACATTTGAACTAATTTCCGCATTAGCAAGCCATGTGTAAAGCTCCCCCTGTATACTATTCCTACATGTATAATCTTTGCTGTAAGTCCCTAAATAATGTTTAGGTCAGCTATATTAAATTGCAGGTCTACTAGTCAGTAACCACTATTTTACCATAGTTTAAAACTGACACTTATTTATGTATCCAGGAGTATTTGATTTAAGACAATAGGGAACTTGCTACTGTCTTTCTTATTGATGACCTGGTAGTAATATCCATAATAAATGGTACTGATTCTATTACATACAAGTATTTGGTATGGAGTTGTACTCCGCTAATGTATCTATGCTCTTTGCTTTAATTGCTAGGCCCTGCACTTACATCTCACTTAAGTAAGATAACCTTAGTCCCCTGCAGAAGGTTGCTAATTCAAAGGTATAATCTGTACATCACGAGGAGCTCAGGGTTATGCATAGTTTACGTGCAGCTGCAATAAGTTCCCTTAGTGACTATACGTGAGTAGTCATTCACCACCCCAGGTACATACTATGGCCCCGCCCTCCACCTTTCCCCCTTATATCTAGAGCGGTGCTTACCCGCTGAATATCCCCCCTCCCCCCTACTATATGCGCATTCCTTCTCATCTGATCAGCAGACTTTTCCTATTTTTTCTTTTTACAATGTAGGTCCACTGGACCTAATACTGTTTTTCCATCTGGTCAGTCATGTATGCCATATAACTGAAAAATCGAGGTTTCATTAGCCTATCATTAATGCATTATATAACTGTTAAAAGGATTTGTTCAATTTTGTTTGTAACTTTTTCAAAAGAAGTGTATTATGTTTTCTGTTTGACATGTAAAACCTCAATAAAAAAATATTTAAAAAAAAAAAATTATCTTTAAATTAGGGGGTGTTAGGGTTAGGATTAGACTTAGGTTTAGGGGTTAATAAATTTAATATAGTGGCGGCGACGTTGGGGCGGGAGATTAGGGGTTAATAAATGTAATGTAGGGTCCGTGAGCAGCGGTTTAGGAGTTAATACATATAATGTAGGTGGCAGTGGACTCTGAAAGCGGCGGTTTAGGGGTTAAACACTTTATTAGAGTTGCGGTGGGCTCCGGGAGAGGCGGTTTAGGGGTTAATACATATAATGTAGGTGGCAGTGGGCTCCGGGAGCGGCGGTTTAGGGGTTAAACACTTTATTAGAGTTGCGGTGGGCTTCGGGAGCGGCGGTTTAGGGGTTAATAACTTTATTTAGTTGCAGGGGGTCCGGGAGCGGCGGTATAGGGGGTAAACAGTATAGTTTAGTGTGGGTGCTTAATGACAGGGTACCAAGAAAGCTGCAAATAAGCGAGATCGATGACTGTTAGTTAACAACTGTCCGCTGCTCATCACACCGTACTTGGTGCGCGGCTTTTTGACAGTTTTCTTGATAATTTTGGTGAACGTATTCAGGTCCGCGGCAACGATGTTAGGCGAGCTAAGGCGAGCGTATTGGTGCCGGCGAATGCTAGGAAGTCGACGGCTTGATAACTAGAGGCCAAAATCTTAAAAGAATATGAAACATAATTTGAGAGTGTACAATTTTAAACAGCTTTCCATTTTACTTCTATTATCTAACGTGTTTAGATCTTAGGGTTATCCTATATTGAGAACACCTAGATAGATTTATAGCAGGAATACACACTAATGTGAGCTAACTGCTGATTGGGGCTGCAAATATATGCCTCTTTCATTGGCTTACCTGATTTATTCAGCTAGCTCCCAGTAGTGTATTTCTGCTCCCTGAGCAATGGATACCAAGAGGACAAAGCAAATTTGATAATACAAGTAAATTAGAAAGTTGTTAAACATTGTGTGCTTTGTCGATTTGGGTTTTACGTCACTTTAACAACACTTTCTGACTTTCTAAAGGGACTGTAACATACATTGAATAAAATGTAATGCATTTAAATCATTGAATTACATTAGATGAATATCTTTCATTTAGGGCAGGGGTCAGCAACCTTGGCACCCCAGATGTTTTGGAACTACATTTCCCATGATGCTGAGATACTCTTTAGACTGTCTGAGCATCATGGGAAATGTAGTTCCAAAACATCTGGGGTGCCAAGGTTACTGAGCCCTGCTTTAAGGTTTCTAAACTGCTTAGAAAACTGTCCTTTTGTACTCTCTATTCTCCTTTGAGGATACCAGCCTCTAGCACCTATTGATAGCTATTGTTTTAAAGAAAGTGAAGGTGGGAGGTACAGAAAAACCACTTCTGCCCACTCCATACCGTGATCCTGAGACTCTGCTGTTGAGGCTAAGGATCCTGAGACATGTCTTAGCTAGGGTTGCCAACCTCAGCCATGTTTTCCAGGACAGTTATGAGTTACACATGCTGCAGCATATACAGGGAGGAACATGTATTATGCCTCTGAACAGCACTATTTAAGTCCCTCTCTGCAAACCCTGCAGCATGTGTAACTCATAGCTGTCCAGGATAACATGGCTAAGGTGGCAGCATTAGACTCAGAGCATGTGCAGTAGTACTATTCCTTTAAAGGGACATTGTACTGTAAATGTTTCTTTGTATTAGTGTTTTCCGAATCATCTGTTTTAAAAGCTAGAGGGTATCAAACTGTTTATAAATGGTTCTTTAAACTTTATTTTGTCATTTAAAATAACCCCTTTTGCATGTTGAACCCATCACCTATACTGAAAATAGGAATACTTTAGTATTCCCAATAGAAAAGTTATGTAAACAAGAGACAGCAAGCGGCAAGCAAGTTCTCAGTGGGAATTACACCCGATTTCCATTGAACGGTTAAACAGGTAAAACACTGTTGGAAACTAACGATAAGGTCTCAAACACTATGGCATCAGCTAGGTGTAAAAGTGGGAAAAAATATGCTTTTTGAGGCTTAATTCCTATTGAGATATTAAAGTTTGCAAACAATGAAAGTGTTTCATATGATAAATTAATTGTTATATGTAATATGTATTGCTGGCCCAGGTATATGAATTGTTGGAGTTATGTGCCTATTTTAATATCAATATGTATTTGCAAAGAAAAATGTATTCAAGCACATATCTCCATAATTCCAACTAGGCATATGCCTAGGGCAGCAATAAATATAATATATACATTTAAACATGTAATAAAACAAAATAAAAAAGTTTTAGGTTACCATAGCAAAAGTTCAAGTTACTATAGCAACAAACTTGTTATGGTGACATTTTCGAGAAATGCAGATACACAAAAAGACAGACTGCATGCACTGCACAACATATTTTAATGGAAACAGGTACTAAAATGGAGCCATAAACTAATTTTAGCTGTCAGCAACTTTGGTAGCTTTCGGCTCCATATTAAAAGGACTCAATGGAAATGAGCAATATGTCCATTTAATCAATGGACCTTAAATGCCAGCTTTTATATAAGATACCCTAAAACAATATGTTGAAATACAGCTTCCAAAAAGCCAAGATTAGAGTTCAGTTCAGCTGTAATTTTTCCACTCTCAACCATACAATACAGTGGCTTACAAAATATCAGCTGTGGGTGTTTGTAAAATGAAACAATTTGTAGACCTGAGCAAAGTAATAGTCATATAGTATAAAAAAACAGCACCCTCAGATTCAAAAATACATAAAATGTTTAGTGTTTGTGTTGCTGACAATTGCATCTTGGGAGAGTGAGGCAATCACCATTTTACACAATAGCAATAAGTATTAAATGTGTTCTCGGTTGTAGAACCCATTCTACAGGTACCAATACTTCAAAGCTTGTCCTGTTGCTTACAGAGCCTACAAGTTTAGGGAACAGTTATATTCTCTGTGATTCCACATGCAATAGAAAGGTAGGGCATAAAATCACACACACATATCATTTAAGTTGCAATAAATACATCCTACAAGTTCACGTAATCCTGCTAAAAATAAATTCGGCTAGGATGTGACTTATGGACACCGATGAAAGGATACAGAGAGAAAAGCGCTCTGCCAGGAATGAACAACAGCTCAGTAGCTTGTTCTATGGTGAGTTTTACCACCTAGGAGCAGCCTCTTTTAGCCCAATTGTGCTTTTTACAGAAAATTATTATTTTATAATAATATTTTCCTGAATTATATCAGTCTGATCCCGCCTAGTAATGTCAGTCCTGCGCCGAAATACCAGTCAATTCTCCTCTGAACAAGGGAAATGGTGACCCAAAAAAGGTGATAGGATGTCTAGTAAACAGAACAGTTCAACCATTGCACAGACAAAACTACCCACCACCTCAATGGTACCTAACAGAAATCTAATTCTTAACCCCACCATTTTTTCTCATTTTAACTGATAAACTTCAAATTAAAAAGTTCACATGAAAATCTATTGGATTTATTTGTTACGGTTTCTTTGTCTTGATGTCAAAAATATGTTTAATACTCATATATAATTATTCAAATTGCATCTTAAAGGGACAGTTTTCTCAAAACATTTCTCCCCTTTAATTTGTTCCCAATGATCCACTTTACCTGCTGGAGTGTATTAAATTGTTAACAAGTATTTCCATTACTCTTATATTGGCAGATAAAATAGTTTATTTAGCCTTTGGTATCCCCACCCATCCTGAAAGTGTTTGGCCTCCAGGCCAAGCTGTGTTAACACAGCCAGTAGAAGAAATTATACTCCCAGTGGGTTATAGAAGAGATAAGGTAATACAATGTTAATTCTCCATTGTTCTCTCCAAGTATTGGTGATTGGTTTATGGACAGATATAAGCTAAAGAAGCAGATATATGTGCACAATGTGATAATGTAATGAGATCTGATTATACCTACAAGCTCAGCCCATTTTATTAGGTTGTCCCATCAAAACACAAAATCAGCTAAATTATAAACACAAATAAGCATTAAAAAGGCAAAAAGTTATTGGAAACACATTAAGGGGAAAACAATTTTATAGTATACTGTCCCTTTAATGCATACTGCAGAAGTGCCATTATATGAGGACTAGGTGTAAAACAACAGGTTTCCCAGGTGTCTAGTATTTTTTTTATTTACTGTACCTATCAAGTAAAATATATGTAGCTGATGGAGTGTTATCTGGAGTCAGGCTGAAAGGGATATGATACCCAAATGTTGAAGCACTTGAAAGTGATGCAGCACATCTGTAAAAAAACTGAATAGAAAATATCCCATGAACACCTCTGTGTAAAACAAAAATCTTAAAATGTCTCCTGCTCTATTGACATCTGCATGGTTAAGCAAAACAAAACAAACAGCCAATCAGCATCAACAGTGTTGAGTTTACACATTGCTTTACTGTGAACTTCTGGGATTTATCCCTAATCAATCCAGATTTCATTGCAATCTCATCAGAATTCATAGTTAAAGGAACATGAAACCCAAACATTTTCGTTAATGATTCAGGTAGAGCATGCAATTTTAAATAACTTTACAATTTACTTCTGTTATCTAATGCCCTTCATTCTATTGGTATCCTTAGTTGAAATGCATACCTAGGTAGGCTCAGGATCAGCAATGTATTACTGGGAGCTGGCAGCTGATTGGTGGCTACAGACAAATGCCTCTTTTCATTGATGCCTCAGATGTGTTCAGCTAGCTCAAGTAGTGAACAGCTGCTTTTTTAACAAAGGATACCAAGCGAATGAAATAGATTTGATACTAGAAGTAAATTGGAAAGTTTTTTTAAAATCCCATGCTCTGTCTGAATCATGAAATAAATGTTTTGGGTTTCATGATGCCCCTTTAAACTGAGGATGGAAAAGTGAATATGCACATGCCATGTACACACTAATTTGCAAGTCCCTGGACAAGCATCCTGATTGGATGTTCAATGGGATGTGACAAAGGAGGAGATTTTGAGGTAAAACATATTTGTTTTTTTAAATAGAGATGCTCAAGTGATATTTTCTAGTCAGCTTTTTACAGCTATGCAGTATCAATTTCAAGTGATTAAATATTTGGCTAATCTATCATGTCCCTTTAACATTTTCCCCTAACCCCTTCAGACTGTTCAGTAATTTTGTGACGGACAGCTGTCAGCACTATTAAATACTGAAATGTTCTTCAACTGTATATATTTTTGACCAGTTTTTGGTAGCTACACCTGGCAACAATACAAGGAAATTACAAAAACTAATGTTAGTTAGGCTTAGGGTCTGCTTAGTTGCACTCCATATTCAATATCTATACTATAATCTCGCGTTTGTAACGTGTCCGTCACCGTCGTCAGTTGCTAACGAAGCCAAAAGAATGTAGGCTGCGCGCACATCCAAACGAAGCATTTAAACAAAAAAATAAATAAACCGCCCACACAAAATATAAACAAAAAACCTAACCGTCGAAAATGAAGTACGAACAAAAAAATCACCTAGCCGCCGACACAAAGTATTAACAAAAAAACACCTAACCGCCCACATGAAGTATTAACAAAAAAACACCTAACCGCACGCACAAAGTATTAACAAAAAACACCTAACCACCCGCATGAAAAATTAACAAAAAAACACCTAACCGCCCGCATGAAGTATTAACAAAAAAACACCTAACCGCCCGCATGAAGTATTAACAAAAAACACCTAACCCCCCGCATGAAGTATTAACAAAAAAACACCTAACCGCCCGTACGTACGAAGTATTAACAAAAAACACCTAACCGCCCGCATGAAGTATTAACAAAAAACACCTAACCGCCCGCATGAAGTATTAACAAAAAAACACCTAACCCCCCGCATGAAGTATTAACAAAAAACACCTAACCGCCCGCATGAAGTATTAACAAAAAAACACCTAACCCCCCGCATGAAGTATTAACAAAAAAACACCTAACCGCCCGTACAAAGTATTAACAAAAAACACCTAACCCCCCCGCATGAAGTATTAACAAAAAAAACACCTAACCGCCCGTACGAAGTATTAACAAAAACACCTAACCCCCCCGCATGAAGTATTAACAAAAAAACACCTAACCGCCCGTGCGAAGTATTAACAAAAAACACCTAACCGGCCGCATGAAATATTAACAAAAAAACACCTAACCGCCCGCATGAAGTATTAACAAAAAAACACCTAACCGCCCGCATGAAGTATTAACAAAAAAACACCTAACCGCCCGCACGAAGTTTTAACAAAAAACACCTAACCGCCCGCATGAAATATTAACAAAAAAACACCTAAAGGCCGCATGAAGTATTAACAAAAAAACACCTAACCCCCCGCATGAAGTATTAACAAAAAAACACCTAACCGCCCACATGAAGTATTAACAAAAAAACACCTAACCGCCCTCACGAAGTATTAACAAAAAAACACCTAACCGCCCGCATGAAGTATTAACAAAAAAACACCTAACCGCCCGCACGAAGTATTAACAAAAAAACACCTAACCGCCCGCATGAAGTATTAACAAAAAAACACCTAACCGCCCGCACGAAGTATTAACAAAAAACACCTAACCGCCCGCATGAAGTATTAACAAAAAACACCTAACCGCCCGCATGAAGTATTAACAAAAAAACACCTAACCGCCCGCACGAAGTATTAACAAAAAAACACCTAACCGCCCGCATGAAGTATTAACAAAAAAACACCTAACCGCCCGCACGAAGTATTAACAAAAAAACACCTAACCGCCCGCATGAAGTATTAACAAAAAAACACCTAACCGCCCGCACGAAGTATTAACAAAAAACACCTAACCGCCCGCATGAAGTATTAACAAAAAACACCTAACCGCCCGCATGAAGTATTAACAAAAAAACACCTAACCGCCCGCACGAAGTATTAACAAAAATCACCTAACCGCCCGCATGAAGTATTAACAAAAAAACACCTAACCGCCTGCACTAAGTATTAACAAAAAACACCTAACCGCCCGCATGAAGTATTAACAAAAAACACCTAACCGCACGCATGAAGTATTAACAAAAAAACACCTAACCCCCCGCATGAAGTATTAACAAAAAACACCTAACCGCCCGCATGAAGTATTAACAAAAAACACCTAACCACCCGCATGAAATATTAACAAAAAAACACCTAACCACCCGCATGAAGTATTAAAAAAAAAAAAAACCTAACCGCCCACACGAAGTATTAACAAAAAACACCTAACCGTCGCATGAAATATTAACAAAAAACACCTAACCGCCCGCATGAAGTATTAACAAAAAAACACCTAACTGCCCGCATGAAGTATTAACAAAAAACACCTAACCACCCCAGGGGCGTATTTAGGTTTTGTGCTGCCCTAGGCACTCAAAATTCTGCTGCCCCTCCACCCCCCACCCCCCTAGGTTTTCGGCTGTTTTTTGGTCATAATATTTTTTGGTCAGGGTAAAATGTGATAATAAACCTGCATACAATATATATATGTGTACACACATATATATATATATATATATATATATATATATATATATATATATATATATATATATAAATATTTATATACACAGTATATATACTTTAATTATAACATAGCTGTACTGTACAATATGGCACTGCTAGCAAAGTGAGTTACACAACTACACACCTTACACAGATGTATAGCATGACATAGTTAGGCAGCTTTACATTGAGAGAAACAGCTGCAGTGCTGCACAGTAGACCACCTCGTCTTCTACATATATTACACAGTCACAAATCATAAAATATAAATATGCAGCGTGACCTAGTGTGATATTACAACTAGACAACAAACATGACACTGATAAGCAGCGTTATGAAGTTTGATAAAGCGACCAACATGACTACCTAGCATGTAATAGTTGTTACATGCTAGGCAGTGGCACAGCATGTAACAACTATACACCATATGTTTACCAATGCCTGTGGTGTGCAGTGTGCACCCACCTCCTCTCAACACTTCAGCAGCCTGCCCTGGGTGGGTAATTGCCATTGTCTCAGTGCTGCCGTTGGCCCCTGTGTGCAACCCTTACCCTGGGCATACCGGTTCTTATGTCCTCTGCCCGCCCCCAGAGCCCCGTTCTCCTACCTTCTGAAGTGCATCATGTGGCAGTGGCACAGATATGAAACCTAAAGCTGCCTGTGTGCACTGTGCAGCTGCACTGGAAATATAATTTTTGCACACACAGCGCCATTCTCCACCTTCTCCAGATTTCCCGCTCCACTCCGTTCATCCATTGAGATTGTCATCCTATGTTTCCTACCGTGATTTGTGCATGCGCAAAATGATTGTCACCACAAAAATGATCTGGGACTGGTAGCAAACTTCTCAGGGCATTTGCACAAGCTGACAGTGCAGGCACGGCACTCAATAATAATACGGAATAATGGGTATTTGTCCAAAAGTTTCCATTATTCCGTGTTATTGTAGTGTGAATATACAGGATCTCCTGGCTGCTTTGTAAGTGCGATGAGTGGTGAGGCGCAACGCATGCACTGTCAGCTTGCCTTGTAAACATATCTTACCTTTACCAAGCGATGTGCGCACGAGCAAACATACTTCAAATTCTGACTTCAGGTCATTGCTGCTTGCTGTACCAGGGGAGCTCTGGGGCTCAGGGGGCTCTTTGTGAGTGAAATAATGATTGGTGCTGTAACCCCGAAATACGTACTTACATTTTCTGAAGTCCGGCGGTGAAGGTCTTCTTCCAGGTGGCGACATCTTTATCCAGCGCGGGGACATCTTCTATCTTCATCCGGGGTGATGGCGGCGTGGAGCGGAGGTGACCGCAGAGCAGGACCAGCCAATATGATTTCAGTAGCTCTCATCTTATTGGCTGATTTGAAAATTTCAGCCAATTGGAATGCAAGGTACCTAAATGGGGTACCTTGCATTCAATATTCAGTATGCGGCGGCGACCACATGAAGAGGATTCTCCACGCCGGTTGTGCTCTGCGACCGGTGGTCCTGCTCCGTGATCACCAGTCCTGCTCCATGGTCACCTCCGCTCCGTGCCGCCTTCCCTCCGGATGAAGATAGAAGATGTCCCCTCGCTGGATGAAGATGTCTCCGTCTGGAAGAAGACCTTCACCGCTGGACTTTAGGAACTGTGAGTACGTATTTCGGGGTTAGACTTATTTTTTTTTTTTAAATTCTTTTGGGTGTTTTTTTTAGATTAGGGTTTGTTTTTTTTCAATGGGCAGCAAAAGAGCTGAATGCCCTTTTAAGTGCAATGCCCATACAAATGCCCCTCTAGGGGCAATAGGTAGCTTAGGTATTTTTAGACTTAGGTTTTTTATTTTGGGGGGTTGTGTGGGTGTGGGTTTCTTTTAGGGGGTGCTTTGTAATTTTTTATGTAAAAGAGCTGTTTAACTTTGGGCAATGCTCTACAAAGGGCCCTTTTAAGGGCTATTGGTAGTTTATTGTTAGATTAGGGGGTGTTTTAATTGGGGGGGGTTATATTTATAGGGGTATTAGATTAGATTTAATTTTTTTTATTATTGATAAAAAAAAAATATTTTTTTCAGTAATTTTAAATAGACTGCCCTCTGGGCAGGCTTATTGCCTAGTTGTAAATAAAACCTTTCCTGTATGAGATTTGTGGACTGCAGATAGGGTTTTCAATTGTCTACCACAAAAAGCCAGGATGATCAGCAGCTGCATGGAATGGGAGCAGTAGGTAGGGCTGCATAGTGGACTATGCCCTAGGTTACACTGGAGACCCTGCCCTAGGCTGGCTTATATATATTTTTTTTTTACAAATGAACTACAATTTTATTTTTCATGTGTATGCTGGTAACACAAATGAGTGGTTTCCCCTCTCTGGCTGAAAGCTGCACTAATAATGTAGTGATCTCACCTATTTTGCTTCTTTAATACACTAAGCAGCGATTTTTCCCCATTGCTGCCATCAACAAGGATATAGCTGAGATTCTACCTTGGATATTCTGACACCATATTTTTAAGAGTGCCTTTATATAGCTGCTACTTTTAAGTGCCATGTTTGTTTGCATTCATGTAATTGGGCATCTATTTGAAACACATTTCTCTCCAGTTAAATGCTGGACACCCAGAAACAATATCTGTAGAGATGAAAAGGTTATGATAAAGGCAGGACAGGATTCTATTAGCCGGTGTAAGTTTTATTGCATCTGAAAACCTAATTACACAATTCATCTATAAAAATCTCAGTAGACTAGAGATTGTTATTAAAACAAAAATGCTATTCCTTTCATGAGTAATAGAATTTACCTCAGAGGCAAGCTTGGTGTCAGATTCCTCCTAGCTGATTACTGTGGGCTGCTCTTAATTATAATAGATTCCATACAAAATGATATGTTGGGTTCAGAATAGGGATCCTATGGCCAACAAATACCTAGAACAGGTGGCTGAGGACGCACTTATGGTAGATAACAGAGCAGCACGTGAGGCACATTTCCAAAATGATTACATTGTGGTTTGTGTTATTGAGTAGCAAAATAGCGCAGTGACCACCTGTCTACTTCTGAAATGTAAATAAAAACGAGTGCCAAGCAGAGGAATTAGAGACATACTACTAAAAAAAAAGTAAATTATATGCCAAACTATGCTCTTGTTTGATCATTGTTAACCCTTGGACCTGTAGGTGTCACATGCATTTGAACAAAGTGTGTATGATAAGACAAAGAAGCAAAAAACAAAACCTTCACACCATTACATCTTTCTGCACAACTTTCTTCCCTTACTCAGCAAATAAGTTCTTTATACTTGATATTAGGCTGCAGAATATTACATTTTATATTTATTTATATACAGTGCATTGGTCTTTTTTAGGTGAAAACTAATTAAACCTACCATCTACATCGTTTACCCTTAAATCAATTAGAAAGGAATGGCAGACTATCAGCAAAGCATGATATTAATGGAGAAACAGTGAACTCTAGTGGTAGAAATATCTAACTGTACTCATCAAAACCCAATATATTGGTTGATGAAATATAAGAACAAAATATATAGGCCTAGATAACGAGTGGAGCGTAAAAATGTTAGCACTATGGTGTAGTAACATTGCTAGCGCACAATCCTTAACATTTCCATTTGTACTTCCATATTAAAAGTTTAAAGTAAAATGTTAGCACTTAAGTGAAAGCCTAGAGCACACTAATATCTGGAGGTCGGATAGAGCGGCCAAGCTAAATCTCTCACCTAAAAGACATCTATGGGACGCATTAAAAAGCTCAGGTCCTGGCTATTGCTCGAGTGCTCTTGTGAAAAAACGTTTTATCAGTTATTTAAAGGGATATGGTATATAACAAGGTGTATTATGTGCACACATACATACACACACATATGTAGACAGTAGACACATACATACACATATGTTTATACACATATGCAAATCCGCACACATACATATTAGCGCTCTACTAATGTAGCCCTAATTTTTTCAGTGATATTATGTGGTGTTGCCAACCATCCTTTATTCTCAGGGATCTCCCTTATTTGCCCTAACTTTTTTGCAGTCTCCTGGGCTCTTTTATTTATCTGCCCTTAGAGCAATTTCTCCCTTATTTTTACAATATGTAAAATCTTCATTTCAAACATTTAGGGCCAGATTACAAGTGGAGCAGTATTTTGCGTTTCCGCCATAGCGATAACTCCGCTAGAATTAATATTTTTACGCTAGTCGGATTGCGCTGGTATTACAAGTTGAAAGTAAACTGTTTTTGTTCTAGTGGTAACCTGACTAGTGCAAAAATCCGAAGTTATAATATTTTGTGCACGTTCACGTATTCCCCCATACAATTCAATTGGGGAAAAAAAGTTGGAAAAAAATATATAGTCTGGGTAGCAGAAACACAAAGGTCTAGATTACAAGTGAATCAAGTGCGGTGGTTTCGTTATGCGAAAATCGTGATTGCGTTCACGCATTCCCTGATAGAAGTCAATGGAGAAGAAAAAGTTGGAAAAAATATATAGTCTGTGTAGCAGAAAAACAAAGGGCTACATTACAAGTGGAGCAACATTTTGCAATTTCGCTATAGTGAAAACTCTGCTAGGATTTAAATTTTTGCACTAGTCGAGTTGCGCTGGTATTACAAGTTGGAATTAAACAGTTTTTTCTCCAGTGGTAACCCGACTTGCAAAAAAAGCAAATTGGATCAAGTACGGTAGTTTAAAAATTAGAAAATTGCGATCGCGTTCACGCATTCCCCCTTAGAAGTCAATGGAGAAAAAAAGTTGAAAAAATCAAACACCACACTCTCACGCAAATACCATCACATATTCTCATTAGCGCTAACCCGACATGAAAATATGAATATTTCATATTCCAATGTTCTTTACGTAACAGAATATGTTTATTCATAATTAAATATTTCTACATACAGAATATCTGTTAGTTTTTAAATATATATGTATAACTATATATATATATATATATATATATATATATATATATATATATAGATGATTATATATAGGTATAGATATATATACAGATATATATAGGAATATTGATTTAAAAATACAAAGAACACATTCCCCTATGTACAGAACATTGGAATGTGAAATATTAACAGTAAATACATAGTTAAAACCTTTATTATATATGAATATTGCATAAATATTTTTTTACATGTTTTAGTCTACTTTACAGCAAACGGCTCTAATGCACTGATTTATATGTATATATGTGTGTACATATATATTTATGTGTATATATGTCTGTAAATACATATATACACAAATAAACACATAAATACATTAGTACACATATACAGTATATATACATCTATACAAGGTGTTGGAAACATTCCTCAGAGATTTTGGTCCATATTGACATGATAGCATCACGCAGTTGCTGCAGATTTGTCGGCTGCACATCCATAATGTGAATCTCCCATTCCACCACATCCTAAAGGTGCTCTATTGGATTGAGATCCAGTGACTGTGGAGGCCATTGGAGTACAGTGAACACATTGTCATGTTCAGGAAACCAGTTTGAGATGATTTGAGCTTTGTGACATGGTGCATTATCCTGCTGGAAGTAGCCATCAGAAGATGTGTACACTCTAGTCATAAAGGGATGGACATAGTCAGGAACAATACTCAGGTAGGCTGTGGCGTTTAAGCAATGCTCAATTGGTACTAAGGGGCCCAAAGTGTACCAAGAAAATATCCCCCACACCATTACACCACCACCAGCATGAACCGTTGATACAAGGTAGGATGGATCCATGCTTTTATGTTGTTTACGCTAAATTCTGACCCTACCATCTGAATGTTGCAGCTGAAATCGGGACTCATCAGACCAGGCAACGTTTTTCCAATCTTCTATTATCCAATTTTGGTGAGCCTGTGCGAATTGTAGCCTCAGTTTCCTGTTCTTAGCTGACAGGAGTGGCACCCTGTGTAGCCCATCTGCTTCAAGGTTCAACGTGTTGTGCATTCAGAGATAGTATTCTGCATACCTTGGTTTTAACAAGTGGTTATGTGAGTTACTGTTACCTTTCTATCATCTAGAACCAGTCTGCCCATTCTCCTCTGACCTCTGACATCAACAAGGCATTTTCGTCGACACAATTGCCACTCACTGGATATTTTCTCTTTTACGGACCGTTCTCTGTAAACCCTAGAGATGGTTGTGCATGAAAATCCCAGTAGATGAGCAGTTTTTGAAACACTCAGACCATCCCTTCTGGCACAAACAACCATGCCACATTCAAAGTCATTTAAATCCCCATTCTTCCCCATTCTGATGCTTGGTTTCAACTTCAGCAAGTCGTCTTCACCACGACATGTATATGTATGTATCTCCTTTGGCAGCTTTTTTTTTCTAACACCAGAGATCTCAAATATTTGAGCCCTTATAACTTTTTTGTGCAATATGTTTGTAAAATAATTTTTATTAGACAGTGTTATTATAAGTGTAACTGTATTTTGTAATGTATTTTTGAAGTGTTTTGTGCAACTTTGTATTTTCGGCACACAGTTAACCACAGCACCAAAATTGCGGTATTGATTCAAGCATAAATCACGATTGCACTAGCACAAATCTTTTTTTGCTTAACTTGTAATATCAGGGCAATTTAAATGGCGAGCAAACGATCGTGAAAATCCTTGCACAATTGTTTGCATGCTACTTGTAATCTAGCCCTTAAAGTGAAGGTAAACTTTGATGAATGAAAGCCCGGTTTTTAAAAATACTGTTAAAACAGGGGCACTTTCATTCATCAAAGTTTAGAAAGCAGCCGTTTTGTTTAAAAACTTACCTTTCTTCTCTTTACAGCCAGAGCAGCTTCCCCCGCACGGAGATCCTCTCTTCACACGTCAGCAATGACTAATCCGGCTTCCTCCAATCACGGCATGGCCTCAGGCCAGAAGAAAGGTAAGTTTTTAAACAAAACGGCTGCTTTGTAAACTTTGATGAATGAAATTGCCCCTGTTTTATATAGTATTTTTAAAAACCATGCTTTCATTCATCAAAGTTTACCTTCACTTTAAAATTGTACTCTTGTACACTTATATTGTTAATGATGTTGATGTATCTGACAGTTTAATGCATTTAATCCCACTGTGCCTTAAATGAGAAATAAGATTTACGTATTTTCAGAAAGTTGATGAATGTATTAAAGCGATACTAAACCCAAATGTTTTCTTTCATGATTCGGATAGAGCATGCAATTTTAAGCAACTTTCTAATTTGCTCCTATTATCAATTTTTCTTCGTTCTCTTGCTATCTTTAGTTGAAAATGCAGGAATGTAATGTAAACAGCCGGCCCATTTTTGGTTCAGCACCTAGGTAGAGCTTGCTGATTGGTTTGCTACATTTAGCCACCAATCAGAAAGCACTACCAAGGTGCTGAACCAAAAATGCTCTGGCTCTTAAGTTTACATTCCTGCTTTTTCAAATAAAGATAGCATGAGAACGAAGAAAAATTGATATTAGGAGTAAATTAGAAAGTTGCTTAAAATTGCATGCTCTATCTGAATCTGTAAATAAAAATGTGGGATTAGTATCTCTTTAAGCTAGACTGTGTGAATGAAAATTATTTGTATGAAGAATTTTGTTGCACCAAACTGTGTCAAATTGTTAAATAAAGTGTCTTTTTCAGTATCTACTGTATAATTTGTCCTATGTGAAATTTGTCAATTAGTCTCCCTTATTTTCTTAAAAAATATTTGGCAACCCTAATTATGTGCTGCGATCGAGCGTAAATGATGACAGTGCACCCTGCACTATCCATTAAAAGTATAACTCACGCTAAAAAAATGTCGGTCGGCGGTCGCACTAAACTTCTCTGACAAACCTTTTTTTTACCACTGACATGTTATACCAGATTGTGCGCCATTCTTAGTACGGGGGTCACGATATGGATAGCTCAGCCTTCACTTTCAACAGCTCTTCACTTCTAATCAACACCATTATAATGAATAAATGTGTATTATCCTGAAGTACAGGGGTTTTACTCATTCACTTCATATTCATTTTACAATAATACCAATACAATTTTCTTCAAACTCCAAGATTCTGAGCAAAGTTTGAAAGGGAGGAAAGTTAAAGTAAAATTTTCATAATTCATTTATATGATGAAATGTATCTCTTTTCCATAAGAGCATACTGATGTAGGCTCTAGAAAGTGCACGTGTCTTGAGCACTATGTTTATAACTTTGATGCAAATACTGCTGCTATGGGTATTTTTTTTATTATTATTTGTATGATCTGTTGAATCATAAAAGGCTTTTGAACTCCATGGGGCTGATTTATCATCGGTCTGTCTGACATGATCCGCTCAGCGGATCATGTCCGACAGACATCGATGAATGCCGACAGCGTACGCTGTCGGCATTTATCATTGTACAAGCAGTTCTGGTGAACTGCTTGTGCAATGCTGCCCCCTGCAAATTCGCGGCCAATAGGCCACTAGCAGGGGGTGTCAATAAGCACGATAGTATGAGATCGGGCGCATTGATGTCCGCAGCCTCAGAGCAGGCAGACCAAAAAAACTGCTGCTTCATAATTGCTGTTTCCGGCGAGACTGAAGGCTCACACAGAAACAGGGGCCATTCGGCCCTTGATAAATCGGCCCCCATGTCCCTGTAAATCTTCTGATGACATCATATATGTTTGTTTTATAAGGGTCACTGGTTTGCCTAAAACCATGTAGACTGCAGTACTTTCTGGATAAGTAACATAATTATTAGATTGGCACCTCAGAGCATAAATCTTTTCATTACTAGAGCTATACAACCAGAGCTATACAAAAGTAAATTCCACATCTGTCCTGTGATCTTTTAGGTTAGGCAGAAAATACTATGGATAATGTTAGCACATAATATACAACCATCCTTCAAGAGCCAGGATAAGAGGCATTAGTGCTTAATCTGTCACATACTATACTGTTTCTCTTGGGCTCTGCATTCAGAGGAAAGAGCCACAGGAAAACATGTATTTGACACATATTGAGAAAGCACTGATCCCATCAGTCTTGGGAGCATCCAGCTGTGGCAGATGAAATATCCTTCTTTTAATACCTCTTGGGCTTGACATGTCCCCAAGCACAGTAATGGATAAACCTGTGGGTATAAAGAACGCTGCCACCCCAAGGCACCTAAGTGAAATAGAAAAAAAGGTGATGTTACAAACTGAGAAATATCACATCCAGACTAAAAATTAAAACAATAGTTTTTAACAATTCAAAACCAATATAAAGAAAAATAACACTATTAATCTTCATTTAATATGGCATTGATTAGTTTCTCCAAATCTCCTTATATCTTATTATAAGACTAAAATATTTAAAATACAAACATCAATATCTGAAATAAGCTGTTAACAGTTATATGTTTCTGGGGATTAACCCCTTAACGACCGAGGACGTGCAGGGTACGTCCTCAAAAAAAAGGCAGTTAACGCCTGAGAACGTACCCTGCACGTCCTCGGTGTGGAAAGCAGCTGGAAGCGATCCTGCTCGCTTCCAGCTGCTTTCCGGTTATTGCAGTGATGCCTCGATATGGAGGCATCCTGCAATAACCTTTTGAAGCTTTCCGATGCAGAGAGAGCCACTCTGTGGCCCTCTCTGCACCGGAGATCGGTGACTTACTCCGTTGGTGGGTGGGAGCAGGACCGGGAGGCGGGTGGCGGCCATCGATGGCCCTGGTTGATGCGGAGGGGGGCGGGATCGTGGGCGGCGATGTCAGGGCGCGCGCACAGACGCGCGCACGTGCACGGGGAGGCGGGGGCGGGAGCGTGCACGGGGAGGGAGCGGGTGGGAACCGCTACACTACAGAAATATTTTTTGTAGAAGTGGGGGAAAAGGGGGATATTATTTAAAATTTAGCAAGATCGGGTAGCAAGATCGGTGTGGTGGGGTGTTAGTCTGTGGGGGGGAAGCTACACTACAGAAAAAAATAAATAAATAAATAAATAATAAAACCCTTTTTTTTGTTGCAAACTGGGTACTGGCAGACAGCTGCCAGTACCCAAGATGGCCCCCAATAAGGCAGAGAGGGGGGTTAGAGAGCTGTTTTGGGGGGGATCAGGGAGGTTGGGGCTAAGGGGGGATCCTACATAGCAGCATATGTGAATATGCTCAATTTTTTTAAAAGAATATTCAAAGATGCCTTTTATTTTAGTACTGGCAGACTTTCTGCCAGTACTTAAGATGGCGGGGACAATTGTGGGGTGGGGGAGGGAAGGGAGCTGTTTGGGAGGGATCAGGGGGTGTGATGTGTCAGGTGGGAGGCTGATCTCTACACTAAAACTAAAATTAACCCTGCAAGCTCCCTACAAACTACCTAATTAACCCCTTCACTGCTAGCCATAATACACGTGTGATGTGCAGCAGCATTTAACGGCCTTCTTATTACCAAAAAGCAACGCCAAAACCATGTATGTCTGCTATTTCTGAACAAAGGGGATCCCAGAGAAGCATTTACAAACATTTGTGCCATAATTGCACAAGCTGTTTGTAAATAATTTCAGTGAGAAACCTAAAATTGTGAAAAAATTTACGTTTTTTAATTTGATCGCATTTGGCGGTGAAATGGTGGCATGAAATATACCAAAATGGGCCTAGATCAATACTTGGGGTTGTCTACTACACTACACTACAGCTAAAATTAACCCTAGAAGCTCCCTACATACGCCCTAATTAACCCATTCACTGCTAGGCATAATACACATGTGGTGCGCAGTGGCATTTAGCAGCCTTCTAATTACCAAAAAGCAACGCCAAAGCCATACATGTCTGCTATTTCTAAAGAAAGGGGATCCCAGAGAACAATTTACAACCATTTGTGCCATAATTGCATAAGTTGTTTGTAAATAATTTCAGTGAGAAACCTAAAGTTTGTGAAAAAATTTGTGAAAAAGTGAACAATTTTCTTTATTTGATCACATTTGGCGGTGAAATGGTGGCATGAAATATGCCAAAATGGGTCTAGATCAATACTTTAGGATGTCTTCTAAAAAAAAATATATACATGTCAATGGATATTCAGGTATTCCTGACAGATATCAGGGTTTCAATGTAACTAGTGCTAATTTTGATAAAAAATGGTTTGGAAATAGCAAAGTGCTACTTGTATTTATGGCCCTATAACTTGCAAAAAAAGCAAAGAACATGTAAACATTGGGTATTTCTAAACTCAGGATAAAATTTTGAAACTATTTAGCATGGGTGTTTTTTGGTGGTTGTAGATATGTAACAGATTTTGGGGGTCAAAGTGAGAAAAGGTGTGTTTTTTTCCATTTTTTCCTCATATTTTATAATTTTTTTTATAGTAAATGATAAGAAATGATGAAAATAATGGTATGTTTAGAAATTCCATTTAATGGCAAGAAAAACGGTATATAATATGTGTGGGTACAGTAAATGAGTAAGAGGAAAATTACAGCTAAACACAAACACCGCAAAAATGTAAAAATAGCCTTGGTCCCAAACGGACAGAAAATGTAAAAGTGCTGTGGTCATTAAGGGGTTAAGGGGACATAGAAATGCAAAGAGAGAGGGCTTTCTAGCCTACTTACTAGGGCTGTGCAATTTGGAGAACTAAAAATATCACAATTTTTTTATGAAATATTGCAATTGAGATTTTAATGAAAATATTTTTTAAACATAAATTTTGCATTAAAAATTGCATATCGCGAATAGTTGCATCATGTAATTTATTGCACAGCCCTACTCCTATATATGTTTATCAACAAAGGTTTCCAAGAGAATATACATTGGATAACAGTAAACTTACAATGGCTAATAAAATCTGACTCATGAATTTTAACTTTAACATTCATGTCTCTTTAATTCAGACCCTACTGGAAGTACTCAATAGTAGCAGTGATTGCAACAATCTACAACACTGCTTTATACAATGTTGCAAAACACTTCTTCCATAGAGTACTAAAGACACGTGCACACCCTGAGCTCCTATGAGCCTACCTAGACTTACTCTTTAACAAAGGATACCAAGAGAGCAAAGCAAATTTGATAATAGAAATAAATTGGAAAGTTGTTTAAAAATGCCACCTCTCTCACCTTAACTTTTCTATCCTAGAAACTTTTATTCATTCAAAAGAGTTGGAGAGATACATTTTGAAAGTAAACCCACCAAGTTGCAGTTCTGATTGGATAACTTGATTAACCAATCATAACTGGAGTTTCTTTTCAAATATAGTAAAGGGACCCTGAAAAAGATCCAGAATGTAGAGAGGACCTATTGTTATGGCAACAAAAGGCTAACAAATTATCGGCTAGATTTAGAGTTTTGCGGCCAAAGGGGTGCGTTAGCTACGCGTGTTTTTTTTCCCCCGCACCTTTTAAACAACGCTGTTATTTAGATTTCTCAGAAGGGCTGCGTTAGGCTCCAAAAAGGGAGCGTACAAGAACATTTACCGCCACTGCAACTCTAAATACCAGCGTTGCTTACGGACGCGGCCAGCTTCAAAAACATGCTTGTGCACGATTCCCCCATAGGAAACAATGGGGCATTTTGAGCTGAAAAAAAACCTAACACCTGCAAAAAAGCAGCGTTCAGCTGCTAATGCAGCCCCATTGTTTCCTATGGGGAAACACTTCCTAAGTCTGCACCTAACACCCTAACATGTACCCGAGTCTAAACACCCCTAACCTTACACTTATTAAAACCCTAATCTGCCGACCCCGCTATCGCTGACCCCTGCATATTATTTTTAACCCCTAATCTGCCGCTCCGGACACCGCTGCAACCTACATTATAGCTATGAACCCCTAATCTGCTGCCCCTAACACCGCCGACCCCTATATTATATTTATTAACCCCTAATCTGCCCCCCCAACGTCGCCACTACCTACCTACAAATATTAACCCCTAATCTGCCAACCGGACCTCACCGCTACTATAATAAATGTATTAACCCCTAATCCGCCTCACTCCCGCCTCAAAAACCCTATAATAAATAGTATTAACCCCTAATCTGCCCTCCCTAACATCGCCGACACCTAACTTCAAGTATTAACCCCTAATCTGATGACCGGACCTCGCCGCTACTCTAATAAATGTATTAACCCCTAAAGCTAAGTCTAACCCTAACCCTAACACCCCCCTAAATTAAATATAATTTAAATCTAACAAAATAAAATAAATCTTATTAAATAAATTATTCCTATTTAAAGCTAAATACTTACCTGTAAAATAAACCCTAATATAGCTACAATATAAATAATAATTACATTGTAGCTATTTTAGGATTAATATTTATTTTACAGGCAACTTTGTATTTATTTTAACCCGGTACAATAGCTATTAAATAGTTAATAACTATTTAATAGTTACCTAGTTAAAATAATTATAAAATTACCTGTAAAATAAATCCTAACCTAAGTTACAATTAAACCTATCACTACACTATCAATAAATTAATTAAATAAACTATCTACAATTATCTACAATTAAATCAACTAAACTAAATTACAAAAAGAAAACAAACACTAAATTACAAAAAATTAAAAAAGATTACAAGAATTTTAAACTAATTACACCTACTCTAAGCCCCCTAAAAAAACAACAAAGCCCCCCAAAATAAAAAAATGCCCTACCCTATTCTAAAATAAATATTTTACAGCTCTTTTACCTTACCAGCCCTTAAAAGGGCCTTTTGCGGGGCATGCCCCAAAGAAAACAGCTCTTTTGTACATACAATACCCCCCAACATTACAACCCACATACCCCTAATCTAACCCAAACCCCCCTTAAAAAACCTAACACTAAGCCCCTGAAGATCTTCCTACCTTGTCTTCACCACGCCGGGTATCACCGATCCGTCCAGAAGAGGCTCCGAAGTCTTCTTCCTATCCGGGCAGAAGAGCTCCTCCAGAGGGTCCGAAGTCTTCATCCTATCCGGCAAGAAGAGGGCATCCGGACCGGCAGACATCTTCATCCAGGTGGCATCTTCTATCGTCTTCCATCCGGTGCAGAGCGGGACCATCTTGAAGCAGCCGACGTGGATCCATCCTCTTCTAACGACGTCCTAAGTCCGAATGAAGGTTCCTTTAAATGACATCATCCAAGATGGCGTCCCTCGAATTCCGATTGACTGATAGGATTCTATCAGCAAATCAGAATTAAGGTAGGAAAAATCTGATTGGCTGATTGAATCAGCCAATCAGATTCAAGTTCAATCCGATTGGCTGATCCAATCAGCCAATCAGATTGAGCTTGCATTCTATTGGCTGATCGGAACATGAAGACTTCGGAGCCTCTTCTGGACGGATCGGTGATACCCGGCGTGGTGAAGACAAGGTAGGAAGATCTTCAGGGGCTTAGTGTTAGGTTTTTTAAGGGGGGTTTGGGTTAGATTAGGGGTATGTGGGTGGTGGGGTATTGTATGTTTTTTTACAGGCAAAAGAGCTGTTTTCTTTGGGGCATGCCCCGCAAAAGGCCCTTTTAAGGGCTGATAAGGTAAAAGAGCTGTAAAATATTTATTTTAGAATGGGATAGGGCATTTTTTTATTTTGGGGGGCTTTGTTATTTTTTTAGGGGGCTTAGAGTAGGTGTAATTAGTTTAAAATTCTTGTAATCTTTTTTTATTTTTTGTAATTTAGTGTTTGTTTTTTTGTAATTTAGTTTAGTTGATTTAATTGTAGATAATTGTAGATAGTTTATTTAATTAATTTATTGATAGTGTAGTGTTAGGTTTAATTGTAACTTAGGTTAGGATTTATTTTACAGGTAATTTTGTAATTATTTTAACTAGGTAACTATTAAATAGTTATTAACTATTTAATAGCTATTGTACCTGGTTAAATTAAATACAAAGTTGCCTATAAAATAAATATAAATCCTAAAGTAGCTACAATATAATTATTATTTATATTGTAGCTATATTAGGGTTTATTTTACAGGTAAGTATTTAGCTTTAAATAGGAATAATTTATTTAATAAGATTTATTTTATTTTGTTAGATTTAAATTATATTTAACTTAGGGGGGTATTAGGGTTAGGGTTAGACTTAGCTTTAGGGGTTAATACATTTATTATAGTAGCGGTGAGGTCCAGTCGGCAGATTAGAGGTTAATAATTGTAGGTAGGTAGCAGCGACGTTGGGGGGGGGGCAGATTAGGGGTTAATAAATATTATGTAGGGGTTGGCGATGTTAGGGGGAGCAGATTAGGGGTACATAGGGATAATGTAGGTTGCGGCGGCGTGCGGTCGGCAGGTTAGGGGTTACAAAAATTTAATAGAATGGCAGCGATGTGGGTGGGCCTCGGTTTAGGGGTACATAGGTAGTTTATGGGTGTTAGTGTACTTTAGAGCACAGTAGTTAAGAGCTTTATGAACCGGCGTTAGCCCAGAAAGCTCTTAACTCCCTGGCTTTTTTCTGCGGATGGAGTTTTGTCGTTAGAGTTCTAACGCTCACTTCAGCCAAGACTCTAAATACCAGCGTTTGAAAGATCCCATTGAAAAGATAGGATACGCAATTGACGTAAGGGGATCAGCGGTATGGAAAAGTCGCGGCTGGAAAGTGAGCGTTAGACCCTTTCCTGACTGACTCTAAATACCAGCGGGCAGTAAAAACCAGCATTAGGACCCCCTAACGCTGGTTTTGACGGCTAATGCAGAACTCTAAATCTAGGCGGAAGATTCTACAGGTAGAAAAAAAATAAGGGTCACTTCATTTACTTTATTTTTGGATTAAGGGTTATTTTTTTTAAATTTGGTAGACTAAGGTTTTATAAAAGGTAAAGGGATTGTGTTGTGTTGCTTTACAAAGGAAAGAGCACAAAAAAACTGTGAAAACTATGAGACTGAAACATGTAAAGTTACATACAAAAACAATTAAAAAAAACTAGACACAAAAGATGAGTTGTATCACACAGAACATGGAAGTAAACAAACCCAGTAAGTATGATGGGGGGGCAATAGGCAGGGTTATATTTATTGAGGCAACTTGCAATGGGAATTTATGTGTGTGAGGAATTATGTATAGGTGCCCTGTGATGTGTATGGTCATCCCTTGGGTATCTAGCATTGGACAGGGGCTGGATGTAAGTGGACAGTGTTAATGGTAGTTGAGGAGGTGGCATTTAGGATATTCGATATTTGCGTTCCACTTCGTAATACCAGCACACGCAAATGCGCGTCGGTATTATAGGTAAGGTGCAATGCGAACGCGACCTCACGTCCGCATTGCTCGGAAGCATTGCGCTCACGAGAGCACGCTTCCCTAGGCTCCAATAGGAGCCTTATTCTCATACCTTAAGACACGGCATGAGAACTAGCAACAGGAAAGGGGGTAAGTTGTGCAGCGATGGGCAACAGATTGTAAATATATGTACATGAATAAATACATATATATTTATGTGTTAATATGTGTATATGCACATATTAACACAAATATATGTTTATATATATATATATATATATATATATATATATTTAAAGGAAACACACAGTTCCCATAGAAAGCTATGTAAAGGCAATTTTCTGACCTCTGGTTAATTTTCAAAGCGCTAATTGCTACAGCAAGCTTGCGGTAGCAATAACCAGCCACTTGTATTGACTGTTTAATTACTGCGCATCCGCAAACGTCCCATTTACGGGTACGTGATAAATTAGAGCTCCACTTGTAATCTAGCCCATAAAATGGTGTAGCTAAATAAATCAGTGTTGATGATCATACTGTGCTGTTTATTGGTGACAAATATATGGACTGATAATGCACACAGTACTCTGTACACTGATTATGTACACACTAGAAGTGAACATGTTACCTTGTATAATGATGTTACCTATACACAGATAACCTTTGTAAAATATGTGTCTATACACAAATAAGAACACTGTGTTTGGAATAATTTGATTTATATATATATATATATATATATATATATATATATATATATACGACACAGATATCTATTTTAATTGCTAGATATGTTGTATGGTATAAATAATAAATCGCTATATATATTTATAGTAAAATGAGACTGTTTAATGCTAAATATCTAATTTCTGATACTAAATATTTATACATTAATAATCAACAAGCTTTGCTACAGAGTGATAATGTTTTAACTCAGTGCCCTTTAATAATAGTTACAAAACAAAACCTTTGTACATCTCAGTATATTGTACTCAAGTGAGTAAGAAAGGTTACAAAATTCATATTAGGCTGATAACCTCATCTGCTGTAATCCTGGTGTCGCCAAGCAACCAGCTTTCAGCATCAACTATACAGACAGTTCTGTGTGCCCTCTCTGGACAAATGTGGCAACTTGCAAGCCTTCATATTTATTAAGTCCTTTTTCAGTAGCTTTTTCTATAAAAGAGAATTGACAAAATGACATTCCTGTTACAAAAGTGAGCCTCTATATAATTAAATATACTGGCTCCTTTTATTTAAAGGGACATTGAAGTATTTTTTTAAAATTTGTTGCAGGTAAAAGAGGATATTTTACTATGTATTTTTACTTTGTATTTACATTAAAAGGGTTTTTAAGCAAAAAAAAAATGTTTAAATAGTGGGGGGTTTTTCAAATGCATGATGGCAAAAATAGCACTGTTAAAGGGGTTTTAAACACTAAATAAATGCTAGATAAAATGAAGCATTTAAAAAAAAAAGATTAGTCTGAGAATAACATGTAAATGTATTTTTTAAAGTTTCATTAGCTGTTTAAATATTGACAAAATAAGTGTAAAGTTTGTGTCTTTAAAACAATGGGAGCTGCCATGTTGTAACGTAGGTTACCTTTTCTGCTGTGGCCAAATAGGGACAGTTATAAGTAGGTCACTAAAGTTTGCAGCCAATGGCTGTGTAAAATATAACAGTGTTCTGCACTTCCATTGCTAGCAGAAACTGAAACGCTCACAATTTCAGAATGGAATTGCAGGAAAAGGGGACAAAATAAATAAAGTATACTGCAGAGTTTTTTTATATATATATACAGTGTATCATTTTATATTACCATCGCAAAGTGTGTAATGTCCCTTTAAATGAAACAAAAGAAGACAGCTATGAATCAGGCCTGATATTATAGCAAAATAGTGAAAATGGCTTATAAAATATGATACCCTGAAAATAAACTAAATATATAAAAAAATATATAAATCGGGGGGGCGTGTCCAAGCAGCGACTGGGAACGGTCGCACTTTCTTAATGCTCCAGCCGATTGCCTAATAACCCGCCAGTTTGGGGTACTTTTTACAGCGACTTACAGCACAATACGATTGGCACTGTTGATGCAGTGGTCTGTTTGAAGAAAACCGGATAGTTCTCTGTATTTGTGACGCCGGAACATAGGAACGGACAGTAAAGCCTGGAGTGGCGACTCAGGACAGGCAGCGCTACCCCCCTCGGTTTCCCGAGGGTCATTGTCAGGGCTGGAGATCAAATATTACTCTCTCACTCCTATTCAGCTTCTTTGAACAAGCAAAGAGACCTAGAGAAAAGAAATTTCGAGTCTACAAAGAAATCTAATACTGCGTAGCAAATATGGCTGCCACAGTGGAAACTACTTATGAGAACCGCATCGACGCCATTATGATGAGACTGGAGCATTGCTTTATGGACTTAATGCATAGAGCTCCTTGGGACTTTTTCACACAATCACACTTGGCATACTTCGACTTAGGGAGCAGAGCAAAAGCTAAAGAAGACAAGGCTGTGGAGGTCGGAGCTGCGGCCAAGGGCGCTCCCGTGGTTTCCCCTCTACAAAGCAATAAGGAAATAATAGTGAGAACTGTGTCGTCTTCCCTGAGGTCATACCGAAAAAAGATGCCCCGACAAACTAATAAACTACAAATGACTGATCAGCTACAGGGGAGTCCTGTGCGTAGAGTCCCTCTCAGGGCTGACACAACGTATAAGGACAGTGATGGCGTCGGCACAAACTGGATAATAGCTGCTAACCAAACCAAGAAGCTCAGTTCCCGTGGTCAAGCTGTCCCGCGGCATGAATTCGAAGCACTCCTCCAACAGGGAAATGGAGGCAAACCCAGGTCCGTAGCATACACTGACAACTTCTTGCCTCTCACGGATGCGGCTCAAATTTGGCAGATGGACATGTTTTGCAACTCTGGAAGAAAAGCCTCTAACAGACAGTCTATAATGCACAAATACTGGGACAAATTAAGGCCAGCTTGATAAATCAGTGGTATCGTTAAAGCAGTTGTATATTGTTGGTTTGAGTGGGTTTTAAACTTGTTTCCCTATGTTTATAATTAAGTGATAATGTTAGGTGTATCATTTATATTTGTTATCCCAGCAGACTATTTGCAGCACTCTGTAGCACGCTAGTAGTGAGCCTTTATGGAAAACTTTGCGCTTTTGACACTATGGAGGTATAGCGAATGTATTCATGCCCTTCAACACCTAAAAGTGTTTCCTATGGGGTTTAGGGGGGGCCCCGGGGGGGACACACATATGTAATTGAAAAAGGGATATTGATGCAGACGCGGTCTCAGATATCGGTAAGAAAAGGTGTAAAATAAGGTATAGCAATATCAACACCCCTCTGGTGGTCTACGGCCGGGACTGCTGCCGGGTGTTCATAACATTAATCAATTTCATCAAATTGTGTTATACCCAAAATAAAACTCTTTGAATAGTTTCATAGTTAATATTACACCACAACTAATTGAAAGTGTATATGGATAACCACTCAGGCGTAATAAGGTGGGTTAGGTTGGCTGGGATATTAGTTATGAGCAGATGCACTGTTTTCAAATTTGTTATGCATTTCTCTAGTTAGACCATGAGATTGGTTAATTGTTCTCTTTCTTTTAATTTTTGTTTTAGTATAGTGAGTTAAATGCTAACAAAGCATCCAGTCCTGACCGTTGCACCTTTATAAACATGTGTTAGAAACAATCAGATTTATGATGTCTTTAAATATGGTGCAAGGCGGTAAATTGTAGATTCTCCTACCTATCACAAGTCTGTTAATAGCCCCGAATATCATTTTTGCATGGATACAGGCCCAAGAGAGGCCTACATTTTAGTTACAGGGGGCCAATGAAAGAGAGCTATTGTTTTTGATGTATAGCTATAGTCAGCTCTATGATAAATACTCTGCGGGTTTGTATGTATCATTTAAGATATGTTACCATTACTTTAGCTATCTCTCAAAACAAGGAAAGAAATGGATGTTTTGGTTTCTAATTATCATTACATGAACAGATGTCTGAGTTATGCTATCCTGTAACTTTATCGATTTATATCATGTACAACCGCTTAATGATTTGTATGTCTTACTGACTTTAATAAAGCTCTTTTGAAAATTAAAAAATATATAAATCATTAAATAATAGTGTTAAAATCAAGCTTTGTCATTTAATACACACAGCGAAATAATAAAGATACTGACAGGATCTCTATATTTACCCCTTGGAAGAGACATCCTTTAAATTTAGAGGCCGCAGTACTTTTTTATTTTATTTTTTTATTTTTGGTTCAAATGGGTTATGCTTTAGGAAGATATATGGTATTACTATAGGTGAAAAAATTGTCGCTGTCATGTTTTTTGGATTCCTGTGTCCAAAAAAATGTTGCACTCTCAGGTGTGGAAAAGTGAAATAACCTTTATTAGGTAGACAGCAATGTTTCTGAAATCATAGTGAGGAATGTTTACTCGTCATTTTATGGCAGCGCGTTGCTTAGTTTTGGTGTCTGCTGCATCACTGCTGGCGTTGAACTATTGCATCATTTTTGACGTGCCACTTTTTCCTGCGCTTGGCACTGTTTAATTACGTGTTTTTTTCTCTATTTATTGCCTGTTTGTGAGCTGTGTTCTGTGTGCACTTCTGTGAACTATATTACTGTTTGTATAAATGATTGCGACCTCCTTCCCTATTTATTCGTCTACGTTTTTGCCTGTTATTTTGGTACTTTGCTTTCTCCTGAAGTTGTCAGCCTGACTTTTAGCTGTCTGACCATTCTTTTGCTGATGCCTTGTAATCTCTTACTCCAAACTTACTAGACATCTTGGTTACAACCTGGGATTTATCCAGTGAGTTGTGGCAGTGTAAATGTGCAATCACTACTCTGGGTCCAAACCTGGATGAAAAATAACCCCACTGCATTTCAAACATTCTCTAGAAATGGATCCTGCTGAAGAAGTGAATACTGTGACCCATTAGGGGCAACTGCTGGGTGAACATGCTGTGCACTTACAAAGTTTGGACTCAAAGATTGACCAACTCACTGAAATATTCAAGATATTCATGCAGATTGCTCATTCTTCATCTGTCCCAACTTCAGTACCTCTGTGACTTTTATTCTTCTCCTTCTAATGCCTGACAATCATGACGGGAATCCCGAGGAGTGTAGAGGGTTTTTGAACCAGTGCTGTCTTCATTTTTAAAATGTTTTTATCACTTTCTCCACACCAGCTTCTCAGGTTTCATCTTGATTTCATTGCTGAGGGGAAAAGCTCTGGCATGGGTATCCCCTCTTCTTGAAAAGAATAACCCCATCATTGGAGATCCTTAAAGGGACACTGTACCCAAAAAATTTTCTTTCGTGATTCAGATTGAGCATGAAATTTTAAGCAACTTTCTAATTTACTCCTATTATAAAATTTTCTTCATTCTCTTGGTATCTTTAGTTGAAATGCAAGAATGTAAGTTTAGATGCCGGCCCATTTTTGGTGAACAACCTGGGTTGTCCTTGCTGATTGGTGGATAAATTCATCCACCAATAAAAAAGTGCTGTCCAGAGTACTGAAAGCTTAGATGCCTTCTTTTTCAAATAATGATAGCAAGAGAACGAAGAAAAATTGATAATAGGAGTAAATTAGAAAGTTGCTTAAAATTGCATGCTCTATCTGAATTACAAAAGAAAAAATTTGGGTTCAGTGTCCCTTTAAGTATTTCTCTCAACTTTTTAAACTGTATTCAACAAGCCTGATCATGCTGCTGTTGCTGCTATAACCTGTTTACTCGACCATTATCAGTGTAATTAATGTGAAGCCCAATACGTAATTGAATTCAGACTGTAGCTTTTGAGACAAATCGGAACACAGGTGCCCTTAAAGCAGCCTTCTGACATTGAATATGTGACCGTTTGAAGGTTGAACTTGTGTATCGTAATTTACTTGATACCCTTGAATCCTTCATTAGCATGTAATTGACTGGATTCTGTGATACCGCCACCCCCACTTTTCCCGGCTGTTGCCATGGCAGCATCTGGTTGTTGTGTGGCGTACAGCGGGGACATTATCACCATGTGCCATGATTGCTCCTCTGCTCATTTGCTGTACACCTGTGCTTTCACCTGGGTGTGAGCCTGCCCCTATTTAAGGTAATCTCCTTCAGTCTGTTAGTGACCTAGTATAGGTTTGCCTCTGTGTACTCCTGGGTGCTATTTTTTGCTTTTTACTATTGTGTTTTATTGGACAGCCTGCTTGCTACTGAACCCTTGATTGCCTATTGACCATTCTACTGCTTAACCCTTTTGAGGCTCAGAAAGATTGGATTGCCTGCTTGCTACTGAACTCTAGATTGCCTATTGACCCTTCTACTGCTTAAAGGGATAGTAAACCCCAACAAATGTATTTTATGATTCAGATAGAACATACAATTTTAAACAACTTTCCAATTTACTTCTATTATCAAATTTTCTTCATTCTCTTGTTATCCATTGCTGAAGGGACAGCATTGCATTACTGACAGGAAGCTGAAACTATCTATTTAGCCAATCACAAAAGATAAATGTGTGCAGGCACCAATTAGCAGCAGCTCCCACTAGTGTATGATATGTGCGTATTCATTTTTTAACAAGGGATACTAAAGGAACAAAGCACATTTGAAAATAGAAGTGAATTTAAAAGTGTCTTAAAATGACATGCTCTATCTGAATCATGCAAGTTTAATTTTGACTTTCCTATCCCTTTAACCCTTTTGATACTCAGAAAGATTGGATTGCCTGTTTGTTACTGAAACCTGCATTTCATCTTGACCATTCTACTGCTTAACCCTTTTGATACTCAGAAAGATTGGACTGCCTGCTTGTTACTGAACCCTGCATTGCCTATTGACCATTCTACTGTTTTAACTCTTTTGATACTCAGACATATTGGACTTCCTGCTTGTTACTGAATCCTGCATTGCCTTTTGATCATTCTACTGTTTAACCCTTTGGATACTCAGAAAGATTGGACTGCCTGCTTGTTACTGAATCCTGCATTTCCTAGTGACCATTCCTTTGCTTAACCCTTTGATTCTCAGAAAAGTTGGAGTGCCTCTTCCCACTGAACCCTAGACTGCCTGGTGAGCATTTCTTTAATTTTTGGGTTACTCAGGGACATAGTACTGCCTTTTTACCTCTGAACCCTTCTCAGGTCTGTGACCTGCTCCTCATTAACCCTTGCAACTTGTGGTGCCAACTGTTCCTGTACTTCCTCATTCCTTCAAACTGTTACACTTAGTTCTAGGATTTTCCCTTACCTTTCTACTTGATGCTGGGATAAGAAGACTACTGGCCAGGACTGATAAGGAAATATCCCACAAATATTACAGATTCACATCATACCAAGAGACAAATGGAAAAATAAAGATCTCATAGATTGACTCGACCTTTAGTGCACTTGGTCCAAACATTTTCTATGCCTCCAGTAACTGCTGAATCCTCCCCTGCTGTTAATGACCTTGAACCTATGGAAGTAGGTTCACTTTGTCTTTTAGCTTTAGAAAATATGAGAAGATGTAATTAGGGACTTTGTTGCTGTGGCCAGAAAGGACATTTGCTGATGTTTTGTATAACTAAGCCAGTAAAAGATCAGGCTTGACTCATACTGGAAATGCAGGGTTAAGTCATACAAACATTTCTTCAATCTCCACAACTAAACTATATCCACCAACCATCATCAGTTTGGGGACAAAAGATTTTTGCTTTAATTGATTCTGGAGCGGCTGGCATCTTTATGATCTAATTTATGGAATAAGATTGCTGTCAAAAAGACAAGTGTGTGTGATTCTTTATCATTGTACATTAAATTTGAAATCTAAATCTACAATTATTTTTATTTTTTAAAATACATTTTTTTTTAAGAATACAAATCGTTATATGCATATACTATTATTATTTTTTTTTAAAGTATAATCTTCTTTTCAGGATATACAATACGATTTTTTCTTTTGGAAATTCATTTTTTTAATTACACTTCCAGCATGTGTCAACATGCTAGTTACCATTAAAGGACTTGTGATGTCAAAGCAAGTCAGTTCAGCAGTTTGCCTGGGAACTAGCTACTGCTTTGATTTCAATTAAATGTGGAACAATCGCTGACAGCCCTAGCACATCAGCATGTCAGGAAAACTTTTTAATATTTGTCACATAACATACAACATGGCTTAACATGTCAAAAGTGATTATTCTCATTTGCATCAGAAAAAGCTATACAGAGGAATATTGATTTTGATGTTTAAATTAGAGTTTTCATGGTAGCCAGCAAAACTGTCTGTAGCAGAATATTTTAGTTTTTTTATGTTGTTATTTACCATACAACATGCTTTAACATGCCTAAAGTGCTTATTCTGCCTTGCTTTTTACTTTAATGTACTAAGGAATGTTGCTTTTGTGAGCCATTTCTCCACATTTAATTGAAAGCAAACAGACAGCTGTGACATCACAAATCCTTTATCAAAAAGAGAACTAGCATTACTTTCGATAGTGTTTTGACACATGCTGAAAGTGTAATTCCAAATGAACAAGCTGTATTGTATTTCCAAAAAAGAAGATTGTACTTCCAAAAAAAGAATTGTATTTGTATTAATTTAGATTTGTATTCGTATGTCACAAATTATGTACAATGATAAAGAATCAAACACTTGCCTTTTTGACAATATTATTTCCATATGAATTCATCTCTGGCACATTTGTATCAAGTACCTCTGCGACATACAAAGACTGTTATACAAGTTTCTACCATCAGTAGTAGACCACTTGGTTCTGTCATTAATCTGTAGACTGTGCCTATAGAATTCTCTGTACGGGCACTTCACTCTGAAATCATTACCCACCCACTGATATTATATCCAACACTTGTGTTTCAATCATCCTGGTTCCCTTGGCTAAAGGAAAGACCCTTCCCTTATCTCAGCCTGAAACTGTTGCCTTGGAAGAATACATTCAGGTAAATCTTGTGTGGCTTCATAAAACCATCTTCCTTCCAGAGTGGGTTTTTCTTTGAAGTTGTAATGACTACCGAGCATTGAATTACTATTAAAACAGTTATCCTTTCCCATTGATTCTAGAGCGTTTGACCATTGGAAGGGAGCTACCATTTTTACCAAACTTGACTTAAGAGGGGCATATAATCTTATTTGAATACACAAAGTGAGATGAGTGGAAGACGGCTATTAACACGCTTTGGTTATTATATTTCTTGCAATGCCCTTTAGGGTTTGTAACACTCCAGCTGTGTTTCAAAATTGTATTAATGAGATCTTTTTCTGAACTACTTAAAAGAAATTTGTAATTGTATACCTGGATGACATACTTATCTACTCTAGATCAGAGGCAGAGTATGTTTCAAATTTACAGATGTTTTTACCAAGTCATCAAACATGTATACAATTTTTAGGTTATATAATTACTCCTGAAAGCTTTGAAATGAACCCCCAAAATGTATCTGCAGTTCAGATATGACCACAACCCATCAGGGTAAAAGGCTTACAATGCTTTTTGGAATTCACAAGCTATTACAGATGATTCATTAAGGGATTCTTTACTGTTATAGCACCTTTTATTGGTCTTGATATTGATACTAGAGAATACGTGTTAGTCTGTACTATTTGTGCAACCAATAAGATTCCCAAGCAACAACCCCAAGACTTACTCAAAGTCTACCTATTCCTAATAGGCCATGGCCTCACATTGCTATGAATTTCATCACTGAATTACCTCTTTCAGATGGCAATACTACAATTTGGGTAGAAGTTGACAGGTTCTCAAGATTGGTTAAGTTTGTTCCTTTACCAAAACTACCCACTGCTCAAGAATTGTCATTCCTGTTTATTGTTCACATACTCCGCTTATATGGCATTCCCATTAAGATGGTCTCTGATAGAGGAGTACAGTTTGTTTCCCGATTCTGGTACACCCTGTGCAAACAATTACAGATCACTCTAGCACTCTCTACTTAACTTAAATGGTTTGACCGAATGGACTAATCAAAAACTGGAAGCCTTCCTTTGAGCTTATTCATCAACTTGTCAAGATAACTGAACTCTTTTGCCCCTAGCTGAATTGGCACACAATTCCGGCTGGCATTCCTCTCTGTTGCCTGCACCATTTTTTGCTGCTTATGTATATCAACCCAGTACTTTCCTCCTGCCCTCTGTGTATTCAGGAGTACCTGCTGCTGATAAGACTGTAAATGACCTTCAACAACATTGGAGACAAATTTGTTTTGGCGGTATAAGCAATTATCTGACAGTAAATGACGGGTAGTCACCCATGTGTGGCTGTCAATGCATATCTTCATTTACATCAACCTTCGGCCAAGTTTGGTTCTCATTTTGTCAGATTTTTTGTGTTTAAAGAAAAGATAAACCAGTTTCTTACACGCTACCCTTATTAAGGCTGTGCAGAAGAAGGCAGCTGCTCACGGCCTTGTGCTCTTTTTGGAGCCGGCTTTCAGATATCTGATCTTAGTGTTGCACTTTCACAAGAAGAAATCCAGCTTCAAAAAGAACCCAAGGCTGAGAAAGTCTACCTTCTTCAGTATTCAGCAGCTAACAAAGCTCCCAAATGCACAGTCCTAATGCTTATCTCCAACATAAAGTATCCACCATGTCTCACGTCTCAAATCTGCAGTAATTAATAGTTTTTCAAGACATGTATGCCATCCTTCCCCTATTCTTGTTGATGGACAACAAAACTTTGAAGTTTCACATATTCTGGACTCTGAACGTTGTAGTAGGGGCCATTTTTATCTATTTCACTGGATAGGCTACCCTATAACTGAGCATTCAGTACGTGATATACATGGTCCGATTATGATTTTTTCATTGCACCCACCCAAATGAACCACGGTGATCCCACAGAAGTGGCTCTTTGGAGTGGAGGATATCTGTCACATTTTTGGTTTTCTAGCAATGGATATTTACCAGTGTCATTTTTATAGCCGTGTTGCTTAGTTTTGGCGTCCGTTGCATTTTTATTGCGCATTGCTCTTCCAGTGCTTAGGACTATTTAATAATGCAGTATTTCTGAATTCACTGCCGTTTGTGTTCTGTTTGTGCCTCTGTTAGCTGTTTTACTGTTTGAAATATCCTGGCATGTTTATACAGGTACATTTTTGCCTGCTGATTTGGTACTTAGCTCTGTCTGGGTGTTGTTGCTTCAATTTGGTGTCCATTGCATCACTGTTGAAGTCGAACGATTGCATCATTTTTGACGTGACAATTTTTCCTGCACTTGGCACTATTTAATGATATGTTTTTTCTCTATTTATTGCCCATTTGTGAACTGTGTTCTGGGTGCACTTCTGTGAACTATATTACTGTTTGCATTACTGATTGTGACCTCCTTCCCTGTTTATTTGACTATGATTTTGTCTGCTGATTTAGTACCTTGTTCTGTCCTGAGGTTGTCAACCTTGGCCTGTTTTTGGATCTCCCTTTCCCTTCTGCTACAGTTTTGATGCAGCCAGTTCGGTACCTGACTTTTGCCTGTGTGACCATTCTTTTGCTGAAAGTTTGTATTATCATTATTAGTAATAATATTAATAATAAATAAATCAACTAAAATTTCCCCTAAGAGAATCTAGCACCAGGAGGCAGGAAATTAGTCAGGGAGACTAAGGGTTGGAGTCTCAGTAAGGGGCAGAGTTGGGGAATTGGGAGGGGTTTGATGGGACATTAGTGGGCTAAGTTTAGTCAAGATGTTAGGTTGTCCCACGCAAGCTGGGATGTTTATAATGTAAAGTGAGATACATTATCAGAGCTCTGATAAGGTTGCCATCTTGCAAAATGTAATAATGATTTATATACTGTATGTAAGAACGTTAAGTCAATGAAAGAATATGCTTCCCTTATCTAAAATTACAACTAATTTTAAATCTAGAAAAAGTGCAAAATAGTAATATACAATTTGCATAAATCAACATAATCTCTGAATTTTAGGCATTGTTTGCTAAGTAAAGTCAAGCAAGAATTCCTCATTGTAATCTATAAACCATGTAGATAAAACAATTTGGAGAAACAGTCTTTTTTTTTTTTAAGAAGTCATGCTATGCCAAAGTGACATATTTTACTTGTTTCCTTCAATGTGACGCATTTAGGAGATTTTTCCATCTGCTTTCACATCATCTGCCAAGTTACTAATGCTAATGTTATATTTAGATTTTGGGACTATTTAGATATATGACGTATATAATAATATTTCTGGTGATTAAACAAACATGTATATTGTTATGTTAACAAACTGCAGTATAGTTTGTGAATTAGTATGCGTTTAAATATCTTAGCTTAAAGGGACATTAAACCATTTTAACATTGTATTATAAAAAATGTGTTTATATGTGTAGTTAAAAACTTTGCAATATACATTGATTATTTATTTAGTCTGATTTCCTTTGATGTAATTCTAAAAATTATGGGTTTTCCAAAGTGGAATTGAAGTGCAGACTCCAGACTTTACCCTGGTATAAATTCCTTTTAAAGGGACAGTCTACACTTTAGTCATTTTAGTCATTAGAAAGTGTAACCAATATTTTAAGGTCTACACCTTAGTCATCTTAAAGTCTTACCTTAGATTAAGCTTCAAATAGACTCCTGCACCCTTTCTATATCATGCAACAGGAACGGTAAAAAAGTTATTTTAAAATGAATATTGTTTCTGGACACTTTGAAATGGCTTCCAAGCTCCGCTCACTGATGACATCACAAACTGGACTGCATATGACATTCAATTACAAAAGGCTCACTAGTTGGATTCAACAGACTGTCAATGCTATTCAGCAGAGTGCCTAGATGCAGCCCAGATCATGATGTCATCAGTGGGCGGAGCTTGGCAGCCATTTCAAAGTGGCCAGAAACAATATTCATATTAAAATAACTTTTTTACTGTTCCTGCTGCATGATATAGAAAGGGGTACAGGAGGCTATTTGCAGCTTTATCTAAGGTAAGACTTTATGATGACTAAGGTGTAGGCCTTTAAATATTAGTTTCACTTTCTAATGACTCATTTAACCCCTTAACAACAGGCAATGTACCCTGTCATTCGTGCATTTAGGCGTTAAATAGCGTAGGTCTCACTGACAGCGGTGAGACTGTGCTAATTCTGCATGCCTCTGAATACATAGCTGATGTTAATTGGTAAAACCGGTCTCTGATTGGTCTTAGCAGAGAAAATAAAATAAAGGAAAATTGGGTTACAATATGGTGGTACCTATTGCTTTATGTATACTAAAATATTACTTTTCAATTTTTAAAAATACTAGATTTAAAAAAAGACTAATCTTTGCATTAAATGCATTATTCTATCATGTTTTTTAAAGGGATATGAAATCCAATTTTTTTCTTGCATAATTCAGATAGCGCATGCGATTTTAAATCAACTTTTCAATTTACTTCTAATATAAAATTTGCTTCATTCTATTTGTTGAAGGAGCAGTAATGCACTACTGGGAGCTAGCTAAACACATCAGGTGAGCCAATGACAAGAGGCATATATGTGCCGGCACCAAGCAGCAACATCCTCTCTGTAGTGCACTGCTGCCCCCGAGCCAACCTAGGTATGCATTTCAAATGTTGTGTTTCATGTCCCTTCAATTATCACATTCTAACTGTAACAAAATTTGTATATTGGCATTCTTTGAGTGAGCTAAGACCAAATATATAATTTAAATAATTTTTTATTATTTTTAGATCTTAATCTGCAGCTATGTTTAAAATAATGCAATGGGGTAATTCTCATTTGGTATTGTAGAACTGCCTAAATTCTCAAAATTGACCATCAAAACTCTATATATTTTTAAAGTAGACAACCCATGGTATTAGTCAAGGTCAATTTTTATATTCCATGATATTATTTTGCTGCCAAATACAATCATATAAAGAAATTGTAAACTTTTTCACAATCTTTGGGTTTCTTATTGAAATGATTTACACACAAATACTGCAGTCATAAACCAAATGGTTGTAAAAGCTTTTCTGGGATCCCCTTTGTTCAGAAACAGCAGACATGCATGGCTTTGCCATTGGTTTTTGGCAATTAGAAGGCGGCTAATTGCTGCAGCCCACCACAATACTAATATTCCCAGTAGTAAAGGAGTTAACCAGTAGTGTAGGGTTTTCCCACCCACTTGACACCTCCCACCCCCATGATTACTTTTTACCTTTTATTTTATAATATTTATTAATTATATAAAGGTATAAATCCCCAAACCCAGAATAATTCCAAAATCCAGACTTATTTTATTCATATTTACAAAAAATAATAAATAATATTATTTAAAACTACAATTTTCATCACAATTGAATCACAAACATCTTTGCCTGAATTTTTTTTCTTAAATGCTAATGCACCTCTATATTTATTTAAGACAATTATTAGCTTTCTGATTACAGTACTGTACTATTTCTATGATGCTACTATGTATACAAATGTAATAAAAATTGTATAAAACTACCTTTAGGCTGTAAGTATAAGTTGTATTACGACATATAAATATTGAGTATTTATCAAAGCGTCAACTGAAAATACGATTGAATCCCGCGTCGTATTTGTCGTGAGATTGATCAACCGTAGTTATCAAAGCATCAAGATCGTCAAATGTTGAAATGAGTTACAAAATATACGCTCCTGCAATCTCAATCCGACGCAGATCGATGCTTGTGTCATTACAGATGTTTCGAATTCACATTCGACTCTATTTGACCATTTTCCCAGTTCATCAAACATTTCACAGGTACGCTTGCATCTATTCTGACGCAGCGTACCTAGTTTTCAATCCGCCACCCTTGAGGCCGCGGATGCCATAGAAATCAATGGGAGACTGAAAACACAGAAAGCTTATGTTCGATGCTGCAAGAGAATGAAGTATATTACATAATAAAAGTAAATAAGAAACTTTATTAAAATAGTATACCCTTTCTAAATCAAACAATATTATTGCTCCCCATTTGGTGCACTAGTAGATATAGGGATAAAAATGAAAAAATACGTTACTACTTATGGATTATGTTACAACTTTGTCTCTCATTACAAAGCAAGGGGACTATTATTTCTCCATATTTTTTTAAACGTTTTGCCCCAAACTTGTCGCAATAATAGATATAGAGATAAAAATTAAATAAATACACAACATAATATAGTTAACTTCCTTTTTATTTTTTTGGAAATATCTATTTGCACCATGCTTAAGCCATGTAATACAAGTCAGCACTCTCCACTTCGCACCAAATTTGACGCAACATTTTTCGCACCAATTATGACGCAAACTCCTAAACAACTCACACACTAGTGAATTTTTCAACCACTTTTGATTGGAATATGCATAATCACATGATTTATGGCATCAGCCAATCTGATTCAAATATACATTTTAAACTATCACTAACAAACCAAATTGCTCGATACTTGTGTCATTGATCACTCATCAGAACTTGTAAGTGCCATTTGTTACATTGTGTATTATACGTTGAAAGTATGTATATGTGTAATTAGTATTAAAGATAAACATTGATGCTGACATTAGGACACAGAGTGTAATATTTTAGACAATGATTTTAAAATTCGAATTGATGTTTGATTCAATATAATCTTAAGATGGTAGCTCAAAGGGATAGCCCACCTAACATTAAACTGTAATGAATCAGATACAGCGGAAAATAAAATCACCTCTTTACTGTCATGCTATTTTCAATGTATTTCTTCCTTCTCTTGAATTTCTTTTTCAGTAAGAAATGTCATCTTATATGCCAGCCCATTTTATAACACCTGTGTAGGGGTGGTTTTTAAAACTAGATTGCAATCAGGAGGGGTTACACAGGTACAGAAAGGAAACTGGCCCAGCTCTTAAAATATCCATTGATAGCAAATAAATACATATGCTACCCTGATTACATGTTATATTCGCAATTATTCATGCTCAGAATAATAATACATTTAGACTATATAGATATAGTGGTATAAATAAACACTGAGATATGAAAGACACATTGTTTAGAACAAAAAAGGGAATTTAGGGACATGTAAATATGTTTGCAAAATATTTCTGACATAACACACACACACACACACACACATATATATATATATATATATATATATATATATATATATATATATATATATATCAACCAAGATCAGCACTCACCAACACCTCCATATACTGTGTGCTCTGCTGCAATCATAACAACAATGAACAGGTTTGTTGAACTGGACTCGGTGATAGGTTGTGTTTTACTTTGCATGTGACCAAGGCCTCTGTGAGGGGCCAAAACGTTATGTGTTACGTTGTTTTGACACATTAAAGGTGGTTGCAGTAATTCTCTGGTGCTTGCTTACTTGTTGTTCATATGGGATTTTCACTGAGTCCAGTTCAACAAACCTGTTCATTGTTATATACTGTATATAAGTATGTGCAAAGATATATGTACAAATTCTAGCATTAATAATCATTTATAAAAAAAATATGAGATAAAAGCATATCATGACTTCTAGAAATACAAATACACATTAATTTATGTGAAAGTATCATATAACAGATTTTTTTTTGTATAACAAATAAATATAAAAATAACTTTCTATGAGGTATTGTTTGTTCAGGTATAAATCTATCTATTTCTTGGACATTAACAGATGAAAAATTAAAGATTAGCTTTAGAGAAATGTGCTTGTTCATGGACAGTAATGAAATGGTATAAATAAAGTTGGGAAAAACCCAAATAATCGCGACATCGATGACTGTTAGTTAACAGTCCAATGCTCATCGCGCCATACTTGACGCGCGTGTTTTTTACTTTTTTTTATAAATAAAGGCATCTTATGTGGATCTGCGTCAGCGATGTATGCCGATGTCTGGCGAGTGTATTGATGTCATCAAATGCACCCAGATCCCCCTTGGTCCCAAGATGCAAATATAGAAATATTCCAAAATCTAAACTAATGCCTGGAACCTCCCCGATATTTCTGCCTTTTAACCTTTTAGTCAGGCTCCTAGATTTTGAACAAGTTGGTCAAACCCTGATATATATATATATATATATATATACAGGGACGCATACAACCTACGCTAACCTTTCCTAATACCAGTTCCTCTCCTCCACTGCAATCCCCTGAACCCTCTTAGCATGTAAGCCTAAAAGTCCAGCTGTTTGTAGATCACCTTCTTAAGAGATGACTACAACAGTGCAACTCTTGGCAGGGCCCTCTACCCTATAATTGTTTTGTTGTACTCCCCCTTTGTTTATAGCGCTGCGGAATCTGTTGGCGCTCTACAAATAACCGATAATAATATATATATATATACAGTATATATATATATATATATATATATATATATATATAATCCCAGGGAAGCACACTCTTCAAACTACCAGGGCCAACAGCAACAATATAGCCAAACAAAGTACAGACACTCTCTGGATTTCTTCAACAAGTTAAAGTCAGTTGTTCATTTAATTGGTGCTCTGGCTCCATGAAATACTTAGGAATTTTCCTTGATAAAACTCTAGATGATGTGTTTAGTTTAAAATTTAACCCAATTAAGGATGGAATTGTGAGGGACCTCTCTTTGTGGTCCACTAAAAAACTATCTTGGATTGGCCGCATAAATGCTATCAAAATGAATATATTTCTTAGACTGTTATATATCTTGCAAACTCTCCCCATACCTTTACCTCACCAATACATCCCGAATATGCCAAAAATATTTAGCTTATTTATCTTTAACAGGAGACCCCCCTAATAAACAAATAAACTGTTAGGGGGAATGGAGGTCCCAGATATGGCTGCTTATAGGCATGCAGTATTTTTACAAAGGGTAGTAGAATGGAGATTACATGGCAATTATAAACTGTGGGTTCCCTTAGAAAAAGGAATCAGCAGGACCCCTAACATAGGCCTAGTTTCCATTGAGGTGGTAAAGTTTGGAAACTGGTGGTAAAAACATTTATCTCCATTAAAGTCTATGGAGAATTTTTATGTTATCACCAGTTTCCGAATTACCCCACCTCAATGGAAACTAGGCCATAGTTGGCCAGTTTGTATAAACGCCCAAACAGTTCACAAATTTTGAACCCCATCACTAAAGACACCTTTTTATTGTGGGAAGAAACTAACAAAAGGAACCCTTATTTGTCGTCAAGACTATCCCCTCTCACATGCTTTATAGATAACCCTGTATTCTAATTAGGTAAAAATGTTTTGACCTCCTGGTCAACCCTATACATTGACGATTTATAGGTCAACTTTCTCATGGGAGATAGTACAATCTGTTTGCAGTCTGAATTATTGGAGAGAGGCTTTACATAGGCCACAAACTGGTTCACATATACTGTAGGTGTGCACAAACTACCTTACACACTATACTCATTCTTGTAACTTGATTCGCCCTTTAACTAATCTTGAATAATAAATGCAACTACCTCTCACACGTTGTCTTAGATAAAATTATCAGAGATACCCCCCCCCCCCCCAGGTCACTTACCCCTATCAATAGAAAATTGGGAGAAGTAAACTGGAATTAGAATTCTACCTCAGAAGGCCTTTAGTTATTTTGGATTTTGGAATATTTTTATATTTGCATCTTGGGACCCAGTGTAAACAACAATATCTTATGTCATTTAGGCAATATTTACATGTCATAATACAACTTATACTTACAGCCTAAATGTAGTTTTATATAATTTGTATTACATTTGTATACATAGTACCATCATACAAATAGTATGTGTGTGGTATGAGTTTAGTGTTGCCACCCGCCTGGTATCACCGGGACAGCCCTGGTCTGGGACTGTATGTCCCGTATCCCGGAACTACCCTCAAATGCCCCGGGCTGTCCAGCTCCCCTGTCACACTGACACACAGCAAGTAACTATCAGCAGACATTAAAAAAAACTTAGGTGGCTGGGCCGCCAGGGCAATTTCAGTGTATTGGTAGAGATGGGGGGGGGGGGGGTTGTTAACAGGTGTCAGTAATATTGTGGCCATTTGTGGGTCTATATTTTGCATTAGGATTTGGGTGTCATATGGGGCAATCACATGTGACCAGGCACCAACCAATCCTGTAACCTGATTCTCGAAGGTAGAAGCCAACTCCACTAGCTGTTAATCCAAAAACACTGCTATGGCATATATCAACACAGAGAGAAACAAATGGCGATAACCTACTGAGTGCTCTTGCAATTGGAGAATCGTAATGTGCAGAAATTTGACAGTCAATGATTTCACTGTAAGGTACCTTTACTTTTCCAGTTCATGTTTCTTATATATTACTAACAATTTGATCTCAGATGTAATAAGAGAGATGTCCCTTGACATTATACAGAGATTACAAAGATAATGCTTTATACAAACAAGATTTTTTTTCAAAAACGGTTCTTGATAAAACATTTTTTATATAAATGAGACATTTTGAACTCTTGACATTTTATTCCATTCAAACTTTTTATTCTCAATTAGTTTTTATATATACCTATATAGGTTTATACAATATTTTATTGTGACATTGAATATTCTATTCTATATCAGAGGAGCACTGAGATAACACTTCTTCTCAAGCTGGGTAAATCAAACATTTCAGGGAGGGAAGACATTACTTGTTGTTAGTTCGTCCTTTGCGGCTATCATACACTGACTTTGACAATAGAAGTATCCACATATATTGTTAAAACCACAGTCTTTGATGGGGTGGTTTTGTGTTTATAAAGAGAAGTTAATATTAATTGCCAACCAAAAATGTAAAAAACATAATCTATGCTTACCTGATAAATGTATTTATTTCCGGATATGGTGAGTCCACGGAATCATCAATTACTAGTGTAAATATCTCTCCTGACCAGCAGGAGGTGGCAAAGAGCACCACAGCAAAAACTGTTAAATACCACTCCCCTTACCCACAATCTCCAGTCATTCGACAAAAAGGAAAGGAGAAAGGAAGTAATATAAGGTGCAGAGGTGCCTGATGTTGATAGAAAAATAAACTGTCTTAAATAAAGGGTGGGCCATGGACTCACCATATCCGTAAAGAAAGAAATTTATCAGGTAAGCATAAATTATGTTTTCTTTCCTAAGATATGGTGAGTCCACGGAATCATCAATTACTAGTGGGAATCAATACCCAAGCTAGAGGACACAGATGATAAGGGAGGGACAAGACAGGTAATCTAAACAGAAGGCACCACTGCTTGAAGAACCTTTCTCCCAAAAGAAGTCTCAGCTGAAGCAAAAGTATCAAATTTGTAAAATATTGAAAAAGTGTGTAAGGATGACCAAGTAGCAGCCCTGCAAATCTGTTCCATAGAAGCTTGATTATTTAAAGCCCAAGAAGAAGAAACAGCCCTGGTAGAAAGAGCCGTGATTCTCTCAGGAGGCTGCCATCCAGCAGTCTCATAAGCCAAGCGAAAAATACTCCTCAACAAAAATGAAAGAGAAGAAGCCATAGCTTTCTGACCCTTTTTCTTCCCAGAATAAACAAGAAATAAGAAAGAAGACTGATGAAAATCCTTAGTTGCCTGTAAATAAAACTTTAAAGCACGTTCCACATCTAGGTTGTGCAACAAACGTTCCTTATGAGAAGAAGGATCAGGACACAAGGTAGGAACAACAATCTCTTGATTAATATTCCCATCCGAAACCACCTTAGGAAGAAAAACTAAGGCAGTTCGCATAACTACATAATCAGAATGAAAAATAAGGAAAAGAGATTCATACTGCAAAGCTGAAAGCTCCAAAACTCTTCGAGCAGAAGAAATAGCAAACAAAAAGAAAACTTTCCAGGATAAACACTTAATATCCAAACAATGCATAGGTTCAAAAGGAGCATGTTGACGAACTCAAAGAACCAAATTGAGACTCCACGAAGGAGTAGCAAATTTAAACGTAAGCCTGACTCTAACCAGAACCTGGCAAAATGACTTAACATCTGGCATATTTGCCAGACGTTTATGCAACAAAATAGATAAAGCAGACATTTGACCCCTCAAGGTACAAGCAGATAAACCCTTCTCCAAACCCTCTTGGAGAAAAGACAAAATCCTATGAATTTTAACTCTATTCCAAGAAAAACCTCTGCAATCACACCAATACAAATATATACACCAAATCTTCTAATAAATCTTTCTAGACACAGGCTTACAAGCCTGAATCATAGCTTCAATAACTGATACAGAAAAACCACGCTTAGATAATATCAAGCGTTCAATCTCCAAGCAGTCAGCTTCAGAGAAATGAGATTTGGATGAAGGAAGGGCCCCTGAAGTAGAAGGCCCTTCTGTAACGGAAGACTCCAAGATGGAAGAGATGACATCTCCACCAGATTCTGCGAGGCCTTGCTGGAACAATGAGAATCACCAATGCCCTCTCCTGTCTGATTCGAGCAATGACCCATGGAAGGAGAGTGAACTGAGGAAAAACATACGCTAGACTGAAGTTCCAAGGAGCATCTAAAAGTACAGCCTGAGGATCTCGAGACCATGATCCATACCTTAGAAGCTTGGCATTCTGACGAGATGCCATGAGATCCAGCTCTGGCTGCCCCCACTTGAGAATCAAGTTAGAAAATACCTCCGGATGGAGTACCCACTCTCCTGGATGAAAAGTCTGTAGGCTTAGAAAATCTGCTTCCCAATTGTCCACCCCAGGAATGTGGATCACAGACAGACAACAATTGTGGGACTCTACCCACTGAATAATCCTGGCTACCTCTGTCATGGCCAAGGAACTCAGAGTCCCCCCCTGATAATTGATGTAAGCCACGGACGTTATGTTGTCCAACTGAAATCTGAAAAACTGGACTGAAGCTAACTGAGGTGAGGCCAGAAGAGCATTGAAGATTCTCCTCAGCTCTAGAATATTTATAGGAAGAACCGACTCCTCCCGAGTCCAAAGACCCTGAGCCTTTAATGAACCCCAGACAGCTCCCCATCCCAAGACTGGCATCCATGATCACAATCACCCATGTAGGTCTGTGGAAGCAGGTTCCCAGAGAAGATCCTAGGACAACCACCACAGAAGAGAGTTTCTTATCTCCTGATCAAAAACAATACGTAGAGACAGATCTGCATAATCCCCTTTCCATTGTCTGACCATGCACAACTGCAGAGGCCTGAGATGGAACCAAGCAAACGGAATGATGTCTATAACTGACACCAGATCAATAACCTCCATACACTGAGCTACTGATGGCCAGGGAAAGGCCTGAAGAATAAGACAAGGATTGAAGATCTTTGATTTTCTGGCCTCTGTCAGAAAAAACTTAATTTCTAGGGAATCTCTTATTGTTCAAAAAAATACCACTCCTGTAGCCGGAATCAAGGAAAAAATGTTGCATAAAAAACATTAAACTGAAAATCGCATACAAAGTAATATAAAAATCATGAGCCAGAACCTTGTCAATGCCCTGTAATATAACCCCTCAGAAAAACTGAATTAACCATTTAAGTGCCAATATAAGAATATAATATAGCACTTACCATAAAAGTAACTGCCCTGCAGTAGGCAGCTCACAAAGTTTAAGAGGCACCCTCCTCCTATGGACCTGTGAAAAATGAAAAGACTGCAAACTTAAACAGGCTTTCTGACAAGGGCAGCAACAAAACAATCGGGAGGCACAGAGGGGATTATACCCCCCAAGTTCCCAAATGCTTAAAAGCCACCAATTCTCTATTGAAGAGACTGACATAGACTACGGCTTAACGATTAGCAAAGCTCAGAACATCTTGTCCTGCTTTGAAAATAACAAACTCTTGATTGTAGAATCTTACAGACGCCTAACTTTACCACCTCCTTGCAACTACTACAGGCAAAGAGAATGACTGGGGATTGTTGGTAAGGGGAGTGATATTTAACAGTTTTTGCTGTGGTGCTCTTTGCCACCTCCTGCTGGTCAGGAGAGATATTCCCACTAGTAATTGATGATTCCGTGGACTCACTATATCTTAGGAAAGAAATCTTATCTCATATTGAATTTGAGGCCGTAAAAAGCCACGCACCAGGCCACACCCAAGTCATACCCAAAGCCCACACCCAAGCCACACCCTCCCCACCCCCATTTAAAAAGTGTCCAGGAATCCTCTGGACAAAAGGTGGCAACCCTATGTGAGTTGTCACTTTAAAGGTTAAGTAGTATCTGTGTGTGAATGTCCTTCAAGATTGTGAGTGCGCAGTGAGTTGCAAATTTGTTGTGTTTGGTGTAAGCTGCCCCTTAAAAAAACTGTGCTTTGTGTGCGTGCATGTCTGTCCCTTTGACTGAACATACCTTTAAGACTTATGCCTCCCTTTAAGACTTTGGGAGCATGTAAGGTTGTATGTGTGCGCATACTGTTATCTGTCCCTTGAAGACTGTGTGAGTTGTTGCTTTAAAGTAGTGTGTATGTGTGTTTGTCCTTTAAGACTGTGAGTGTGCAGTGAGTGGGGAATGCTAAGGTGTGAGTTGTCACTTTAACCCTTTGGCTGCTAAGCCATTTCCCACTTGTATGCTACGCTGGTTTTGAGCTTTTTGTTGCAGTTCATGTTTAAACACTTTTTGAAGTAAAGTTTTTGTGAATAAACTATACTATTATATATTGTTTTTTTCAGCATACCTAGCAGATTTCAAACATACCATTATTATTTGTGTATGTCTCAAAAGGTTTTAAAAATAAAGCATAAAATATGAAAAAGTGTATTTATTTACTCCACACTCAATAAAAATTAGTTTGTAATTTTATTTTTCTAAGCTCTATCAGCAAAACCTGTGTTGCTAAATATTTACAGTAGGTAACCTGTCTAAAATAAGCAGAAATTGAGAACATTTTACTGTGTTTTTCTACTGTTTTATTGCTGTTGTGTCAATTTGATAGACTATCACAAAAAGCATCTTTAAATTTGATGTATTGTTGCCAGCAGTTAAACAGCTTCAGCTGCCTGGGAAGTTAAGATCTGACAACAAAACTATATATTTTTAGAAACTACACCCCCAGCTGCATCAAATGAGGTTTTATTTGTATTTGTATCACAAATCTGAAGTGTTCAACAAATAAGCGAATATCACACTTGTAAAAAAAAAAAAAAATTAAACAAAGCGACATGTTCATTTATATCTTACGGACTCCAAATTTGTGCTAGCAATACATGCAGCCCCTCATTTGATGCGCCAAGGGGAGTACTTTCCAAAACTGTGTACCTTGTATACTGTGTCTTAAATTCCCAGGTGACTGCAGCTGTCTAATTGTAGACACCACCCCTAAATAAGATTTCCAAGGTTGCCATATCTGCAGTTAAACAGCTCTAGCCACCTGGGAAGTTAAATAAGACTACATAAAGTACCCATTTGTAGAAATGTTTTATTGCACAAATGTACCCATTTGTAGAAATGTTTTATTGCACAAGCATTTCTAGCGAAATGCTTGTGCAATGCTGCCCCCTGCACATTCGCAGCAGAGGGTGTCAATCAACCCAATCGTATCTGATCGGACTGATTGCTGTTCTCCACCTCAGAGGTGGCAGCTCATCAGAGCGCAAAGCTCTCTTTTGCTTTCTGAACATGTTCCTCATGCAACAGTGCCCTTGCTATATAGAAATTTAAATAATGGCACACCAGTGTTAACGTTATCCACATATACATGGTAAACTTTAATAAATATTGGGTAGAGTAAGTCGCACATTATTTTTTCACTGGCAGCAAGGGAGGAGGGACAACAGTCAGGGGATGATAGAACAGAATCATTGCCAGTGTATACCCTAAAATGACAGCGCTACGGAATTTGGCGGCGCTATACAAATAAATAATAATAATAGGTGTATCCACTAGAGCTCTTGCACAGCTTATACAGCTTGATCCCATAGCGAGCTCTCTTAGAAGGAATGTATTGTTTAAAAACAATACGTCCCTTATATAAAATCAAGGATTCATCGACCGATATGTTCTGGCCTAGAGTATAGCACTCTTGAAATCTTTTGAAAAAGCCGGAATACGGCCGAAACATGTTAGGGGAGAGGTCTAATGGGACCCTGGTTTTTTAATAACTAGATTCATGGTTAACGCTAGTTGACTGGCATACGAACAGATATTATTGGATCACATATGTACCTATGTACTGATCACCTTTACCATTTATTAATATTTGAGGTATAACTGAGCACTTAACATGGGAACCTGATTGAGGTTATTAGACCTTTGCTACAGGCAGATTTATTGCATTGCCTATCCACAATTTTTATAACGGCTACAGGTACCTCTAACCCGTTCTTGCAGATCAGAGAAGTGTCATTCTATTTGTGCACCTAAGCACAACATACACCCAATATTGAGAGATTGTTGGCTGCCTTTCATATTTTTATATAACTAAAGCTATAGGTATCATATAAGTTGTGTCCGATATTGACATAGCAATGTTTACTCATATATAATGGTATATATAACAATAGTGATCATATCTGATTTACACCTAGCAGTCTCGATATTGTACGTTGGTAACTCTTAGTACACATTCTACTGGGTTCTATTATTATTCATGAGTTTTCCATGTCTAGCATTATGTTTTAATGTTAACCCGTTTTTATCTATTTTTCAATAAAGTGTGTGTGTTTATTTATAATATTGATGTAACCACCCATATTATCTGAAAGGGAATGAGTGCTTAAATGTATCCTTTTTTTAGCTTCTCTTAGCTAAACAAGTAAAACTAGATACACATCACCTAATAGCCTAATACATATTGCACCTAAGGCCTGACAGATATTTTTAAAGGCGTTATCCCTCACTTATTGTAACTTTAAAAGTACTTCCATCAAATTTCTATCTCTATAAACCCTTGAAATCTTGCCAATAAATGGTCAAGAACAGGCCTTATTTTAAACAATCGTTCATGTTCTAGGTTGCCCCGTGGCAGAGCATTTGCATTGTTATTATAATCCAAAAACTTGAGCAGTAACAAATTGGTCACAGTCCACCAATGTACTCTGGCATGGCGGCTCAATTCTGCACCAGTATTTTGAAAAAATTGCTCAGCATACAGATTTGTCTGGTGAACAATCATTTCTAGGAACTCATCACCCAACTGAAAGTAGTTAATGGGCTCAAAATCTGTAGTGCCCACCAAGAAGCCAGAATCTCCAGTAAATTGAGGCAACACTGGCTGAACCAAATTAGGGGAGGTCCAGTTGTAGCTTGGAACAGGCCTGCTTGCACCTGGGAATGCAACATTTCTCATGCCTATGACTCCACTATGCTGTATGGTCACTAAGGATGTTGTTGCAACATCCCCCATGCCCATGACTCCCACAGTAATTTGTGTGGCCACTGAGGATGTTGTTGCAACATCCCCCATGCCCATGACTCCCACAGTAAGCTGTGTGGCCACTGAGGATGTTGTTGCAACATCTCCCATGCCCATGACTCCCACAGTAAGCTGTGTGGCCACTGAGGATGTTGTTGCAACATCCCCCATACCTAGGCTGACCATATTGCCTCTTTAAAAAGGGACACATATTAAAAATACATATGTCAGGGCTGTTTTCAGGGCTGTTTAAAGAAATGTTTTGTATAAGAACCCTCACATATGTATTTTTCATATATGTTCCTTCTTAAAGCGGCAATATGGTCAGCCTACCCATACGCATGACTCCCACAGTAAGCTGTGTGGCCACTGAGGATGTTGTTGCAACATCCCCCATGACCATGACTCCCACAGTAAGCTGTGTGGCCACTGAGGATGTTGTTGCAACATCTCCCATGCCCATGACTCCCACAGTAAGCTGTGTGGCCACTGAGGATGTTGTTGCAATATCCCCCATGCCCATGACTCCCACAGTAAGCTGTTGGGGCACTGCAGATGTTGCTGCCATCCCTCTGCCACAGGAACTGACAGCTCTGAACTGTCTGCGGCCACGCCGTGGATCAGTTAGTTCAACTGTCTTAGTTGTACTGTCACTATATGATGACAGCCCAGGGAAAAAGTCGGTGTCAGAATCTTCTATAGCAGATCATCAGATGTCATCAGAGAAGGAATTAGAGTCTGAGTTCATGAGAATCTCAGCTGCTTCCTCAGCACTCAGCAGGTGCTTAGCTTAATTCTCTTTACAAAAATAAAGATATTTTTAAAGAAATGATTCTGCTAGAAATAAAAGATATCAATTTTACTGCAAAAAATAAGCTTTTTGTAGCAAAAATGAAAGGATTTTAGACTATGGGGAGAGCTGAGCAAAGAGGATGTTTACTCACCTCACACACAGGCTAAAAGACTGATAATAAAAATATTTAAAAAAAAAACATCCCTCTACCATTGATAATTTGTAACCATATGATCTAGGTGATCATGGGATTACAAATATAATATTAGGAGCCATATTGGAAAAGGGAATGTGACATTTCATAGCTAAGTGATTCATTTAATTTTCTTTTGTTTTTCCTTACTCGCATTAAAGTTTTCCTCCCCCGCCCCCCATTTTCGCTTAAATTCATTCATGCTCTCACTGCGTATCTCCTTGGTTTCTCTGGTCTCGTGTCCAACGCCATTCTGGGGGGGTTTGTTGTGACGCATCCGCCCGCCTATTTTACTTACCTCTGCAGTTCGTCAGCAGTCTTCTCATTCGACGGTACTCCTCCTTGTTTGAGATCGTAACTTTGTTGTTAAATTATTTTTTTTTCTAATTATTTTCTTTTCTTCTTCATATTTAGTTATTTGCTGCCCTCCGGTGGCCTTATATTGTATTACCAGAGGAAAAAATTTATATTGATTCATTTTATTGTTATTTTTTGTCAGAGAAGTTTGGGTTATTTTAATTTTCATATATTTATTTTATAATAAATTATTTTATTTTTTATTTTTGTTCATTCAGTTTTATTGTGGTTATATTTTTTCCTATAATAAATATGTCTCAAGACTCTTCATCCCCTACCCCTCTGACTGAACAGTCAGTTCAAAAAATGATAGACGACTCAATTGGAAAACTTATGTCTCATATGACTAATTTACGATCTAATAAATCTCCCCAAAAGAAAGCCATTAAAAGAAAAACTCCTTCAAGGGCAATTAAAACAAGTAAAAAAATACGGCTAGATTTAGAGTTTTGTCG